>NC_090268.1:332429511-332741111 GCF_040414725.1 Anabrus simplex
AGAAAATATCACGTGTTGGGTGGTTGAAAATAACTGATAACCTCCTGGGAGAGCTAACAGCTTCAGGCAGAGGAGCTTTTGTAGGAGGATCCCCAATGTTAGTAGGTCTGGTTTCCATGTAAGGGGCAGCTACAAAAGGCGTCTGTTTCTCATGTTAGGGGCAACTTCTGTATTCTGCTTGCAGTAGCTCTAAAATGCCTATGAGATGTGGCAAACTCATGGTAATAACAGCCTAAATATTGAGTATCATAAAGGGTCAGGATAAAGGCTAGGACATAACCCAGAAGCGATGTGTGGTTTTTGGAATCCCGGGAATACCATGAAATGTGAGCAAATGTATAAATTGGAAACTCTGAAGATTGGCTCAGTTAACTTCTTGCCTCTTGATGGTAAATTGGATAAATTAATGGACTACATCTTTGGTTTAATTGAAACAGTATGGAAATGAAATGTAGGGGAAAAACTGAGGAAGGGGTTCAACTTATACTGGAGTGGGGAAAAGGAAGCAACAATGGGGTAAGTTTTATAGTAAATCATTCACTATAAGAATTGGACTTCGACAAGGAGACTGACTTTCACCATTGTTATTTAATGGTGCATTGGAGAAGGTTATGTGTGAATGGAACAAGAAATGCCAACCAACTATCAAGATCGGTAGAAGTATTAAACTCAACTGCCTTACTTTTGCAGATGTTTTAGCATTACTTGTAAATGCAATAGAAGAGGCTAAATTTCAAATTGAACAACTAGAAATTATAGCAAAAAAATAAATAAATGGGATTACAAATTTCATTTGAAAAACAGAAATGATGCCAACTTTTAAAGTTGATTTACCAGTTATTCAACTGAACAGTAATAAAGAGATTAAAATTGTTCAGAAATTCAAATATCTTGGGGAAATAATAACATGGAACAGAAATGAAAAAGAAGCAATAGAACACAGAACAACTAAATTTAAACAAGCATAAAGACTTACCTGGCCAACCTATTAAAAAAAATCTCTTTCGATAAACGCTAAGCTGAAGCACTATAATTTCATAGTTAAACCAGAGGCAACGTATGCTAGTGAAACTTTATTCAAATTAAATGTAAAATCTACAACAGACAAATTACAGAAAACTGATAGAAGAATTCTTAGAACAATTATTAATAAAAAACACCAAGTTGATGGACAGTGGAGATTGTTGCCTAACAACATTGTCTATCGTGAATGTGAATCAATAATATCTACAATGCTTAAAAGAAGAATTTCCTTTTTCTGTCACATATCAAGATTACCAGACACCAGGATATTGAAACAACTATTTGATTACTTTTTGAAAAATAAAATCAATGATAATTGGTTCAAAGAAGTTCAGGATGATTTGGAAGAATTGGGTATAACTCAGCAACAAATCAAAGACAGAAAAGGGAAGAGGATTTTGAAGAACAAAAGCATAAGTCTCAAACTAAAAACAGTTGAATGGAAACAATATACTATATCAGACACACAAAGGGCTTCCAGGTCGGAGAGGATGAGAAAGTTCTGGGAGAAGAAAAAGAAGAGATTAACTCAAATGTATTGATTTAAGTGCTTCAATGTGGGCGTAAAATATGTAAATAAATAAAAAACTTATACTTATTGTGCTTGAAAATGTAGCATACACCAGGCGATTTGGCCATGCGGTTAGAGGCGTGCGGCTGTGAGCTTGCCTCCGGGAGATAGTAGGGTTCGAACCCTACTGTTGGCAGCCCTGAAGATGGTTTTCCGTGGTTTCCCATTTTCACGCCAGGCAAATGCTGGGGCTGTACCTTAATTAAGGCCATGGCCACTTCCTTCCAACTCCTAGGCCTTTCCTATCCCATCATCGCCATAAGACCTATCTGCGTCGGTGCAACGTAAAGCAAATAGCAAAAATAAAAAAATAAAAAAATTGATGTAGCATATATAAGTGATAGAATAATAAAAGTAACAACCAATATCAGAAGAGAATAATAAAAGTAACAATCAATATTAGAAGCATAGAGAAAAATTCAATACTGCCTAGTATAGACAGGAAATCAGGAATAGAAACTGGAGGATTTTCTAAACACATTGGAAGAATGTATTACTGGTAATATGGTAGTAATGGGAAACTTACATGCACAGGTGGGCCAAGAAATGAGGTGAGTAAAGATGTTGGTTCATTTGGGTGTGGACAAAGAAATTGTGAAGGTGACCCTGTTAATTTTTGTAAGAGAAATAATCTGATAATTTCAATACTTGGCTCAGGAAGAATTCCTAGGTGATCATAGTAGGACAAAAACTGTGATTGGTTATCAATCAGTCAATACTGATCTGCATTTAAGACAGTCACCCAGGTGGCAGATTCCCTATCTGTCGTTTTCCTATCCTTTTCTTAAATGATTTCAAAGAAATTGGTTATTTATTGAACATCTCCCTTGGTAAGTTGTTCTAATCCCTAACTTTCCTTCCCAGTTTGTCCTCTTGAATTCCAACTTTATCTTCATACTGTGATATTTCCTACTTTTAAAGACGCCACTTAAACTTACTCGTCTACTAATGTCATTCCAAGCCATCTCTCCACTGACAGCTCAGAACATACCACTTATATTAAATAACACTAGAATGTTTATATTGTTCTCCCACCTATTCAATACAATACAATCTTAAAAGTTAGGACATTGTCCTTATCAAAATATTAGCATAAAATTAATACATTAGATGGTACATGTTTTGCCTATCAGTTGTAGGCATCATCAGCCATATTTTATCTTGTGAATAGATCAGGTACCTGATTGGGAATGACTTATAAATACTGTTAAAAACTATATCTTGTAAAATGGATTGGAGATCATTAAACAACTAATACAAAATAAAATGTGGTATACTATTACTTAACAATATTGTGTTGATATTTGAGTGTAAAAGGGTGACATTCATTTGAATATTACAACACTGATATTAAAAGATATTATAATAAAGATAAAAATCAGAAAGCACATTCCATTTGATTGCCAAAGGGAGTGTTATTAAAAACTTGAAGAAAGTTGAGCATTGGTAGTGGTCGTTGGTTGTTGAAGTTTCTATTTATATGCTTATAAATTTTGAAGAATTTACATATGGTCTGGTTCTTTTTAAGATGATAATATTAGTTGAAATTCTGGTGCCCTAGGCTGTATTGAAGTTTGTGTAGACTTCATTAGGCCATCTTCTTTGAAGTAGTGATAGGTGTAGCTTTTATTGTCGAACAAGTTGAGGTGAGCATACTAGTTAAAAGGGAACGTTGTTGTCAGTCGGTGGGTAGCCAAGTGTGTGATGAAATTCTGTAATTAAAAAGTTATTTTGAATTTAATGAAAGATCATAATTGGAATAAAGGGCTGAATAGTGGAAGTTAAATGGAAAGTGTTGACACTTACCCCTTTGACCGCTGAGATGTTAACTTATATTGATGGCTTTAGAGCAACTGGCAGTCGCCGAGCTTTTACTTCGCGTGTTGTATTTGTGAAGTCTTGGAGGAGGGGGTTGAGGTAAATTGTATTGTATTGTATTGTATTGTATTGTCATGTATTGAATAGGTGGGAGAACAATATAAACATTCTAGTGTTATTTAATACAAATACTTTCAATACGGACCCAAGAATGAATTTTATCACATGTAACATACCACTTAGACGAGCAGCTCCTCTTCTTTCTCCCAAGTCTTCCTAGCCGAAACTTTGCAACATTTTTGTAACACTACTCTTTTGTCAAAAATCACCCAGAACAAATCAAGCTACTTTTCTTTGGATTTTTTCCAGTTCTTGAATCAAGTAATCCTGGTGAGGGTCCCATACACTGGAAACATACTTTACTTGGTGTCTTACCACAGATGTATATGCCCTCCCTTTTACATTTTTACTACAACACCTAAACACCCTCTAATACTTGTGCAGAGATCTGTACCCTTTATTTACAATCCCATTTATGTCATTACCCCAATGAAGATCTTTCCTTATACTAACAACTAGGTACTTACAGTGATCCGCATAAGGAACTTTCACCCCATCAATGCAGTAATTAAAACTGAGAGGACTTTTCCTTTTTGTGAAATTCACAACATGACTTTTAACCCCGTTTATCATCATACCATTGCCTGCTGTCCATCTTACAACATAGTCAAGGTCATTTTGCAGTTGCTAACAATCTTGTAACTTATTTATTACTTTATACAGATTAACATATTCTGCAAAAGAAACCTTATCTCTGATTCCACTTCTTTACTCATATCATTTATATATGTAAGAAAACATAAAGGTCCGGTAATACTGCCTTGAGGAATTCCCTCTTAATTATTACAGGGTCAGATAAAGCTTTGCCTACTCTAATTCCCTGAGATCTATTTTCTAGAAATATAGCAACCCATTCAGTCACTTCTTGTCTAGTCCAATTGCACTCATTTTTGCCAGTAGTTCCTACGATCCACCCTATCACTTGCTTTAGACAGGTCAATCGCGATACAGTCCATTTGACCTCCTGAATCCAAGATATCTGCTATATCTAGCTGGAATCCTGTAAGTTTTTAAACTCCCGCGCATTTCCTTGTTCTGTCGATATATGGCTGAGTATGGCTAGTCGATAGTAGTTCTAATTATCACAACCAAATGGCAGTATGGGGCACGGTGGCCAGCGGTGTGCTCCTCTTTGGTCTATAATACAGTCAAATACTCAAATAGCTTAATAATAGAAAGTGAAAGTCACAAGCAAGTAACCTAACCTCAGAAGTAGCACTCCAGAACCCGGGGCAGGACCTGCATAAGTGCTCATGTTATGTCACGTAGTAGTGCTTCTTGATTGTATGTCTTAATATTTGTTTTGTCCAAAATGTCAAAAATGAAATATGATGCAGTGTTTAAAAGCCCTTATAGGGAAGAGTTTCTGTGTTTCAGTGAATCCAGGAAGGTACCAACATTCACATTCTGTACTTTATGTAGGTGTGATTTTTCAGTTGCACATGGCGGGAAATGTGATATACTCAAACATGTGCAAATGAAAAAACATAAGGAGAGTGTCCAGTGTGTACTAAGAAACCAGAAACTGAACTTTTTCTTGTAAAACCCAAGATGTAAATCTTGTGACAAGTGCCGAGGCTTTATATACGTCATTTATCGTAGAACATAAACTGCCTGTAAATTGTGCCGACTACGCAGGGCCTTTGTTTCACAAAATGTTCCCTAATTCGGAAATTGCTAAACGATATGGGTTTGCAGGAATGAAAACAGCGGATATCATTACAGAAATATGCATGGAAGAAAGGGCGAAAATTGTATCACATTTGCGGGTGAATGAATTTTCTGTTGCTAGTGATGGTAGCATTAAAAGCAACTTGAAAATATATCCTTTTGTTGTAACATTTTTTAGGCCTGAACTCAATGAAATTCAGAGTTGTCTACTCTCAGAGCCTAATTTTAGAAGGGGATGCTACTGGAGCTAACATTGCCAATCTTTTGCTCTCAACTTTTCAGGAATTCCGCATTCCATTAAAAAAAGGCCTAGCTCTTGGTGGTAATAATGCTCCAGTAATGGTAGGATTAAAGTATGGTGTGGCAGGATGTTTGAAGCGGGAAAATAATCATCGTAGACTGCTCTTGTCACCTAATTAATCTCGCTGTAGAGAAGGGTGCAGCATGCTTGCGTGTAAATGTAGATGAAAGTATAATTGATGTATTTTATTATCTGGAAAGGAGTTCAAAGAGGAAAGAAAAATTTAGAAAATTTCGGACTTTACACAACACAGAGATCAAGAAAATTCTGAAGCATGTGCCTACTCCATGGTTATCACTAATAAGGTGTTTAGATAGGATTTTGCTGCTGTGGGACCCTTTACTTTCTTCAGGTTACTTTATTCAGAAATGAAATTGTGAGTAAGGATTGTCAGATGGGAACTTTGAAAACTTTCAAAATTCCCAAGCACAGTCTAAATGCAGATGTGTCTTGTTTGTCATAACATTTCACCACATTCCCCAGTTAAAAGGAAAACCCAGTCATCAGTATTCCCCCCCCCCCCCCTCCCTCTCTGAATCCAAATGTAGCTCTTCAGTCAAGTATGACGTATTAAGGCCAATTTTGGAGGAACTGTTCAAGAATGTGATGGCAAGGTTTGTGAAACCACACGTTGGTACAATTTACAAACTTCATCATATAGATCCGTATTGATCCAGTTTAAATACGAAACAATGTTAGGTTCAATGGTCCACCCAATCAATTCAGCTCACTTTTCAAGTGAAAACTATTTAATATAAAAACATATCAAACATATCCTGGAACATGTTTTGTCTCATTTGAGATTTCATTAGACATAACATCTCGTACTAGATTACAAAGCTCATTGTTGCTGTCTAGTAATTAAAAAAAAAAAAAATGGAAGAACCTATGTCCTTTAAGAACCCTACTGAAAGTAACTGATGATATCCGACAGGCAATGGACACTCGACAAGTGACTGTACTGGTTCTACTTGATTTTTCTAGTGCTTTTGATACTGTTGTTCCTCAACTGCTACTTTCAAAATTGGGTTCATTAAATTTCAGCAAGACGGCAATAAACTTTTTCAGTTCGTACCTCAAAAATCGCCGTCAGTGTGTTAAAGTAAATAATAGCAGATCTGAGTGGCTTAACAAACCCCCTCGGTGTCCCCCAAGGGTCTGTACTTGTACCATTGCTGTTTGCAATTTACTTACACTATGTTGCCAAATCGATTACACATTGCAAGTATCATCTTTATGCTGATGATCTGCAGATCTACTACCACTCAAGAACTGATAAAATTCAGAGTGCTGTAGAAAAAGTTAATGCTGATTTAAGTCTCATAAGTAATTTTGCATTGAGTAACAATCTCAAAATTAATCCTCTTAAAACACAAGCAATAATCATTGGTACTTCAAAAAACTTACACGTCTTAAAACAATACGAAATTCCTCCTGTAGCACTAAACAATACCATTATGCCATTTTGTGAAACAATTATGAATCTTGGTGTGGCTATAAGCAAAACATTGAACTGGTCGCAACATGTGATGAAAGTGTACCAAAAGGTATATCAAAGCCTGCATCCTCTGAAGCGGTTTAAAAATATATTTCCTCGGTCCTTGAAAATAAAGCTCATTCAATCACTCTTGTTTCCAATTCTCGAATACTGTGATACAGTTTTTATTGATATCAATAATGAGCAAAGCATGAGACTGCAACGTGCCCAAAATGCATGCATCAGGTATGCATTCGACATACAACCATACGCCCATGTATCCCCATTCTATACACAATTATCTTGGTTACGACTGAATGACAGACGTAGACTCCACGCAACTACTTTGGTGTATCAAGTGCTTTCTGAAAACACTCCTCCTTACCTATCCACCAGATTTCGCTACCTTAGTTCCCTGCACCTGTTCAATACCCGGTCAGGCTGTACGCTAGAAATTCCTGTGCATCGAACCGCAACCTACAACAGATCGTTCACTATCACCGCCACGAGCTGGTGGAATGAACTCCCCAATGACATCAGGGAAGCTAAATCTAAGACAAAATTTAAAATCCTTTGCCAACGTCATCTTTTAAGTACTTCCAGTCTTTCTTGAGTGTGAATGGGATTCATGAATGAGAGTGAATATGGTTGTTTATTGCAATGTGTTCCTGTATATAATTTAGTTATACTCTACTCACCTTAGTTTAGTTAGTGATACTTTAGTTGCTTTAGTTATACTTTAGGTTGTAAAGATTTCATATGTTTAAATTTTGTGTAAAATGTACATTGTATATACATGAAGTGGTTAAGTGTAAGAAAGGGCCGGGAGCCCTAACTTCGCCACAATAAAGACGCTTTAATAATAATAATAATAATAATAATAATAATAATAATAATAATAATAATAATAATAATAATAATAATAATAATAATAATAATAATAACAACTATTTGAGAATACACTAAAGATAATATATACACATTATTTACACAGAATAGTCCTCACTTCTTGCAAAAAAAGAATGTCTTCAGTGTTAAAATATGAAACATTTCTTGAAACATGACATGCCAGCCATAACGTCTCCAAGTAGCCTACGCAGTGGCCTCCGCAGTATGCACTAGCCATGCGTCTTGGTAAGTGTGCTATTTACCAACTGATGAGCCCAACTTAGCACACTGGGGCGAAATGCTGGCAACCAGGAATGAGTTAGCTGGAAAATTTATACTGTCCAGTAACGGACCAACTATATTGTTATTATAAATTTACTCATTCGGAACAAATATTTCAGGTTCCCAATGGGAATCAACATCTTTATCAACAGAATACAATGCTCATTGTTGCTGTTTAGTAATTTGAAAATGGAAGAACCCATGTCCTTTATGAATTGTTGAGAATAACTAAAGACAAATATATACACTATTTACAATAAAAATAGTTCAACACTTCTTGCAAAAAAAAATCTTTCTTCAGTTGTATTTTCTCTTAAAACAACAATCACTACAACCATCTTTGGGTTTATTTGACGTCACCTCCTCCATGTTTCCTATCTCCAAAAGTTAAAATATTTCTTTGTGAATCTGTAAAACTCTGTAATCTAAAGTTAAATGCGTTCCTTTCACAGTTACATCAGTCCATTTTTGTACTGGAGCTTAAGAAGGAATTCCTGGCTAATTATTTACCACCAACTGTGCACGATACAAGTTTTTATCTCCTTGCAGATGGTGGTTGTAATTCTTTTGTGTTGCTCACTTATTCTCTCATGCTGGATTAAGATATTTTTCAGGAAGCGAGTCATCAACGTCTTCATCTGTATGGTCAGAATCAGAACTCTCATTTCTGTCATTCATCAAAATTTTGAACACTTTCTCACTATCTAGTACCTCACTATCTAGTACTACCTCAGCACGACTGTGACCGGCCACATTTGCCAGCTTGCAGTTGATTCCCGAAAAGAGTAGACATTCACATCCATAAACTAAGTTTGTGCGCACTTTCGATAAGGTTACGAACAATCACAAGCTTCAGTAATGTAGTCAATAGATGGCAGATACTGTATTTTTTTAATCATTGCTCAAAGTCATAGAGAAGCAAAGATATGACACTGAAGTTTAACATGCAATTTATTACGTTGCAACTACAGAGCCACTTACAGTGAGATGCAAATTATTGTGCTGTGACTCTCATTGGGTTAAAAACAGTATACCCTTTTATGTAGAGCGGAGTCCACAGCTCTAATCGTTTTTATGAAATATTACTGTACTGTACAAAGTACATCCACCCCTATGTGAATTGAGTATCTGATTATCCCCAAAAGGCCATTTTCTTTTGAGAGAAATGGGCGATTGTGGTTCCATAGAAGACTTGATAGGTTGCCACCAATTAGACATGTCATTTCACCACCATTTTGTAGTCTTATCACATCAAATTTGATACAAAAGGTTTTCTTTCAAATTGTGGTATAAAGTATGGCACGTATAGTAACTGTTATGTACTAGACATGATAGTGTACATCATGTAATTACAGTTGAACCTGTCTTCTGTGGACATGGTCAGTTCCATGGGAAAATGTCCATTACAAGAGAGGTCTGATTAAATATTTGTGTGGGAGATATTAGAAGTGATTTTACAACTTTAACAAACTTTACAGCTTTGCGAAGTAATAATTCAGTTTTGTCTATGTAAATTTAATTAATTTTTCTTTATTGTAACATTCTTGAAAAGGGAATAAAGTCTGTTAAATGGTCCCTTTATGTTATCCTCATCACACTCCAGTATGAGATATAAGAATCTGTTTAAGAATTTCAACTTTCAGATTATTTGCTATTTATCATGCTTTCTATTGTAACAATGGCTTTCTCACTCACAGTTTTGTTGGTCGAGCATACTTGAACTACTCATATACCACAACGTTCACTTCTGCAAAAGTGACTCTTGCTTTCTTTTCACAACTTGATTCTTATTTTCATCTCTAAAATTCCCTTTTTTAATTTTTCACAATTGGATCGGTCATTTAAGAAAGGGCTCAATTCCACTTTTTAAGTAATGTTGTATTGCATTAAACCAGAGTGGTGGCTCCTTCCTTTTTGTAGTTGTGTGATATTGTAAGAATTACCTGTGAAAGATAAGAGTAAGATGTGAGTGATACTAATATAGTGAAGGAATGTCTTAAGTCATGTGAGAGAATCTATATTTGTACTTACTGCTAATGTGGTCTTGAGGTTGTATATGGTTTGAAAGTGTTTCACGCATATGTTGTTTTTATCTTATGAATACTTCTAAGTTAGTTTTAAGTTTAGAAATATTCACTTTTCGTTGATGCACATTCACGCATGATAACGTATACTTAACTTCCAATTTGACGAATGTCCTACTCATGAGTACAACCTGACATGTTACCGTCACATGATGTTCCTTTTTAGATATGGTAATGTTTACAATTGCCCGATGTGTTATATGTATATGTATGTCCAGCTGGTCCTGTATTTTTAATAACAATAATAAACAACTATTGATTAGGTGGAGTTCTTCTCCTCTTTGCATTTGTGTGAATCATCAATACGGATATGAAGCTCATAAATTACGATACAGTAGTTCTCCTACAGGCAATCCCTAGGTATTGAGGTGATGAACATGTGAATATGAGAAGCAAGATGTAGGCCTGGTTTCTTCAACTCTGTGTTAAATTTTACTTGACAAATGTTATTAATTTAACACTTCTGTTAAAAGTACCCTGTTTCACTAACATATTTCCAATATTTGTTACGAAACAATTGTTAAAGACAAATTAAGACATTTCCGTGAGATTTCTGAACGCGTTTGGCAGTGAACGTCTTTTGTTTCTTTACATAAAGAGCTCCTAGTGGTGTGTTGAAATAGTATTTTGTCACACATGGTTGACAGTATTATAGGTTATGGTTAGCAGAGACCGCTAAGACGTAAATATGTCAAGTAAGAGGCAAAAAAAGCGTTATGATGATGAATGCGAGACAAATGTTCTTATAGTTTTAATTTGAAAGTATGAGATTGTGCTTAAACAATGAAAGAACAGATTGTTATATCACAACATTCAATACCGGTATAGTGCAATCTAAGGCTTCTACATCACCAGGAAAATGTGATAATTGATATGTCTTGAATGATTTTCGGGCATTCTTTAACTGCGGAGAAAATAATGTAATGCCTTTTTAATGCTGCAATGGCAGCAGGAATTCTTTGCAGAATTCTACACACTCTTGTCTTGCACTCGTGAACATAGTCGCCTACAATTATATGAAAAGTGTCTCAAGCATAATATCTAACAAGGAGAGGCCAGACCCTGCGGTCAACTGATTTCAATGAGGTTCAATGCTGATACCTGGCATTGCTTCCACTTACTTGTGCCAGGCTCCTCACTTTCACCTATTCTGTCTGACCTCCCTTGGTCAACTCTTGTTCTTTTCTGATCCTGATGGTATTAGAGCATTCGAGGCCTAGGGAGTCTTTCAATTTCACGCCCTTCGTGGCCCTTGCCTTTCTTCATCCGTTACTTCATTTTTCAAAGTGACAGATCCCTACTTTTCTCTTTGTTACCCCCTATGGGTGGGGGACACAGACGAAGAATACACCCAAGGTATCCTCTGCCTGTCGTAAGAGGAGACTAAAAAGGGCGACCAAGGGATGATTGCATCAGAACCATGAAACTACTTGTGATTAGTACCATCATGGGTCGCCTTTACTTGCGATTAGTACCACTCTCTCTTTGGTATTCAATAATTTTGTGATTCATAGCAGCAGAGCGAGGTTCACTGTGGGTTTCCAGTACCTGTGATTAGTACCACTAAATGCGGAACACGACAGTCTTACGTTGCCCGTGATTAGTACCATTAAGTGAGAAACACCACGGGTCTGGGCATTGCCTGTGGTTAGTAACACAATATGAGTGACACCGTGGGTCTTCGTTGCCTATGATTAGTACCCACTATATGTGGAACACCACGGGAATATCGGTGAGGAACACTATGGGTTTGCGTTGCCTATGAGATTCGCCCGTATGTGAGAAACACCAGAGGTCTGCGTTACCTGTACGACTTACAATACTTGTGAATAGTATCATAATGTTTGGAACACCATGAGTTTACGCTACCTTTGTTAGTACCGCAACCTGAAAAGTACCATGGTTCTCCTTTACTAGCGATAAGTGCCATTATGAGGGACAGTTGACATGGATATTGAACTCCTTTAGACAACACGCATCATTGATTCAGGATTGTGCTTTGGAAACAGTCCCTTGGTCTGTAGTGTTGTTTCTGGTCAGGTGAGGCATTGCAGGTCGGCTCCACTGATTGTTTTAAATTCATATTCATTCATTCATTCTTCATCATCACGTTTTGAATTCTGGTCAGTGGATGAATATTGTACTTTTAAATTGTCATTGCATTTCGTCTCATTTCATACCATTAGGGGCCGATGACCTAGATGTTAGGCCCCTCTAAACAGCAAGCATCATCATCATCGAGGTTCAATGTACCTGTGGGGAGACACTCAACAGTAACTCGTGTATAAGAGTTCAGGTCAATACGCTTTCGTTTTTGAAAGAAATGAGGTCAAATGTCATGACACAGGATCCGCTTCGGACAAAGTGGAGGTGTTAGAACACTAAAAGGCGAACAGATTTTACTTAAACATGTCAGGTCGGCAACCTAATAATTTCTGAAAAATTGATGAATCCCCGATTCCAATGCAACGCATATGTGTTTTGGAGTTACATCACAGTCAAACGGAGTGGTGGCATAGTGGTCACTATGCTTGTCTGCGAACCTCGTAGACGTGAGTTTGAGTCTCGTAGCAGCTATAATTCTTGTACAAAATAAATTAATATTTGGAGGAACGTGAAGATAAATATTGGAACAGAAATATTATGCAAATTGCAGTGAACTTTATTTTCTACCTGAAATTAATATAGACCTAAATATTCTCACAGTTACTGCTGGATCTCTCTCGTGTGTGTATATGTATTTATTGAACGAATCGACTTCCCGTAATTATAGGTTGCCACAATGGACAAAGTAAAGCATATCAGGATAGAGAAGGTTATATCGTATAGAAATACAGCGGTGATACTGATTTTTTTAAATTTATGGAGGTCTGAGATGTTTATGGTGGAAGCTGATGCAAGAAAGGGAAGCAAAGCAGCCAAAATAAGTCCAGAGGGCAAGAGAGATGAATAATATGCAATAGGTTTTTTTAAAACTTTTGTTCAGGTAAGATTGATATTTTAAAAAATGTAATTTTCTCACCTTTTAAATACTTTTGCTTTTAGGTATGCTCACTTAAAATACTACAAAAAGCAGAAAGTTTATTTACTAACCTGTAATACTTCTAAACTTGCTACCCTGTTTGATTCACTATAACAGCATATGCCATCAGAAAAAAGAGAATTTCATGTTTTTGATGACAGAAAACAAAATCCATAAATATTAATAATTCAGAGACTCTCAAAATCAAATGCAGTAATGAATAGCCACTTGTTTATTCTCCAATTTAGCAAAGTTTCTAATCTATAGGTTTAAGTATTTTGAATCTGAGCATACCTAAAATCAGAGGAAATTAACATTGTCAGGAGAGAGAATACGTGAGCCCCAAACGGGAAATTAAATTTAACATTGAAAAGGAAAACAGAAATTGGCTCTAATTTGTCTTTTATATACAAGAAATGAATCCTACAAAAAATGTCAATTTAAAAAAAATAATGCGCCATAACCTTTAGACGTGTTGCGTAGCTTCAAAGGGGATTCTGCAAAAACAGAACATGCGAATGAAAATTTTTTTAAAAACTTTAGTATAAATACTGTATGTGCAATAACATTTTTAAGTTAGTAAATACATGCTTCCTTAACTGTATTTTAGTCATCATCGCTCGTGGAAGAATCATTGTTATTGTCACCATCTTCCCATACAGCATTGCTCAAAGTAGGAAACAGACGAGTTCTCTTTTAGATACTATGGTTTCTCATTCCCACTCTGCCAGTGAAAAGAATTAAAATCTTTCCTATAAAACTTCTGATTTTGCCCTCTCTGTCTCTCCCTACCTTTCATCATTTAATATTTTATTACTGAATCATTTTTGCATTGTTCTTTTAATTTTAAACTTTTTTGTTTTCAGCTTGTGCCAAGTTGTACGGCTACTGGATTGTTGTGAACTATCGAGAAGCCTATAACATATTTGCGTGCAATGGCATTCTTTTTAACCATGAAAGTCCTAGAAGAGGTGAAAACTTTGTAACTAGGAAAATTACTCGAACAGTGGCTAAAATTGCCTTGGGGCAAGTGGACATTCTAGAACTTGGTAATCTAGATTCTAAACGTGATTGGGGTCATGCCAAAGATTATGTTGAGGTGAGCCTAGTTTAAATGTATGATTCTAATACTTTTTATTAACTGACATACCACTTTTGTTAGGTACATCTGTCTAGTAGCATACATCCATTAGGATTCTTTTCTCCTTTTGAGTTTGTCATATGTTTTTAAAGATAAAAATTTCATTGTTCCGTATTGAAATTATTGATGTTAAAAATTAAATAACTGGAGGTTCAACCTATTCAATACTCAAAAGAAAGAAACGTAGCAATCACATTTCTATTTAAATGGGACCGGTTTCGACCTTAGTCTAGGTCATCATCAGCCATAAAAAACATGTAAAATGTTTAAGAATGTTGGAGGTCAGTTTTTCACTGTTAGGCACAAAGACACGACATCACATTCTGTTCTGCACAAAGTCACAACATTAACAATCAACTTGCGAAGATCAAAAAGGCTTGAATTCGCAGACAAACAGATCTGTAGATGAAAGCCGCCAGCTCCCGGTGACTACGTGGCACACTCAAGGTCACGCGCTGCGGCCAAACACCAAAGCAGAGTGGAGAACGTTTCGAAGGTCCAGAACCTGTCACGGCTGCGGGAAGCCAAGTACGTATATAAAAATGTACGATGCCAATTAGTATAACCGAATGAGCACCCGTACTCCAGCTAAGATCTTGGTAAACAGTTGATTTGAAAAAACAATTGTAGAGAGAAGAAAAAAATGTAGTAAAAAGCGCAATATCGGAAAACAAATGAAAACTTATATGCACAGTGCGCTATTTAAAAAATTTTTTTTTTATTTTTTTAGGTTATGATTGAAGTAGTCGAAGTTGGCGCAAGACAAAAATTTTTGAAAGAGGAGAATAAATTAAACGAGGAAGAGTGATAGTGAAATAAGAGAAAGAATAAAAGAAATTGAAGTTAGATGGTAATGAGGAAAGATAAGATAGGGAAATGAAGGAGGGGTAGTTTAAGGTGGGTTAGGAGGGTGGGTTATTGGAGGTAGAAAATGTGGGTGGGAACTATGTAAGACATGGAAAATAGAATTGGGGTTTTGGAATTTGGAATTTTTGAGAAGAAGAATTAGGAAGTCAAAAAGGATATTGGGTTTTTCAGAAATGTCGTTTAAATTGAAATTAGGGTTGAAGTACTGGTCAAGGTGGATAAAGCAATTTTCAGTAATGTTTAAGAGGGGGCCTTTGTTAATGATTTTAAGTATGTTTATGTCATTGTCAATACTGGTGAAATTATGTTTGGAGTCTTGTATGTGCTGTCCTATGGCAGAGAATCTGTTGTATTTAATGGCGTTGACATGTTCAGAGTACCTGATATTGAAGTTGCGGCCAGTTTGTCCGACGTAGGAGGAACTGCAGTTGTTACATTTAAATCTGTATACACCAGATTTAGAAAAGGCATTAGACTTATTTAGAGATGTAGAGTTGTGTAAGATATCAAGACTTCTATTGTTAGTTCTAAAAGAAATTTTCATATTATGTTTTTTAAAGATATTAGTTATTTTATAAGCATCCTGAGTAAAAGTGAAGGTGGAAAAAGCAGTTGGTTTTATTGTGTCTTTAGATAAAGTGGTTTTTGGACGGTGTTTGAATTTGTTGATAATGTGGTTAATGAAGGAGTTGTTAAAGCCATTAAATTTAGCAATGTTGCGGATGATGTTTAATTCATTATTTAAATCTTTTTTGGACATAGGGGTGTTGAAGGCACGAAAAATTAAGCTGTTATAAGTAGCACGTTTATGAGCTTGGGGGTGCGAAGAATCTTGTCTTATTGTAGTTGCTGTTTGGGTTGGTTTTCTGAAAATTTTGTAAGATAAAGAAGAAGGATGTCTAGTAATAGTTAGGTCTAGAAAATTAAGAGTTTGGTTGTGTTCTGATTCGAGGGTGAATTTAATGTTAGAGTCTAAGTTGTTGAGATGAAGAAGTGTAGAGGTTGCGTTGGTTGATTCCTCATTTAATATTACCAATGTGTCGTCGACATATCTCGCCCAAAAGAGGATGTTGGAGAAATTATTATTATTATTAATTCTTGTGTTTTCTAAGAAGTCGAGGTAAATTTCAGCAAGAATGCCAGAAGCAGGTGAGCCCATAGCCAAGCCATCTTGTTGATAAATGGTGTTGTCAAAGGTAAAATAATTATTGTTGAGAACTAATTTTAAAATAGACATGAAGTCTTGAATTTCAAGTTTACTTAGGTTACTGAATTTGTTTAGGTTGTTGTTTATAATGGGGAATAATTTTGGAATTGGAATACTAGGGTACATGTTGACAATGTCAAAAGAATGGAGAGAAAAATTTGGTTGGATTTCAAAATTTTTTAATTTGTTGATTAGATCAGAAGTGTTTTTGATAGATTTGTTGGATAAAAATCGATAATTTTTTAGTAAAAATGTTTGGATGAATTTAGAAGTGTTGTATAGGGGACTGGGTCTGTAATTGATAATTGGACGGATAGGAATGTTAGTTTTGTGAATTTTAGGGAGGGCTTTGGCAGTGGGTAGTCCAGGGTTCATGTTTATTAGTTTAGTTTTTTCTTGATCTGTGAGGAGAAAGGAAACGTTTTTTAAAGTATGTTTGAGTAGGCGTTGGATTTTTGTGGTTGGGTCTTTTTTTATTATAGAAAAAGAAGGGTCACTGAAAAAGTTTTTGGTTTTATCTAAGTAGTCAGTTTTATCCATTATGACAGTAGTGTTGCCTTTATCAGATTTGGTGATAATGAGATTATTGTCATTGATTTTCTTTTTAAGATCTGAAATGGTTTTATTATCTTTAATTAAATTATTATTATTATTATTATTATTATAATTAATAAGAGAAGTGTTTTTGTTATTGTTAATGAAGATTTTTTCAAGTTTCCTTTTTACTTCATATCTGATTTCATCTTGTTCATCTGTTGGCATTTTGTTAATGGCTATTTCAGATTCAATAATTAAATTGGTGGCTACATTGAAAGTGTTAAGATTGGGCCAATTGTGTTTGAAGCCCTTCGAAAGGATTGAGTTTTCATCATCACTCAGAGTTGTTTTAGATAGATTTACGATGGGAGGATGGAATTGTTCAATAGTTTTGGAGGGTGTGTTACGGTTCTTAAACTGGAATTTATGTGAAGAAGAGTTGTTCTTGAGAATTTTGAGTTTTTTCTCAAGGGTTTGTTGTTTGATTGACAGTACATGAAATAATTTATCGTCTACTTGAGTTAGGAAGAGGTTCCATTGTGCACTCGGGAGAAGATTAGCAATTTCTAGATGTGTTTCGTATAATCTGTTGTTTAAAAATGATTTTTTCTTGTATAAGAAACGAATTTCGTTTTTTAGCCAAATTTTGTTGGTTATTTTTTGGGTTTTTAACATGTGAGGAGAAGAAATGTTTTTTCTGGTACAACTTTGAAGAAATTTGGGGGTAAGATTGTAGGATATGCATTGTTTCAGGAAGTCGATGTCTTTTCCTAATTTAGCGATCTTGATCTTAAGGCCCATGTAAGAGAAGGCTTTTTGTTTAGCTTGGTTAGCTTGTGCATTTAAAGATAAAAATTTCATTGTTCCGTATTGAAATTATTGATGTTAAAAATTAAATAACTGGAGGTTCAACCTATTCAATACTCAAAAGAAAGAAACGTAGCAATCACATTTCTATTTAAATGGGACCGGTTTCGACCTTAGTCTAGGTCATCATCAGCCATAAAAAACATGTAAAATGTTTAAGAATGTTGGAGGTCAGTTTTTCACTGTTAGGCACAAAGACACGACATCACATTCTGTTCTGCACAAAGTCACAACATTAACAATCAACTTGCGAAGATCAAAAAGGCTTGAATTCGCAGACAAACAGATCTGTAGATGAAAGCCGCCAGCTCCCGGTGACTACGTGGCACACTCAAGGTCACGCGCTGCGGCCAAACACCAAAGCAGAGTGGAGAACGTTTCGAAGGTCCAGAACCTGTCACGGCTGCGGGAAGCCAAGTACGTATATAAAAATGTACGATGCCAATTAGTATAACCGAATGAGCACCCGTACTCCAGCTAAGATCTTGGTAAACAGTTGATTTGAAAAAACAATTGTAGAGAGAAGAAAAAAATGTAGTAAAAAGCGCAATATCGGAAAACAAATGAAAACTTATATGCACAGTGCGCTATTTAAAAAAAATTTTTTTTTTTATTTTTTTAGGTTATGATTGAAGTAGTCGAAGTTGGCGCAAGACAAAAATTTTTGAAAGAGGAGAATAAATTAAACGAGGAAGAGTGATAGTGAAATAAGAGAAAGAATAAAAGAAATTGAAGTTAGATGGTAATGAGGAAAGATAAGATAGGGAAATGAAGGAGGGGTAGTTTAAGGTGGGTTAGGAGGGTGGGTTATTGGAGGTAGAAAATGTGGGTGGGAACTATGTAAGACATGGAAAATAGAATTGGGGTTTTGGAATTTGGAATTTTTGAGAAGAAGAATTAGGAAGTCAAAAAGGATATTGGGTTTTTCAGAAATGTCGTTTAAATTGAAATTAGGGTTGAAGTACTGGTCAAGGTGGATAAAGCAATTTTCAGTAATGTTTAAGAGGGGGCCTTTGTTAATGATTTTAAGTATGTTTATGTCATTGTCAATACTGGTGAAATTATGTTTGGAGTCTTGTATGTGCTGTCCTATGGCAGAGAATCTGTTGTATTTAATGGCGTTGACATGTTCAGAGTACCTGATATTGAAGTTGCGGCCAGTTTGTCCGACGTAGGAGGAACTGCAGTTGTTACATTTAAATCTGTATACACCAGATTTAGAAAAGGCATTAGACTTATTTAGAGATGTAGAGTTGTGTAAGATATCAAGACTTCTATTGTTAGTTCTAAAAGAAATTTTCATATTATGTTTTTTAAAGATATTAGTTATTTTATAAGCATCCTGAGTAAAAGTGAAGGTGGAAAAAGCAGTTGGTTTTATTGTGTCTTTAGATAAAGTGGTTTTTGGACGGTGTTTGAATTTGTTGATAATGTGGTTAATGAAGGAGTTGTTAAAGCCATTAAATTTAGCAATGTTGCGGATGATGTTTAATTCATTATTTAAATCTTTTTTGGACATAGGGGTGTTGAAGGCACGAAAAATTAAGCTGTTATAAGTAGCACGTTTATGAGCTTGGGGGTGCGAAGAATCTTGTCTTATTGTAGTTGCTGTTTGGGTTGGTTTTCTGAAAATTTTGTAAGATAAAGAAGAAGGATGTCTAGTAATAGTTAGGTCTAGAAAATTAAGAGTTTGGTTGTGTTCTGATTCGAGGGTGAATTTAATGTTAGAGTCTAAGTTGTTGAGATGAAGAAGTGTAGAGGTTGCGTTGGTTGATTCCTCATTTAATATTACCAATGTGTCGTCGACATATCTCGCCCAAAAGAGGATGTTGGAGAAATTATTATTATTATTAATTCTTGTGTTTTCTAAGAAGTCGAGGTAAATTTCAGCAAGAATGCCAGAAGCAGGTGAGCCCATAGCCAAGCCATCTTGTTGATAAATGGTGTTGTCAAAGGTAAAATAATTATTGTTGAGAACTAATTTTAAAATAGACATGAAGTCTTGAATTTCAAGTTTACTTAGGTTACTGAATTTGTTTAGGTTGTTGTTTATAATGGGGAATAATTTTGGAATTGGAATACTAGGGTACATGTTGACAATGTCAAAAGAATGGAGAGAAAAATTTGGTTGGATTTCAAAATTTTTTAATTTGTTGATTAGATCAGAAGTGTTTTTGATAGATTTGTTGGATAAAAATCGATAATTTTTTAGTAAAAATGTTTGGATGAATTTAGAAGTGTTGTATAGGGGACTGGGTCTGTAATTGATAATTGGACGGATAGGAATGTTAGTTTTGTGAATTTTAGGGAGGGCTTTGGCAGTGGGTAGTCCAGGGTTCATGTTTATTAGTTTAGTTTTTTCTTGATCTGTGAGGAGAAAGGAAACGTTTTTTAAAGTATGTTTGAGTAGGCGTTGGATTTTTGTGGTTGGGTCTTTTTTTATTATAGAAAAAGAAGGGTCACTGAAAAAGTTTTTGGTTTTATCTAAGTAGTCAGTTTTATCCATTATGACAGTAGTGTTGCCTTTATCAGATTTGGTGATAATGAGATTATTGTCATTGATTTTCTTTTTAAGATCTGAAATGGTTTTATTATCTTTAATTAAATTATTATTATTATTATTATTATTATAATTAATAAGAGAAGTGTTTTTGTTATTGTTAATGAAGATTTTTTCAAGTTTCCTTTTTACTTCATATCTGATTTCATCTTGTTCATCTGTTGGCATTTTGTTAATGGCTATTTCAGATTCAATAATTAAATTGGTGGCTACATTGAAAGTGTTAAGATTGGGCCAATTGTGTTTGAAGCCCTTCGAAAGGATTGAGTTTTCATCATCACTCAGAGTTGTTTTAGATAGATTTACGATGGGAGGATGGAATTGTGCCTAACAGTGAAAAACTGACCTCCAACATTCTTAAACATTTTACATGTTTTTTATGGCTGATGATGACCTAGACTAAGGTCGAAACCGGTCCCATTTAAATAGAAATGTGATTGCTACGTTTCTTTCTTTTGAGTATTGAATAGGTTGAACCTCCAGTTATTTAATTTTTAACATCAATAATTTCAATACGGAACAATGAAATTTTTATCTTTAAATGCACAAGCTAACCAAGCTAAACAAAAAGCCTTCTCTTACATGGGCTTTAAGATCAAGATCGCTAAATTAGGAAAAGACATCGACTTCCTGAAACAATGCATATCCTACAATCTTACCCCCAAATTTCTTCAAAGTTGTACCAGAAAAAACATTTCTTCTCCTCACATGTTAAAAACCCAAAAAATAACCAACAAAATTTGGCTAAAAAACGAAATTCGTTTCTTATACAAGAAAAAATCATTTTTAAACAACAGATTATACGAAACACATCTAGAAATTGCTAATCTTCTCCCGAGTGCACAATGGAACCTCTTCCTAACTCAAGTAGACGATAAATTATTTCATGTACTGTCAATCAAACAACAAACCCTTGAGAAAAAACTCAAAATTCTCAAGAACAACTCTTCTTCACATAAATTCCAGTTTAAGAACCGTAACACACCCTCCAAAACTATTGAACAATTCCATCCTCCCATCGTAAATCTATCTAAAACAACTCTGAGTGATGATGAAAACTCAATCCTTTCGAAGGGCTTCAAACACAATTGGCCCAATCTTAACACTTTCAATGTAGCCACCAATTTAATTATTGAATCTGAAATAGCCATTAACAAAATGCCAACAGATGAACAAGATGAAATCAGATATGAAGTAAAAAGGAAACTTGAAAAAATCTTCATTAACAATAACAAAAACACTTCTCTTATTAATTATAATAATAATAATAATAATAATAATTTAATTAAAGATAATAAAACCATTTCAGATCTTAAAAAGAAAATCAATGACAATAATCTCATTATCACCAAATCTGATAAAGGCAACACTACTGTCATAATGGATAAAACTGACTACTTAGATAAAACCAAAAACTTTTTCAGTGACCCTTCTTTTTCTATAATAAAAAAAGACCCAACCACAAAAATCCAACGCCTACTCAAACATACTTTAAAAAACGTTTCCTTTCTCCTCACAGATCAAGAAAAAACTAAACTAATAAACATGAACCCTGGACTACCCACTGCCAAAGCCCTCCCTAAAATTCACAAAACTAACATTCCTATCCGTCCAATTATCAATTACAGACCCAGTCCCCTATACAACACTTCTAAATTCATCCAAACATTTTTACTAAAAAATTATCGATTTTTATCCAACAAATCTATCAAAAACACTTCTGATCTAATCAACAAATTAAAAAATTTTGAAATCCAACCAAATTTTTCTCTCCATTCTTTTGACATTGTCAACATGTACCCTAGTATTCCAATTCCAAAATTATTCCCCATTATAAACAACAACCTAAACAAATTCAGTAACCTAAGTAAACTTGAAATTCAAGACTTCATGTCTATTTTAAAATTAGTTCTCAACAATAATTATTTTACCTTTGACAACACCATTTATCAACAAGATGGCTTGGCTATGGGCTCACCTGCTTCTGGCATTCTTGCTGAAATTTACCTCGACTTCTTAGAAAACACAAGAATTAATAATAATAATAATTTCTCCAACATCCTCTTTTGGGCGAGATATGTCGACGACACATTGGTAATATTAAATGAGGAATCAACCAACGCAACCTCTACACTTCTTCATCTCAACAACTTAGACTCTAACATTAAATTCACCCTCGAATCAGAACACAACCAAACTCTTAATTTTCTAGACCTAACTATTACTAGACATCCTTCTTCTTTATCTTACAAAATTTTCAGAAAACCAACCCAAACAGCAACTACAATAAGACAAGATTCTTCGCACCCCCAAGCTCATAAACGTGCTACTTATAACAGCTTAATTTTTCGTGCCTTCAACACCCCTATGTCCAAAAAAGATTTAAATAATGAATTAAACATCATCCGCAACATTGCTAAATTTAATGGCTTTAACAACTCCTTCATTAACCACATTATCAACAAATTCAAACACCGTCCAAAAACCACTTTATCTAAAGACACAATAAAACCAACTGCTTTTTCCACCTTCACTTTTACTCAGGATGCTTATAAAATAACTAATATCTTTAAAAAACATAATATGAAAATTTCTTTTAGAACTAACAATAGAAGTCTTGATATCTTACACAACTCTACATCTCTAAATAAGTCTAATGCCTTTTCTAAATCTGGTGTATACAGATTTAAATGTAACAACTGCAGTTCCTCCTACGTCGGACAAACTGGCCGCAACTTCAATATCAGGTACTCTGAACATGTCAACGCCATTAAATACAACAGATTCTCTGCCATAGGACAGCACATACAAGACTCCAAACATAATTTCACCAGTATTGACAATGACATAAACATACTTAAAATCATTAACAAAGGCCCCCTCTTAAACATTACTGAAAATTGCTTTATCCACCTTGACCAGTACTTCAACCCTAATTTCAATTTAAACGACATTTCTGAAAAACCCAATATCCTTTTTGACTTCCTAATTCTTCTTCTCAAAAATTCCAAATTCCAAAACCCCAATTCTATTTTCCATGTCTTACATAGTTCCCACCCACATTTTCTACCTCCAATAACCCACCCTCCTAACCCACCTTAAACTACCCCTCCTTCATTTCCCTATCTTATCTTTCCTCATTACCATCTAACTTCAATTTCTTTTATTCTTTCTCTTATTTCACTATCACTCTTCCTCGTTTAATTTATTCTCCTCTTTCAAAAATTTTTGTCTTGCGCCAACTTCGACTACTTCAATCATAACCTAAAAAAATAAAAAAAATTTTTTTTAAATAGCGCACTGTGCATATAAGTTTTCATTTGTTTTCCGATATTGCGCTTTTTACTACATTTTTTTCTTCTCTCTACAATTGTTTTTTCAAATCAACTGTTTACCAAGATCTTAGCTGGAGTACGGGTGCTCATTCGGTTATACTAATTGGCATCGTACATTTTTATATACGTACTTGGCTTCCCGCAGCCGTGACAGGTTCTGGACCTTCGAAACGTTCTCCACTCTGCTTTGGTGTTTGGCCGCAGCGCGTGACCTTGAGTGTGCCACGTAGTCACCGGGAGCTGGCGGCTTTCATCTACAGATCTGTTTGTCTGCGAATTCAAGCCTTTTTGATCTTCGCAAGTTGATTGTTAATGTTGTGACTTTGTGCAGAACAGAATGTGATGTCGTGTCTTTGTGCCTAACAGTGAAAAACTGACCTCCAACATTCTTAAACATTTTACATGTTTTTTATGGCTGATGATGACCTAGACTAAGGTCGAAACCGGTCCCATTTAAATAGAAATGTGATTGCTACGTTTCTTTCTTTTGAGTATTGAATAGGTTGAACCTCCAGTTATTTAATTTTTAACATCAATAATTTCAATACGGAACAATGAAATTTTTATCTTTAAATGCACAAGCTAACCAAGCTAAACAAAAAGCCTTCTCTTACATGGGCCTTAAGATCAAGATCGCTAAATTAGGAAAAGACATCGACTTCCTGAAACAATGCATATCCTACAATCTTACCCCCAAATTTCTTCAAAGTTGTACCAGAAAAAACATTTCTTCTCCTCACATGTTAAAAACCCAAAAAATAACCAACAAAATTTGGCTAAAAAACGAAATTCGTTTCTTATACAAGAAAAAATCATTTTTAAACAACAGATTATACGAAACACATCTAGAAATTGCTAATCTTCTCCCGAGTGCACAATGGAACCTCTTCCTAACTCAAGTAGACGATAAATTATTTCATGTACTGTCAATCAAACAACAAACCCTTGAGAAAAAACTCAAAATTCTCAAGAACAACTCTTCTTCACATAAATTCCAGTTTAAGAACCGTAACACACCCTCCAAAACTATTGAACAATTCCATCCTCCCATCGTAAATCTATCTAAAACAACTCTGAGTGATGATGAAAACTCAATCCTTTCGAAGGGCTTCAAACACAATTGGCCCAATCTTAACACTTTCAATGTAGCCACCAATTTAATTATTGAATCTGAAATAGCCATTAACAAAATGCCAACAGATGAACAAGATGAAATCAGATATGAAGTAAAAAGGAAACTTGAAAAAATCTTCATTAACAATAACAAAAACACTTCTCTTATTAATTATAATAATAATAATAATAATAATAATTTAATTAAAGATAATAAAACCATTTCAGATCTTAAAAAGAAAATCAATGACAATAATCTCATTATCACCAAATCTGATAAAGGCAACACTACTGTCATAATGGATAAAACTGACTACTTAGATAAAACCAAAAACTTTTTCAGTGACCCTTCTTTTTCTATAATAAAAAAAGACCCAACCACAAAAATCCAACGCCTACTCAAACATACTTTAAAAAACGTTTCCTTTCTCCTCACAGATCAAGAAAAAACTAAACTAATAAACATGAACCCTGGACTACCCACTGCCAAAGCCCTCCCTAAAATTCACAAAACTAACATTCCTATCCGTCCAATTATCAATTACAGACCCAGTCCCCTATACAACACTTCTAAATTCATCCAAACATTTTTACTAAAAAATTATCGATTTTTATCCAACAAATCTATCAAAAACACTTCTGATCTAATCAACAAATTAAAAAATTTTGAAATCCAACCAAATTTTTCTCTCCATTCTTTTGACATTGTCAACATGTACCCTAGTATTCCAATTCCAAAATTATTCCCCATTATAAACAACAACCTAAACAAATTCAGTAACCTAAGTAAACTTGAAATTCAAGACTTCATGTCTATTTTAAAATTAGTTCTCAACAATAATTATTTTACCTTTGACAACACCATTTATCAACAAGATGGCTTGGCTATGGGCTCACCTGCTTCTGGCATTCTTGCTGAAATTTACCTCGACTTCTTAGAAAACACAAGAATTAATAATAATAATAATTTCTCCAACATCCTCTTTTGGGCGAGATATGTCGACGACACATTGGTAATATTAAATGAGGAATCAACCAACGCAACCTCTACACTTCTTCATCTCAACAACTTAGACTCTAACATTAAATTCACCCTCGAATCAGAACACAACCAAACTCTTAATTTTCTAGACCTAACTATTACTAGACATCCTTCTTCTTTATCTTACAAAATTTTCAGAAAACCAACCCAAACAGCAACTACAATAAGACAAGATTCTTCGCACCCCCAAGCTCATAAACGTGCTACTTATAACAGCTTAATTTTTCGTGCCTTCAACACCCCTATGTCCAAAAAAGATTTAAATAATGAATTAAACATCATCCGCAACATTGCTAAATTTAATGGCTTTAACAACTCCTTCATTAACCACATTATCAACAAATTCAAACACCGTCCAAAAACCACTTTATCTAAAGACACAATAAAACCAACTGCTTTTTCCACCTTCACTTTTACTCAGGATGCTTATAAAATAACTAATATCTTTAAAAAACATAATATGAAAATTTCTTTTAGAACTAACAATAGAAGTCTTGATATCTTACACAACTCTACATCTCTAAATAAGTCTAATGCCTTTTCTAAATCTGGTGTATACAGATTTAAATGTAACAACTGCAGTTCCTCCTACGTCGGACAAACTGGCCGCAACTTCAATATCAGGTACTCTGAACATGTCAACGCCATTAAATACAACAGATTCTCTGCCATAGGACAGCACATACAAAACTCCAAACATAATTTCACCAGTATTGACAATGACATAAACATACTTAAAATCATTAACAAAGGCCCCCTCTTAAACATTACTGAAAATTGCTTTATCCACCTTGACCAGTACTTCAACCCTAATTTCAATTTAAACGACATTTCTGAAAAACCCAATATCCTTTTTGACTTCCTAATTCTTCTTCTCAAAAATTCCAAATTCCAAAACCCCAATTCTATTTTCCATGTCTTACATAGTTCCCACCCACATTTTCTACCTCCAATAACCCACCCTCCTAACCCACCTTAAACTACCCCTCCTTCATTTCCCTATCTTATCTTTCCTCATTACCATCTAACTTCAATTTCTTTTATTCTTTCTCTTATTTCACTATCACTCTTCCTCGTTTAATTTATTCTCCTCTTTCAAAAATTTTTGTCTTGCGCCAACTTCGACTACTTCAATCATAACCTAAAAAAATAAAAAAAAATTTTTTAAATAGCGCACTGTGCATATAAGTTTTCATTTGTTTTCCGATATTGCGCTTTTTACTACATTTTTTTCTTCTCTCTACAATTGTTTTTTCAAATCAACTGTTTACCAAGATCTTAGCTGGAGTACGGGTGCTCATTCGGTTATACTAATTGGCATCGTACATTTTTATATACGTACTTGGCTTCCCGCAGCCGTGACAGGTTCTGGACCTTCGAAACGTTCTCCACTCTGCTTTGGTGTTTGGCCGCAGCGCGTGACCTTGAGTGTGCCACGTAGTCACCGGGAGCTGGCGGCTTTCATCTACAGATCTGTTTGTCTGCGAATTCAAGCCTTTTTGATCTTCGCAAGTTGATTGTTAATGTTGTGACTTTGTGCAGAACAGAATGTGATGTCGTGTCTTTGTGCCTAACAGTGAAAAACTGACCTCCAACATTCTTAAACATTTTACATGTTTTTTATGGCTGATGATGACCTAGACTAAGGTCGAAACCGGTCCCATTTAAATAGAAATGTGATTGCTACGTTTCTTTCTTTTGAGTATTGAATAGGTTGAACCTCCAGTTATTTAATTTTTAACATCAATAATTTCAATACGGAACAATGAAATTTTTATCTTTAAATGCACAAGCTAACCAAGCTAAACAAAAAGCCTTCTCTTACATGGGCCTTAAGATCAAGATCGCTAAATTAGGAAAAGACATCGACTTCCTGAAACAATGCATATCCTACAATCTTACCCCCAAATTTCTTCAAAGTTGTACCAGAAAAAACATTTCTTCTCCTCACATGTTAAAAACCCAAAAAATAACCAACAAAATTTGGCTAAAAAACGAAATTCGTTTCTTATACAAGAAAAAATCATTTTTAAACAACAGATTATACGAAACACATCTAGAAATTGCTAATCTTCTCCCGAGTGCACAATGGAACCTCTTCCTAACTCAAGTAGACGATAAATTATTTCATGTACTGTCAATCAAACAACAAACCCTTGAGAAAAAACTCAAAATTCTCAAGAACAACTCTTCTTCACATAAATTCCAGTTTAAGAACCGTAACACACCCTCCAAAACTATTGAACAATTCCATCCTCCCATCGTAAATCTATCTAAAACAACTCTGAGTGATGATGAAAACTCAATCCTTTCGAAGGGCTTCAAACACAATTGGCCCAATCTTAACACTTTCAATGTAGCCACCAATTTAATTATTGAATCTGAAATAGCCATTAACAAAATGCCAACAGATGAACAAGATGAAATCAGATATGAAGTAAAAAGGAAACTTGAAAAAATCTTCATTAACAATAACAAAAACACTTCTCTTATTAATTATAATAATAATAATAATAATAATAATTTAATTAAAGATAATAAAACCATTTCAGATCTTAAAAAGAAAATCAATGACAATAATCTCATTATCACCAAATCTGATAAAGGCAACACTACTGTCATAATGGATAAAACTGACTACTTAGATAAAACCAAAAACTTTTTCAGTGACCCTTCTTTTTCTATAATAAAAAAAGACCCAACCACAAAAATCCAACGCCTACTCAAACATACTTTAAAAAACGTTTCCTTTCTCCTCACAGATCAAGAAAAAACTAAACTAATAAACATGAACCCTGGACTACCCACTGCCAAAGCCCTCCCTAAAATTCACAAAACTAACATTCCTATCCGTCCAATTATCAATTACAGACCCAGTCCCCTATACAACACTTCTAAATTCATCCAAACATTTTTACTAAAAAATTATCGATTTTTATCCAACAAATCTATCAAAAACACTTCTGATCTAATCAACAAATTAAAAAATTTTGAAATCCAACCAAATTTTTCTCTCCATTCTTTTGACATTGTCAACATGTACCCTAGTATTCCAATTCCAAAATTATTCCCCATTATAAACAACAACCTAAACAAATTCAGTAACCTAAGTAAACTTGAAATTCAAGACTTCATGTCTATTTTAAAATTAGTTCTCAACAATAATTATTTTACCTTTGACAACACCATTTATCAACAAGATGGCTTGGCTATGGGCTCACCTGCTTCTGGCATTCTTGCTGAAATTTACCTCGACTTCTTAGAAAACACAAGAATTAATAATAATAATAATTTCTCCAACATCCTCTTTTGGGCGAGATATGTCGACGACACATTGGTAATATTAAATGAGGAATCAACCAACGCAACCTCTACACTTCTTCATCTCAACAACTTAGACTCTAACATTAAATTCACCCTCGAATCAGAACACAACCAAACTCTTAATTTTCTAGACCTAACTATTACTAGACATCCTTCTTCTTTATCTTACAAAATTTTCAGAAAACCAACCCAAACAGCAACTACAATAAGACAAGATTCTTCGCACCCCCAAGCTCATAAACGTGCTACTTATAACAGCTTAATTTTTTGTGCCTTCAACACCCCTATGTCCAAAAAAGATTTAAATAATGAATTAAACATCATCCGCAACATTGCTAAATTTAATGGCTTTAACAACTCCTTCATTAACCACATTATCAACAAATTCAAACACCGTCCAAAAACCACTTTATCTAAAGACACAATAAAACCAACTGCTTTTTCCACCTTCACTTTTACTCAGGATGCTTATAAAATAACTAATATCTTTAAAAAACATAATATGAAAATTTCTTTTAGAACTAACAATAGAAGTCTTGATATCTTACACAACTCTACATCTCTAAATAAGTCTAATGCCTTTTCTAAATCTGGTGTATACAGATTTAAATGTAACAACTGCAGTTCCTCCTACGTCGGACAAACTGGCCGCAACTTCAATATCAGGTACTCTGAACATGTCAACGCCATTAAATACAACAGATTCTCTGCCATAGGACAGCACATACAAGACTCCAAACATAATTTCACCAGTATTGACAATGACATAAACATACTTAAAATCATTAACAAAGGCCCCCTCTTAAACATTACTGAAAATTGCTTTATCCACCTTGACCAGTACTTCAACCCTAATTTCAATTTAAACGACATTTCTGAAAAACCCAATATCCTTTTTGACTTCCTAATTCTTCTTCTCAAAAATTCCAAATTCCAAAACCCCAATTCTATTTTCCATGTCTTACATAGTTCCCACCCACATTTTCTACCTCCAATAACCCACCCTCCTAACCCACCTTAAACTACCCCTCCTTCATTTCCCTATCTTATCTTTCCTCATTACCATCTAACTTCAATTTCTTTTATTCTTTCTCTTATTTCACTATCACTCTTCCTCGTTTAATTTATTCTCCTCTTTCAAAAATTTTTGTCTTGCGCCAACTTCGACTACTTCAATCATAACCTAAAAAAATAAAAAAAAATTTTTTTAAATAGCGCACTGTGCATATAAGTTTTCATTTGTTTTCCGATATTGCGCTTTTTACTACATTTTTTTCTTCTCTCTACAATTGTTTTTTCAAATCAACTGTTTACCAAGATCTTAGCTGGAGTACGGGTGCTCATTCGGTTATACTAATTGGCATCGTACATTTTTATATACGTACTTGGCTTCCCGCAGCCGTGACAGGTTCTGGACCTTCGAAACGTTCTCCACTCTGCTTTGGTGTTTGGCCGCAGCGCGTGACCTTGAGTGTGCCACGTAGTCACCGGGAGCTGGCGGCTTTCATCTACAGATCTGTTTGTCTGCGAATTCAAGCCTTTTTGATCTTCGCAAGTTGATTGTTAATGTTGTGACTTTGTGCAGAACAGAATGTGATGTCGTGTCTTTGTGCCTAACAGTGAAAAACTGACCTCCAACATTCTTAAACATTTTACATGTTTTTTATGGCTGATGATGACCTAGACTAAGGTCGAAACCGGTCCCATTTAAATAGAAATGTGATTGCTACGTTTCTTTCTTTTGAGTATTGAATAGGTTGAACCTCCAGTTATTTAATTTTGTCATATGTTCCTAGTCTTTTACTACCTGTGTTCACCTTATCTTATGTTTCTTCACTTTTCCTGTATTTACCCGGCTTTCTTTTTATCTTAAACTTCCTGCATTGAGACTGAGGGTCTGTCAAGTTGGCCCCCTTAACAAGTGTTGATGCTCGCCCTCAAGCTGAGAATCAGAAGTGAGCTCTTTGGGGTCTGAGAAGAAATGGATGTAGAACTGGGGTTGATGAGAAGAGAGCCAATCTATTTGATTTCAACAGTGTGTTAAGATGTGGAGATTGTACTTGTCCTCCTGGGTTTTCATGTTTGATGTCTCCTCTTTTTTTGTTGCTCCCTCTTCCCAAACTTACCTGTCATGGTTTTCATCCTGTTATGTGTTCCTTTTCATGTTCCTGTTTCTCTGCATATGGCTGTCTGGTAGCTTGTTGGGCCTCCTTTATCATTCAGAACAGTCTGAATTTGTGTGGCTAATTCAGAAAGGTCCCATGCTGATATGAGTTTGTCATCCTCTCTGTTCTATCACAAAAAGATGCTCAGTAGGTTTGAGATCCATGGACTGGGTAAGTAAATGCTACAAAGAAAAGTTTTTGTCATGTTCCTGTAACTGTAGGATTACCAGACATCCTGGTTTAGCTGGGACAGTACCAGTTTGGAATCTCTGTCCTGGTGTCCCACCTGGTTCATAGTTTTATCCCTGTTTTTATGGAAATTGCTGCTTGAAAATAATTTGCTCTGTTTCATTCTGTCTTCTGTCTTCATAACACCTTTAACATTGACTAGCTAAAATTTATAAGATTTGTTCCATGTACACTACCAAGAAGGCAGTGATTCTGTGTGCCATATATGTCGTTTAGCTACGGGAAAACGTAGTCAATGTAATGACCCAAGTATCCTACCACTTAGCTATGGTTTTCTCTGTTATTTGGTGAATTTTGTCTTTCTCTTGTGCTAGTGTTTCTACTTTCTTTCCAAAATGCCAAAATGGAGTTGTAAGTTTACAGATGAGCTTTGAAAAGAATATCTAGTGCAATCAACAAAGCACAGTTACATGTTCTCACTGTGGCAGTGGTTTTTTCTGTGGCAGCTGAGGGTTGATTTGATGTCGTAGACCATTTGTGGAGCACAAAGTACAAATCTGCTGTGTCAGAAGCATCTAGTTCAAATATAATCTTGTATTTCAAGAGCACAGACCTTCAGAACAAAGAACTCGCAGTGGCTGCTAAAGAAGCGACTTTTGCTACCACACACAGCCTCTTGTAATTTCAGTTTCAAATCAGCTGACTGTAGTTCTAAACTAATTTTGCAGCTGTCTGATGCAAAATTTAGTCTTGCACATAGGAAATGTTAAGGAGTGATATGTGGAGTTTTAGCTCCTTTATCATTTGATGAAGTCAAGGAAGATTTAAATGAAACCACTTTTGTAACAGTGTCCACTGATATCTCTAATATGCGAGAGATAAAAGTGTTACCAGTGGTAATGAGGTATTTCTTACCTTCTGAAGTAAAGTTAAGTAAGTCCGGCCCCGCGGTGTAAGGGGGCAACGTGTCTGCCTGTCAGCTGGCAGCCCCGGGTTTGATTCCCGGCCGGGTCAGGATTTTTAAATTGTAATGATTAATATCCATGGCCTGGGGACTGGGGGTTTGTGACGTCCTTTATCTTCCTTTCCTCACAAACAATATTCTACACTACCGCCATTCCAATTACACGCAGGTTCATACAATATGGTGCCAGTAGGGGCAAAAGATCCACATGGGTTGACGCCCCGTAACAAATAGCATTAAAAAAAAAAAAGGGTAAAGTAAATTGAAAATAAAACTTTTAGACCTTTCGTCAATTCCAGAGGAAACATCAGAGATATTAAGCAACTTATTAGTGTCTGTCATCAAGAAGTATGAACTTAGCAGAAGGTTATAGGTTTCTCTGCAGATAACTGCAACACAAACTTTGGGAGAGTGGAAATAGGTGGAAAAAAAGTGTACTGTCAGCTGAATAATTAATTTGATGGAGAACTTTTGCGTATTGGCTATACTGCACATATAGTGCTCAGTTGTCTTCATACAGCAATGGATGTTCTTAATATAGATGTTGAAGTTCTTGCAGTGAAACTATGAAAGTACTTTCACACATATACAGTGTGTGTCATTGAGTTAAAACCTTTTTGTGTTTATGTCTTGTATCTCATTTGCTTGGTGTTAAGTTCTAGTAAAATATTACAGTTCTTGGTAATGTAATACAGTGGAATGTTTATTTTCTAAATATTAGTCATTGCAAACATCAAATATCTGAACCCACAAATTCATTAAAATTATCAGTTCATACCTTTTATATATGTGTATATCATACAGTGAAATAGTAGTACACTTATTTCTTTCTAACTCTTTAGTAGGTTGAGAGAGATACCAGTATTGCACTTTCATACTGTACCTCTGATAGCCCCTTCTTGGAAATTCCTGTTAGCGTGTTCGCTGCTAGGAAATGGAGGTCTGTGTTCAATGAACAAAAAAATGTTTGATTACTTTATGCATTAAATTGCTGTGTTATTTATGTTATGTATTGTATTCTGTATGTAAGGTACTGCATTGTAATGGATAAGTTATTTTAGAGAAACCTTTAAATTTTATGTGCTCTGTAACTTGTAGGTTTGGTTTTCCGAACTATAGCTGGTCCCAGTTAGTTCAGATAGTCAACATTCCATTGTATTCAATATTTACTCAGTACCGCCTTCCAATCCAATGTAATATACAAGTGTATTAGTACAAGACTCTGGTAATACGTCCTGACTAAACACAATGAATTTTGAAGAATATGGCCGCTGCTTCATTCTCTATTCCCATAATCCCTGTGATATAGTGTTGGCTACTGAGTGTATAATTCGAAGCAGTGTATCGATTCATTCAAATATCCAAGTGAATTGATTCACAGGAATGGCAAGCTCACAGCACATGATTCAGCTGACTCGCAGCAAGCACACACTCCCATGGAGGGAATTAGATATTTTTCCACCAATAGAGCATATCAAAAATCAGATCAAAAATTAGATGTATGGCTTTTCAGGCATTTGCTCTATTAACCAGCGTTTCGTCTTAGGTCTGACACGAGACTCTTCAGAGTCGGAATTGCTTGGCGGGCATTAATTCCATTGTGAAGTTTTATCTCCCGTATGCAGTTATCAGACTGTTCCTCTTAAATAGGCTTCTGATAAGTTCACTTGCATACACCCCAGCGTCAGTGGGTAGGGTCTGACACATCCCACTCTGAAGAGTCTGGTGTCAGACCTAAGACGAAACGCTGGTTAATAGAACACTGGACATTGGCAGGGAGCTAAACTTCTGCTGCAATGAGATACACAGAGCCATGGCACACCAAAAAAATCGTACGCGATAATGGACTCCCGCTCTTAGCTCGTTTGAAAATAATACCCACTTGCATTCACTGTCCTATTCTTACAGCAAGGTTTAAATCTTCTTCTTCTTATTCTTATTCTTCTTCTTCTTCTTCTTCTTCTTCTTCTTCTTCTTCCTCCTGATACGTTTCTGCTTATGCAGGTCATTCACAGAGGCTCTTCCGATCTTCTCTTTTTTCCCAAATTCTATTGTTTATCAGTGTCTGCCACTGTGTAGTCCTCTCCGATTTACGTCGTCCTCCACCTGATCCCTCCATCTTGTTCGTGGTCTTCCAATTGGTTTTCTTCCAGATTCTGTCCATTCCAGAGCTCTTCTTGGTAATCTTTCTTGTCCCATTCTTTTGACGTGGCCGAACCATTTCAGCCTGTTTCTCTCTGCAGTTTATTTTAGAGGGTTGATCTGTAGCATATTAACATTGCTTCCAACAATCAAACGAGCCTCGGATCGAGGTTTAAATAATAGATAGATTTATTTGCAGTGTTAAAAAGTAGTCAAAACATAATTCCAAAGTACTTAGCTAGTAAATAGGTACCTGTTCGGTTATTCTGTTTATTAGTTTAATAATCAGTATTATAACTTTGTTGACATTCGACAATTAATTTAACTCAACTCTGTAGCCTGCCCTATATGAGTATGAGTCGTGCTCATGACCACTCGAAATTGTCTGTTTTATATTGGGAAGAACCAACCAGTATTTTCTCAGTTCATATGTCGCATCATTGCACAGTACTTCAATAATCGATTCACGATATCACTAGTCTACATGGACAGGGAATAAGTGAGCCGAATGACCCAATAACTTAAATAAAAATATGTTGAATCAGAAAACCAGAGGGCTACTGGTACATCTTGGGTAGCCTATACAAAATATGACGATTTAAAAAATCCTCTGCTGATAGAAAAATACATTTTTCCAAAGATGACTGAGAGAGTTGGCCATGTGATCAGGGTGGTGTAGCTATGAGCTTGCATTCAGGGGATGGTGGGTTCGAATTCTACTGTCGGCAGTTTTATCTCCCGTATGCAGTTATCAGACTGTGCCTCTTATATAGGGCTTCTGATAAGTTCACCTGCATACACCCCAGCATCAGTGGGTAGGGTCTGACACATCCCACTCTGATGAGTCTAGTGCCAGACCTAAGACGAAACGCTGGTTAATAGAGCAAGCGCCTGAAAAGCCTTACATCTGATCTGTTTTTTTTTTAAATTTTTTTTTAGCCTTTAAGATGGTTGTCGGTGCGATGTAAAGCAACTTATTTGATTTATATTTAATAATACACTTAAGAAAATGGAAATTGCAACACCATGAAGTCATTGGCCGTTTGTGTTAATTTTCAAGATATGGAACGATGCCATATAGGTATGTAAACGATCATAGTTTCAGGCCCATTGGATTGTTGCTACAGGTCTCGCCATGTGATTGGTCGCGGAGGAATCAACTCCAGTATACGGACTCTGGTGTAGCGTAGTTGACTTGCAGTCTGTGCAGTGAAGTGTTCCCCATCAAACATGCCTCAACGACAGAGAAGAGCACACTATGAACAACTGTCACTGTTTGAGAGGGCTCGGATAATTGGGCTGTGTATTATGGTCTGGGGAGCTATTGGCTTTAATGTGAAATCACAGTTAGTGCTTGTTGAGGGCACTATGACTGCTTGACAGTACGTTGATGGGTACTCAATCCAGTGGTTGTCCCTATGATGGCAAACATTGCTAATGGGATGTTTCAGCAGGACAATAGCCGGGTTCACATTGCACGCATCTCCAGAGAAGCTCTCCACGACATCACAACCTTAGAATGGCCCGCCAGATCCCCGGACCTCAGTCCTATTGAGAACGTGTGGGACATGATGGGTCGACAACTGGCCAACCGTCCTCAGCCACCCACAACTCTGGAACAACTGACCTGTGCAGTGCAGCAAGCATGGGCCACAATTCCTCAGGAAGCGATCCAGGGCCTTATTGACTCCATGCCTCGACGAATTCATCAATGTATTGCAGCTCGTGGTGGGCACATCCTGTATGGATTGTTGTCCAAACTTGCGGTCAGAGGGACCTGAAACTGTAATCATCGAATCACAACCGAACACTCGTCCTGCAAGTTCAATTGCAGCAGTGTAGCACTACTCCTTCTGGGTGTTGCAATTTCCATTTTCTTCAGTGTATGTAGGCTACTTATTGTGAACACAGGTATTTTTACATTTAATTCTGTATATATAATAGAGTTGTGACTTTCAGAGAACTGTGGAAAACCATTAGTGTATAAATTTTGAGTTATGTCAGTTATTTATTTGTTTGTTTGTTTGTTTGTTTGTTTGTTTGTTTGTTTGTTTGTTTGTGTGTTTGTTTGTGTGTTTGTTTGTTTGTTTGTTTGTTTGTTTGTTTGTTTGTTTGTTTGTTTGTTTACACAATTGTTCCCCTTAAGGAGAGTGATTGAACTTGAATACATAATGTCGTCTTCAGCCATTTTTCCTCTTTTCTTTCCAAAATCTTGTCATCCTCTCTGAATGCTTCCTCTTCCGCTCCTCTGTCCACTTTTTCCCAGGTTGTCGTGATATTCTTCACTCAAGATTTACATTTGTGATTTTATTTCGGCACTCGGTGCAGTCCTCGAGATTCGCTATATTGATCTGTTGTAGGTCCCTCTGTACCTCTTTTAGCCATTCCATACCGCATTTACTCTTTGTTATGATGTTGAGTAATAATAATAGTAATTATTATTATTATTATTATTATTATTATTATTATTATTATTATTATTATTAGTATTATTACGGAAATGTTGTGGTTTACAGAGGTGTAAGGAGGTGCGGGCATGAATGGGTGGGCAGAGAAAAGATGAGAGTACAATTTAAAACACTAAATTTTGAGATTTTATTTCTTTCCTTTTTTCTTTTCTGACCTTAAACTTTGATAAATAATTTAAATGGACAACAACAAATTACAGTTAAATGGAATAATGACTTAAAGTCAAATATCAGGTACACTGAAGAAGATTTTCAATACAGTAGTCTACAAATGAATGAGCATGATAGCTCTAAAGGTACAACATTTCAAAGAGCATTTTTGCTCCACTCAGTTACACTTTAGGAGACTGAGCTCCAAAATTTACACAGTCCAGCCTTTCAAAGGCACAAGTCTCTTGTCCGAATGTTACGCTAGATAAACTTCAAAACTATGTTTACTGTCATTTCAGCTCAACAGTCTATTACACACTCGCCCATAATTAATGATACTTTAAACCGAGGCAATAAGTGCCCATTCTAAATGGCCTAAGTGTACAAAAGAAAAGGATTAAGAAATCGGCCATGAACAAAATGCTAGGAGGTGAAACATTTGCACTCCTTTTGAAATACACTTAAAATCCTATATGGGCTTATGGCCCGAAGTTACAGAGGCTAAGCCTATATAACAGAGGGTGACTATATGGTGAAATATTAAGTTCCAAAATGGTTTGAAGAATGTAGAGTTTTAGAAAATCATAGTCATCCCCATACCAAGTTGAATGGGAATTAATAGAGGGTGAACACTCTTTATTCTCTAAGTTATATATTTCCTAGCAGGAATTTGAAGAGAGTCCTTAGACTCGCCTAAAAATTTACATTTAAAAGGTGATCTTAAACTTTAGAAATTTACAGTAAGAAAGAATTTTGATACCTTCCCCTCAAGTTAACCTTCTGGAGCTATCACATACTTAAAAGATGTCTGCCATAATCTTGAGCTGGTGGGCCTTCTGACGACGGGCAAGGCTGCCCCTGCCTCCACTTACACCGTATGCACTCTAAGACCGGAGCGACGAAGATGACAGAATGACCCAAAAGCGTCCAGCTTATATAGCAACTCGGGGAGAAGGTTCTCGAACTCTCTTGACCTAGGCAGAGTGCCTGTACACACCCTCAATTTTAATTGGCTATAAAAATATATTCAAACATTTCTGATTGGTTGATAACATAAGGAAGAAGGAAGACGAAGTAGTACTGACAACCCCAGCACATTAAAAAAAATCTACAAACACTTAAGGTTTACCATCTTATACAATAGAACATTCCCTTATAAATTAATTGTCTGTCCTCCCACCAGAGGTGGCACATAAGTCGATAATAGAGACATCTAAAGATTAAAGGTCCAAACTTCTTTAGATACACAGTTCATGGTTTACATCACAGATGGCCTTCCAGTAGGCGTGCAGTTCAATAGAACGGAGAAGGTGTACCTCCGGTACAATTATTATTATTATTATTATTATTATTATTATTATTATTATTATTATTATTATTATTATTATTATTATTATTATTAATCGGTACATAATTTTTGTACTGTAACTTAATAAGGAAGTATTGACATACCAGAGATGTAATTTTACATGCATTTCACTTTTTACATTTATTTTATATTAATATGTAGGCTACTTATTGTAAACACAGATATTTTTACATCTAATTCTCTATATTTAGTGGAGTTGTTACTTTCTGAAAACTATGAAAAATCACAAATCTGTATAGAAAATTTGAGTTGTGTCGATTATTATTATAATTATAATAATAATAATAATAATTATTATTATTCTTTTATCAATTTTGGCCAGCTGTGGACCACGTAAATAACTCCTCATGATTTAAACTTTCTTTGGTGCCAGTACTCCTTCATCCTCCTGCTTGCTGCTTCTTTTCTTTCAGCCGTCCATTGTTGTTTCTTCTTGGTCGCTGTTTCTGGCTCTAGGAAACCCTTAAATGAGTGTAGCTTTTTTCTGAAGGTGGTTGGTTCTATTGCGGATGTCTTGATGTGTGATGTTCATTTCTTGCAAATCCTTCTTCGTGTTAACAAACCATTTTTCATAAGACCTGCCTTTCCTATTGGGCTTATTGAAGTGGTTAAAGATTTTCTTGGCAAGTCTGTCATCAGGCATTCTTGAAATATGTCCAAAAAATTTAGCTCTTCGCTTTCGAATGACATCTGAAATCCTACTGTATGTTTTATATATTTCTTTGTTACTGCGTAATCGATATGTGTCCGTACATTTCTTTGGACCGAGGAATTTTCTTAGAATCTTTCTTTCCTTCTTCTCAATTTCTTCAATGTCTTTCCTGGTTGTTAATCCCAGGCATTCTGAAGCATACAAGCACTCTGGTTGAATTACTGTCTGATAGTGGTGTAGTTTTGTCCTAATAGAGATCGCTTTCTTGTTGTATGTGTTTCTTTAAGGTGGAATGCAAGTTCCATTTTTCTGGCTCTCTCGTGGTTTGCTTCTTTATCAAGCCCATTAGGTTGTATAATCTCACCAAGGTATTTGAATTTAATAACTTTATCTATCTTATCATTGTTTGTTGTTACTATGTATCTTGGGGCTTCTTTAATGTTGGTCATGAAATGTGTCTTTTCAAATGATATCTGCAGGCCAGTTTTCATTGCTATCTCTTTTAAAGTGTTAACTTGTATTATCACTGATTTCAATATTTTCTGATAACAGTACAAGATCGTCAGCAAATGCTAAACAGTTCATAGTGATGTTCTCTTTCTTGTATCCTATCCTTATTTGGTCTTTAATACCTTTTTCTGCGAGTTCTTTTTCCCACTCTTTGATGACTTTATCCAGGACACAATTGAACAGCAGTGGGAATAGGCAATCTCCTTGCCTAACGCCTGTCTTGATTTCAAAGGGTTCAGATATCTCTCCCATAAACTTAACCTTTGAGTATGTGTTTGTTAAGGTCTCCTTTATTAGCTGTAATGTCTTGTTATCTGTACCCATTTCTCTAAGGATGTTCAACAATGTGTTCCTATCAACTGAATCATATGCTTTTCGAAAGTCAACAAAAACTGCTACATACTTCTTGCCCCTGGCAACTCTATCCTTCAGTATTGTCTTGAGGTTCCAAATTTGTTCCACACATGATCGTCCCTTCCGAAATCCTCCCTGGTATTCGCTGATTTTGTGTTCAACTTGTTGTTCTAATCTTGATAGCAATGCCATAGATAGTATCTTGTATGTCTCTTGAAGGAGAGAGATGCCTCTGTAATTGCTGACATCTGTTCTGTCCCCGTTCTTGTGTAGTGGGTGTATTAATGTATTAAGGCTAATTTACAATCATCAGGAATCTTACAAGTGTTCCAGATTTCTTGCATTAACTGGCATAGGTTCTTGATCATTTGGGGGCTCACATGTTTCCATAGTTCACTCGTTATTGAGTCTTCAGCAGCTCATTTGTTGTTCTTAAGCTTCTTGATTAGATTTGTGATTTCTGTTTCATCTGGCGGTGGGGAGTCTGGGTTCTGTTGCGAATGTTCTGTGGCGAGCTTCTCCTCTGGAACTGGGCAGTTAAGTAGCTGTTTAAAATATTCTGCTAAGAGTTGGCAATTTTCTTCATTGTTTGTTGCGATAGTGCCATCCTCTTTCTTGAAACACAAGCTCGGTGGTTGGTATTTAGAAAGGCTCCTCTTAAACGTGTTGTAAAAGTCCCTCGTGTTATTCTTTTGGAAGTTTTGTTCTATTGCAGCTAGTTGTTCTTTCTCGAATTTTCTTTTTTCTCCTCTTATCATTTTTGCGGTTGATTTTCTTTGTTCTTTGAAGCTGTTGTAATCTTCCTCTTTCTTTGATGAGTACCACTTCTTCCATCTTTGTAGTCTGAGTGATATTGCCTGTTCACATCTTTCATTCCACCATGGATGTTTTCGTGATTTCTTGAGTAATGCTGTTTCTTTGGCTGCTCCTATCATGGTCTGCTGCATTTGCTTCCATTCAGTTGTTTCAATGTTCGTCAGTTCTTGGTACTTGTTGCTGTTCTGTTTTAGCTTTTGAGTGTCGAATCTTAGTACTGTGTTGTTTGTGCGTTTCTTCTTGCTGCTGGGAATAAACTTTATCTTTATGATTGTTAAATAGTGATCTGTTTCTATGTTGGCTTCTTTCTTAACTTTAACATTCACGATTTCTTTTTGACTTCTATGGGAGATTGCAACGTGATCAATTTGATATTCTCCTAGGTTTTCTTGAGGTGGATCACAGTTGAGCAGTTCTTTGAAATATTTAGCCAAGTGTTCACAGTTCTGTTTGTTGCTCATAATCAGCTTACCTTGATCATTTTTGAAACAAATATTGGGTGATGAGTAACCTTGAAGTTTTTGTCTTAAACATCTGATAGATGTTCCTGGTGTTGTTTTTCTTGAAATTCTCTTCTATCTCTCTCAGCTGGTCTCTTTTGAACCTTCTTTTGGCATTCTTGAACACCTTTGCTGTCCTTTTCCTTTGGATCCTTAATTCTTCGAAGTTCTGTTTGTTGGAGTTCCACTTGTTCCAAGCTTCTGATCGTCTTCATAGAGCATCTTCACACTCATCATTCCACCATGGATGTTTCTTCTTAGCAAGAAAAATTGTTTGTTTCACTGCTTCCTGAATCTTTCGAGTCATTTTGTCCCACTCATAGGACTCCAACGTGTCGGGTTCTTTCTGATACTTTACTACTATTTCTTCGCTGACTTTGAGTTCTTCAATTCTGTACTTCTGTATTCTGAGGAGTTTCTTTCTATGGTTACAAGGTGTGGGCTTCACTTTTATCCTGGTTAGATAGTGGTCAGAATCAAAATTATCACCTTTCTGCACTCTGACATTCATTATTTCCTTAGAGCTGGTGGTTGCTACATGATCAATTTGGAATTCTCCTAACATGGAGTTAGGTGATCGCAATGTCATCATCCGCTTGGAAGCTCTCTTGAATTGAATGGACATTATTTTCATGCCAAATGATTCACAAACATCTATCAGTCTTTCACCGTTTCTGTTTGTCCTTTTGTGAGCCGTGTATGTTCCAGCGATGTTTTGAAATTTTCTCTCTTTTCCAATCTGAGCATTAAAATCTCCCATCCAGATTGATCTATGAGTTGTGCAGCGAAACGATGCTTTTGGAAGATCTCCGCCTACAGCTTGGATTGTCATCCACGCCAGCTTACGAAGAAATAGTCTCCGAACACCAGAGGAAAAAGAAAGACATCTGGATTGACTTCTACAGCACAGACGCGATGATGACAAATGACTGGAAGGAAGCGAACTACGAGCTGAGGCACCTCGTGACAAGATTCGCGATCCACAGCTTTCACTTCAAAGTCTGTTGCATGGATCGATTCCATGAACCATGTGAAGACTGTAGTTGTTCCTTGTGTGGCAAGCTATGCGATCGATACCACACGCAATTTTGTGAGAACTGGCGTATGTCGCTTAACAAATTCTGCTCGGAAGAGAGTTAATACTGTGCAGACTGAGAATTATTTAATGAAATTGTAATGTGTAATCATCTACTTATATACAGTATGTAAGTTTCTCTATGGCCATTGGCTGCAATAAACATATTATTAAAATCTCCCTTCAAGATCTTGATATGTTTTTCTGGGGTTCTGAAGAGTTCTTCTTCAAGTTGTGACCAAAATTCTTCTACTTTTTCTGGATTCTTTCTGTTATCTTCATTAGTTGGAGCATGAGCATTGAAGATGGAGTACAATTTGTTTCTGCTTTTGAGAGTTAGTACAGACAGTCTGGGAGATGGAGATCTAAAGTCTACTATAGATTCCGTTATAGAGTTGTGAATAAAGAAGGCTGTCCCGAGTATTAACACTGGATTCTTGTTTTCTCTGACTTCTTAACTTTGATAGCTGGCCGTCCTTTCAGTATTCTGTAGTTTCCAATAGCCAACACTTCATCTGAAATAAATCTTGTTTCTTGGACCGCTAGAACTTTGATCTTATATTTATCGAGTACTGTGATCAGTTCCTTTTGTTTACCAACTTTCAAAAGGGTATTCACATTGAGTGTGCCAAAGAAATGCATCTCTTTCGTTCTGAGTTTGCGGGATGATGGATCCTCCAACTGATCCGAACATGATGGTGTAGGGCCCCCAGAATCCTTTGCCCTACTTGAACCAGAACTCTGGCCCCGGATTAAATCGGCTGGGGTACTAGATTCCGTATGTTTTGTCATCATGGTAGTTGCGTGATTTCAGATTTTGGGGATAGGGTAGAACCCCATCCAAAGGTAAAACCGAGTTGGTGAGATATAGAACAGCCGTCCCTAACATGGAATCCGACACTGACCAGGAAGCCGTCCGATTCGGGAACAGTCGCGCCTGCGTTTTAAGTTGCTTTTCTTTTCGGGGTGTGCTCTCTTAGGTTCTTCCGCTCTCTGTGCCGTTGGGAAATAGATAGATTCCTCTTCCACTACTGAGACCGTTGACCAGTTTCGCCTATTAACCCTAGGTAGGGTCCCTATAACAGGGTGCTACCATCCGGAGCCAGATGGAACCTGGTTTGTTTACGAGGTTGATACTCCTCCTGCTCCTCCTTCCTCATCACTTGGAAAATGAGGCCCTGGGCTTGCGACCAGCAATGGCGGAGTTATTATTATTATTATTATTATTATTATTATTATTATTATTATTATTATTATTATTATTATTGTACCGGGCGGTACACCTCCACGCCGCTAATTTAAAATGTGCGCCAGTTGAAACTCCTCTGCTGGAGGAAGTCTGAACTTTATCGACGGTATTAATTTTCAAGTTTCTCAGAAGATGTCACTACTTGGAAAGTTTGGAGTTTTTGAACTGTGCCACTTTTGATGTATTTTTGTTTTACCGGTAGTAAGAAGTGTGAACTTTCTCTTCTAGAGGATACTACTGAAAAACTACAATGGTGCACCCTAGTGCGATGTGAAAGAACTGTTTTTTGGAGAAATTTTTATTTCAAAAGTTTGTTTCTTGTTAAATTTCTTTCTGTTATTGTTTAAGTTGGCTGTATACCCCTCTCTTTCCCCTTGTTTTGTATTTAGCCAATCCCGAATTTCTTTAATTAATTTCTGACCAATCTGATGTATCTTCCCCCAACTTGAATATGTTGCTGTACCCTAGCCAATAAAGTGATTGTGGGCGGGTGTTCTCTTCCCTAAAACGCCTCAAACTTTCCGCGAGAGTATATAAACTGCTGATTTTTGGGTCTCTGCGCCACTTCTGTACCATCTTTCAGTGTGTAAAGTACATAGCAGGGGGCGGGAAGCGCCTCTTTCTCCGGCAGCGGTCAACAACAAGGTAATGGCCGATTAATAACTTCTTTCTTTGCTAGCTCAGCAGTTTAACTCTCGGGGCGGGTCCGAAGCTTTTCCATAATGTAACCTTCCTTAAAATGTAAAGACCCTTGGTATCTATTCTATCTTTAAACTGCATATCGGGATAGAGAGTGCTTAACCCTCTCGAGCTCCCACTCATATTGTTTTGAGGTGAACTTATTTTTTCTCAACCTATTCTTCTTTAACGTAATGTAAATTGTTTCTTTCTTAAGTCACCTCTTTAGTATGGGATTAGCCCTTGTATTAACGGCCTAGTGCCAAGTAGGTTTTAAACAAAGCGTATTAGGAGCGCAAGTTCGCCTCCTCTCAAATTGTTATTTTAGAGGTCATGTAATTAATCTTTTTCTCACTTAATAGACCTCAGTAGGTTGGGTATTTTACCCCTGTGTCTATGTCCAGAGAGGACAACTTGAAGGTGGAGTTTGGTGTGGCCTTTGAGAGGCTTAAAGTTTGAGAGCGAGCGGCTCTTTCTTGAAAATTGAGTGTTGTATGCCTCGAGGAGGCTTTTCTGTGTAATTTGGAGCAAGTGCTCCTGAGCATGAATGGGGTTTTCTGCCCCTCTGTTAAAACTTATTTTGAAGTAAGGTTGGGTTGATTGCCCAAGCATTGTGAAGTCGGGGCGCGAAGCCCAAATCCAGTAAATATTGTAACTACATTTTGTTGACTTGCTACTCTGTACCTGCCATGCTTGTTATTTCTTTATTTTGAAAAGAAAATATAACCTTGTTAATTTTACATGAACTCTAATTTCGTAGCTTGAGACCCGTTCACACCCGCACCTTCTTTCACCTCTAACTACCGCAAAAACTCGGTAACAAGTGGTAGCAGAGCGTGGTTGAATGGGTCTCAATTTAGCCCCTTTTGACGGCTAAACATTGCTTTGATTCAAACTCTAACAATTTTCTCAGTTGCTGGAATTTTTGATCTTTCCTGTTTCAAAATTGTTCTGTCATCATGCCCGGCCCTCGCGATGTTCTCCATCTTAACTATTTGCGCAAGGAGGAGTTGATCTATGAGTTAACTATCAGAAATGTGCAATCTGGAGGCATGGTTGCGATAGACACCAACAAGCTTAGAGAGTCCCTTGATTTGCCTATTTCCATCCCCAACTTGGGAGAGAAAGAAATTGATGACTCTCTTTCCACGATCACCGAGAATACTACTGGGCTAGCATCGGTAGTTAGTTTTTTTGACGAAAATGATCCTTCTCCTAATCAAATTAAGCGTGTGCAAGCCAGGCTATATCATTTTTCAAATAGGGTTAACGATCTGTTGTCTCTGAAGTTGAATGACGTTCAGAGGAAGGAAGCTAGTACGTTGCTTGAAAGTATTTCTGAATTATCTAGCAAGGTCACTCAATTGTTAACTGGGGAAGTTTCTCCCAAAATTGATCAACCCACCACGATGAATGTAGGTAGCGAGGAAGAGCCTCCTAAGGGAGAAGCCAATAGGATAACCGTTGCTGCTCAAACTATCTCTGCCCCATTGGACAACGAGTCTGAACGCCGTGCATCGTTGAATAATATACGTTCGGAATTAACTTCCTTGCCACTGAAACCTCTACCTACTATGTCACCCGGGTTTAGCAGCTTGCCTCATCCATTGGCAATGTTGCTCAGAGGTATCTCTAAGTTTTCCGTTAATACCACCAGTGACGTAATTTCATTTTTAAGATTTTTAGTTGAATTTCAGGATCATGCCCTTGTGTTTTCTCTTTCCCCATGTCAGATTTTGCAAATCATCTATCCCTATGCTATTGGTATTCTCTCAGACAAAATCGTAAGAGCCATTGCCGAGCAATCATCTATTGAGGATTTCCACGCCCACTTGCTAGCTAACTTCATCCCGGCTAGGGCCAGGTCCTCCCTTATTCAGAAGTACTATTATCGTGTACAGCGTTTGGATGAAAACTTAGCAGACATCATCCAAGATATTAAATTCTATACTAGGGTGTTTGCACTTCATTTTCCTGAAGATCAAATTGTACAGGCTATTGTAGAAGGAATTTCACCATCCTATAGGTCATATTTGTGTTTCGCGGCGTGCCCGCAAACCTTCTCTGAATTTGAAGCATTGGCCATCTCAGCGGAAGGAGTTAGATACGCCGATTCTTTGCGTGTCGCGAAAGAACCCCCTCCTTCTTTTGGTCATCCTCGGCCTCCTCCTCCTCGCCAACCGGTCACACCTCGTAAATGCTATGCTTGCGGATCGCCCGACCATCTTCGGAACAAGTGCCCATTGCTCAAGTCTAGTGGGACAAGGAATGGAACTGGTTCATCACAAGGCTGTTTTAAATGTGGGGCTTTCTCACATATCGCCAAGAATTGTCCCAATTCGAATAGCACCCCCTCCTGCTCAACTTCAGGTGCAACTTCCAACAACAATCAAAAGTGACTAGTGGCTTCGGCTGAGTCGACTAATCCATCTTCCCGAGGCTCAGCCCCTGGCAAACAGGTCGTAAATTCAGGGAATGTTCAATCTGCAAATCTATCTTTTGAATGCCCCAAAGAGTATCTTAGGATTGCGGCGGATACCCCCGCACCGGTCCCTTTTCTCAAACTTGAGTTAAATAATGAACCTGTAACAGCTCTTTTAGATTCAGGCAGTGTTTGTTCGATTATTTCGGCTGAATGGTATTCTAAATTGAAATCTGTTTGTAAACTACCTGACTATGTCTCATCTCCTGTTCAATATGTTTCGGCTAATTCATCTCCATTGGAAATCCTAGGTTCTGTAAATGTCAAAATTCGTATTTTTAAATTTACATGGAAAATCAAATTGGTTGTGGCTAAGCACCTGTCTTGCCCCATCATATTGGGAGCTGACTTCATTTCTCACACTGGTCTGGTGCTCGATCTTCAGAGTAAGTCGTGCATATTCAAATTTGCGTCCAATTGTAAAATTCCCTTGTTAAAGTGTAATTCTGTATCATGTTCATCTATTTCGCCTACCCAGGATGAGATGTTGTTAGACCTTAGACATCTACCTGAGGAGCAGGCTGATAGTATTCGTAAATTATGTCAGTCATTTCCAGAGGTGTTCTCTGATACTCTTGGTGTTAGTGACCTTATTGAATACAAAATTGAGGTCACGGATTCAATTCCTGTCCGTTTTCCACCTTATAGGCTATCTCCACCTAAAATGAAGGCTCTGAAAGAAATCATCGATCAGATGTTGAAGGATGGTATTATTAGGCCCTCTAAGTCGGCGTATTCGTCACCTATTTTTCTAGTCCCGAAACCCCAAGGGGGCTTCAGGCCTGTCATTGATTATAGGGCTCTCAATCGGAAGGTGGTGTTACAATCTGTGCCCCTTCCCGACCTTCATTCTTGTTTTTCATGGTTCCGTAAGGCCAAGTTCTTCACCATCTTGGATTTGAATCAAGCCTACAATCAAATTCCCCTTGCGGAAGAGTCTAAACATCTTACAGCGTTTGCCACGGACTGGAATTTATACGAATACAACCGCGTGCCTTTCGGGCTCCCCACGGGAGCAGCTGTACTCACTAGGCTGCTAGATAGGGTCTTCTCCGACATCAAATTTGAGTATTTGTATCACTACTTGGATGATGTCGTCGTATTTTCGGAGACCTTTGAAGAACATCTAGATCATCTGCGAGAAGTTCTCAATCGCCTTCGTAAGGCTGGGTTAACTGTCAAGTTGTCCAAGGTTGCCTTTGCTAAGCCCTCTATGTCATTCCTAGGGCATATTGTGTCACCTGATGGTGTTGCAGTCGATCATTCTAGAACACAGGCCATTCGTGATTTTAAACCTCCCAAGGACATCAAAGGTATCGCCAGGTTCATTGGTATGGTGAATTTCTTCAGGAAGTTCATTGCTAACTTCGCTAATAGAGCGGCGCCCTTGAACCTTCTTCGTAGGAAAGGCATCACATTCGAGTGGGGACCTTCTCAACAAGCCGCTTTTGAAGATCTTAAATTAGCTCTCTGTAATGCCCCTGTACTTGCTATGCCTGATTTTGTGAAGAAATTCATCGTCCAAACTGACGCGTCGTCGTCAGCAGTTGCTGCAGTCCTTCTTCAAGAGACTGAACTAGGGAGGCGACCCATCGCCTATGCATCTAGGACTCTATCGGCTCAAGAAGCCAAGTATTCTATCTATGAGCTCGAAGGGTTGGCAGTCTTATTTGCCTTAGAGAAGTTCCGTCTCTATTTGGAACATGTCAAATTCGACCTGGAGACAGATAATCAAGCCTTAAGCGGGGTCTTAGGTAGGCCGCGTCGTACTGGTCGTATAGCCCGTTGGGCCATCCGAATTTCTGCCTTCCAATTCGATGTCCGGCATATCAGAGGTACCGAAAATGTTGTTGCTGATGGACTCAGCCTTATGTTTTCCAACGACGTCGAGACCCACGAACCGGTCGACAGTTCATCACCTCCCGAGTCCATACTATCTGGTGTTAATGCCATCTTAACAGATGCTCCCATGCTCTTTAGGGATATCGAGAAATACCAACGTGAAGATCCGACGCTGGCTCCGATAATGGAAACCCTTTCTTCTGGGGAACATGTTGTCCCTTATGTTCTGAGGAATGGTGTTCTATGTTGCCCTTCGAGGCATGATAAGATGATGAAGGTTGTCGTTCCAGCTGTTCTTGTGCCTATGATCTTCAAGTACTATCATGAGACCCCATTAGGGGTGCATCTTGGAATCTTTAAAACTCGTGAAAAAATTCGTGAAAGGTTCATCTGGAAGGGTATGGACGGTGAAATCCGTGAACTAGTAAAAGCTTGTAAATCTTGTTTGCTCAGTAAACCCACCATGTCCACCAAGGTAGGCCTTTTGTCTTCGCATCAAGCGTCGCGCCCCATGGAACGCCTGTATATTGATTATGTAGGACCCTTCCCCCAGTCAAAGGGAAATGCCAACAAGTTCATCTTTGTATGCGTAGATGGTTTTACAAGATTTTCCTGGTTATTTCCGACTAAGCTGGCTACCGCTCAGTCCACCATTACTTGCCTAAATTCTATTTTTGCTTCTTTTGGTTCGTGCCAATATATTGTGTCTGATAATGCTAAGGCGTTTACATCAAATCTTTTTCGTAAATTCTGTTTTGACTTGTCCATCTCTCATGTAACTACTTCTGCTTATTACCCTCAACCATCTCTGGCTGAACGGGTTAACCGTAATCTCAGGTCCGCGCTTAATCATCATGAAGATCATTCCAGGTGGGACACGTCCCTGCATTGGTTAGCTTTTGCTTTGAATTCGGCGGTTCATGAATCACATAAATTTACTCCAGCCTCTTTGATGTTCAAGTTTGTTCCCAACACGCCGCTCTCTAACTTCTGGTCTCTGAGTGACATTCTACCTGAGACAATAGATCCGGACAACATTAAAGATCTTTGGAAGAAGGCTAAAGCCAATCTTAAAGTGTCTCATTAAAGGTTAGGGAAAGGTATGATCGTGGACGGAGACCCACCCATTTGAAGGTAGGTGACCAGGTAATGGTCAAGAATTTTGTTCCCGCGGGCAAGCTTGCCCCCAGATTTCATGGGCCGTGTGTCATTCTCGATTTCCTTACGCCGGTTACGTTGTTATTGAGTAATCCAGCCACCGAGAGGATATTTAGGGTTCACCTGTCACAGGTGAAACCAGTGTAAATTTTGTGTTAACTTGCTTCATATAATTTAAAAGGAATATGAAGGTTATATTTTTTTGAGTTTCACTTTTAAGGCTTTCTGCCCCTTCTATAATATTTTGTTTTATATGTAAGCATTTTTGTAAAACCTGCCCCGAACCGTTAAACTGCCATCCTGTCCTTCCCACGGCCATTACCACGCTCCCGTCTCCTGCTCCACTCTACACAGTGGCTTATTTAATGCCATGGATATCTGCACGCCGCTGGCCCCTCAACCTCTCCACAAGCCTGTGCCCTCAAAAAAAAAAGGATGATGGTCCAACAAATTCTGCCGCCTAGCTTTAATGTTTCAGTGCCCCCGCAGCCGCGCAGCGCCGTGCAGCGACTGGGATAGAGGAAGGGCCCCCTCGACCCCAGCGAGGACGACATGTGCACGGTGAGCCGGAGCTCTCCTCCCAGCCAAGGCTGATGTGCGGCGCACGACCTGCTACTGGCCCGCAGCCTGTATATGTTCACCGCGGGCGCGGCGTGCTTCTACACCTCTGCTCCCCTCATAGTGCGGGCGAGCGGTATCTCAGGGTACTTGAGGGGCCCGGGCGGCTTCCTCTGAACGCAAGCAGTGGCGGCTGGTCTGGCCGTTAAAATCATCAACGTTTTTCCAGCTATATGGACATTCCAGTTCAACTTTACTACCTTTTCTTAGGTATTCTACTGCAATATTTGGTGGACTTAGAAAATTTTCCTCAACTTTAAAAACTAAAGTTTTACTTCTGAATTCAACTTCTACAAACATAAAGACTTTACTTCACCAGTTACAACAAAAATTTTGAAACTGAATCAAACCAAATTAAAAAAATCTTATAAATACTTCTGCAATTAATCTCCATATCAACATCAAAACTTGGACCTTATTTTCAAACAAAATTTTATGTCCTTCTGTGTTACCCCTTGGAGGAACTTTTGGGGGGGGGGGTGTGTCTGTACCGGGCGGTACACCTCCACGCCGCTAATTTAAAATGTGCGCCAGTTGAAACTCCTCTGCTGGAGGAAGTCTGAACTTTATCGACGGTATTAATTTTCAAGTTTCTCAGAAGATGTCACTACTTGGAAAGTTTGGAGTTTTTGAACTGTGCCACTTTTGATGTATTTTTGTTTTACCGGTAGTAAGAAGTGTGAACTTTCTCTTCTAGAGGACACTACTGAAAAACTACAATGGTGCACCCTAGTGCGATGTGAAAGAACTGTTTTTTGGAGAAATTTTTATTTCAAAGGTTTGTTTCTTGTTAAATTTCTTTCTGTTATTGTTTAAGTTGGCAGTATACCCCTCTCTTTCCCCTTGTTTTGTATTTAGCCAATCCCGAATTTCTTTAATTAATTTCTGACCAATCTGATGTATCTTCCCCCAACTTGAATATGTTGCTGTACCCTAGCCAATAAAGTGATTGTGGGCGGGTGTTCTCTTCCCTAAAACGCCTCGAACTTTCCGCGAGAGTATATAAACTGCTGATTTTTGGGTCTCTGCGCCACTTCTGTACCATCTTTCAGTGTGTAAAGTACATAGCAGGGGGCGGGAAGCGCCTCTTTCTCCGGCAGCGGTCAACAACAAGGTAATGGCCGATTAATAACTTCTTTCTTTGCTAGCTCAGCAGTTTAACTCTCGGGGCGGGTCCGAAGCTTTTCCATAATGTAACCTTCCTTAAAATGTAAAGACCCTTGGTATCTATTCTATCTTTAAACTGCACATCGGGATAGAGAGTGCTTAACCCTCTCGAGCTCCCACTCATATTGTTTTGAGGTGAACTTATTTTTTCTCAACCTATTCTTCTTTAACGTAATGTAAATTGTTTCTTTCTTAAGTCACCTCTTTAGTATGGGATTAGCCCTTGTATTAACGGCCTAGTGCCAAGTAGGATTTAAACAAAGCGTATTAGGAGCGCAAGTTCGCCTCCTCTCAAATTGTTATTTTAGAGGTCATGTAATTAATCTTTTTCTCACTTAATAGACCTCAGTAGGTTGGGTATTTTACCCCTGTGTCTATGTCCAGAGAGGACAACTTGAAGGTGGAGTTTGGTGTGGCCTTTGAGAGGCTTAAAGTTTGAGAGTGAGCGGCTCTTTCTTGAAAATTGAGTGTTGTATGCCTCGAGGAGGCTTTTCTGTGTAATTTGGAGCAAGTGCTCCTGAGCATGAATGGGGTTTTCTGCCCCTCTGTTAAAACTTATTTTGAAGTAAGGTTGGGCTGATTGCCCAAGCATTGTGAAGTCAGGGCGCGAAGCCCAAATCCAGTAAATATTGTAACTACATTTTGTTGACTTGCTACTCTGTACCTGCCATGCTTGTTATTTCTTTATTTTGAAAAGAAAATATAACCTTGTTAATTTTACATGAACTCTAATTTCGTAGCTTGAGACCCGTTCACACCCGCACCTTCTTTCACCTCTAACTACCGCAAAAACTCGGTAACAATTATTATTATTATTATTATTATTATTATTATTATTATTATTATATTAATTCATTACGCCCAACTAAGGAGTGTATTTGAACTTATTAGCACTTTTTTTGTCTTCTTCTCTTCCCAGTATTTCTTCATCCTCTTGCTGCGTTCCTTTATACATTGTACAGTCTATCCTGTATTTAGTTGGGTAGGCTTTATAGAAAATTAGTGTTCGTGAATTAACATTCTGAATTTTATTATATCTTGAATGGTTTCTTTATTAATTCCATTATTCGTTATTATTATACATCCTATGGGTGGGGGACAGACGAAGAATACATCCTGTCGTAAGAGGCAACTAAAAGGGACGACTAAGGGATAATTTAATTAGAACCATGAAACTACTTGTTATTAGTACCATCACGCAGGGAACACCATGGGTCACCTTTACTTGGGAGTAGTACCACTATGTTAGGTACACAATAAGTCTGTGATTGGTAGCAGCAGAGAGCGGTTCACTATGGGTTGATATAGATGTTGATTCACATAGGGAACCTGAAATATTTGTCCTGAATAAGTAAATTTATAATACCAATATAAATGGTCCGTTATTGGACATCATAAATTTTCCAGCTAACTCATTCCTGGTTGCCAGCGTTTCACCCCAGTGTGCTAAGTTGGGCTCATCAGTTAGTAAATAGCACACCTACCAAGACGCATGGCTAGTGCATACCGTGGAGGCCAATGCGTAGGCAATTTGGCACCGGCAGTGCCAATGCACTATGAGAGACTTTGTCTCATTTCCAAAAATTGATGCCTGCCTGGTCATCAGAAGATATAGATATTGATTCCCATAGGGAACCTGAAATATTTGTTTTGAATGAGTAAATTTATAATACCAATATAAATGGTCCGTCTTGGTGGATCTGCTAATTACCAACTGATGAGCCCATTAGGTATTAAAGTATCGATATGCGATAAGTAAATAAAATCTGTGCCACTACTGGACTTCTTACTAATCATAATAGAATGGAATTTTTTTTTTTTTTTTAGTTCATCAGCTGCACAGTCAATCCATATTACTACCTTCCAGAATAGATTCAATACAAATAGTGCATTTGACTTTATTTTAAAAACAACATTATTAAAATCCAATACTGGGTTTCACCCTCTCCTTACCTCCTCCTCCTCCTCCTCCTCCTCCTCCTCCTACTCCTCATCATCATCATCATCTCACACCCAGACACGCAGGTCGCCTATGGGCATCAAATAGAAAGACCTGAACCAGGCGAGCTGAACATGTCCTCTGACACTCCTGGCACTAAAAGCCATACGCTAAATGAAGTTTCTTCTAGGTTCATACCTGATTGTCTCACTTTCACAGCTAGCTAGCTCATTAGTTTCTTACAAACCTCTTCAAAACTCAAGTTTGTGTCTTAAGGTCTCACCACTGATGTTGTGTAATATTTTTTAATTATGAATGCTCTTCTGCAGTTGTTCTCTCAAATTAGTTCTTAATGATTATAATCACTCATACCATTCTTCTCTGTTGAGGAGGGATATTTCTCCTGTTGCATGTATCAATCAATTTAGTGTTAAATTACACTTATTTAAACTAAAATTCACTAAGTATAATTAAGTATAATAACAATGATCCTAGGTTATGATTGTTCTTAGTCACTCATCCTGTCATGTTTCTTGTTTCCAATCTTTCCACTTTGTTTTTGCAGGCAATGTGGTTGATGTTACAACAGGAAACACCAGAAGATTTTGTAATTGCTACGGGTGAAACTCATAGTGTGAGGGAGTTTGTGGAGGCTGCATTTAATCATATCGGGAAGAAAATTGTATGGGAAGGAAAAGGAGAAGCTGAAGTTGGCAAGGAGGAAGATACTGGAATAGTCAGAGTTAAAGTGAATCCTAAATATTTTCGGCCTACGGAAGTGGTAAGTTACTGATTCTTTGTTTCTTTTTCTATGTATTTGAAGTCTTTGAGTTTATAGATAATGCTTTAATTTCTAAAGCAGTGTGATGTAATTAGCATTTTGGTCCTTCTCTTCTTTATCCACTAGGTTAATCTAGAAGTTCAGCCTTTGGTTAGTGATGATATTGTTATAGCAGTATATCTGTCCATTCAGAAGAACATTCTAGTTCTCATTTTGTCCCTTTTCCCACGATATTCATTAGCCCTTTCAAGATGGAAAAGGTAAAAGCTATAGGAAGTGCAAGGTACATCTAGGCATTAACTTGAAGAAATGTAAGATTTTATTTATCAGTTTCACTTTTATAATGAACTCAAGAAGTGAAAATAAAATAGCTCTCAATTACAGGCTTACCTTTCTTTCCTTTACATCATCACCATCATCATCATTTTCCAGCTCAAGTTTCCCAGGCGTGGTGTACAAGCCCTCGCCACGTCTTCTTGTCAAAGGATAGTTTCTGTTCCTCTATGTCCTCCCACTTGACATTCCTCTTACTGAACTCCGAATTTACTGTGTCTATCCATCGATTCCTTGGTCTCCCTACAGGCCTCTCCCGTTTCACTCCTCTGTCAAAGTAATTCCTTGCTGTTCTCGTTCTATCCATTCTCATAATATGTCCAAACCATTGTAGCCTGCATCTTCGTAAGAGCTGAGTAACAGGTATTTTGATGCCAGCCTCCTTCCTGTTTGCTTCATTTCTAATCTTGTCTTTCCTGGTCTTTTGGTTCATTGTTCTGATGAATTTAATTTCTATGTTCCAGTAGCAATAACCTTGTTATGTAGGGTACAAGTTTTGAGTCCATAGGTGAGAAATGGAATGAAGTAGGTATGAAACATGGTCAGTTCTTCTTTCTGGGGTATTTTATCATCTCAGAGTAGATTTCTCACTGAAAATAAAATTGAGAAACTTTTTTAAGTCCTGTTAAGGTGCTCCGAGGTAACTGCGTCATGATTTTACAACATAACCTCCAGTTATCTTCATAAAACTGTAATTTAGGACAAGAAACAAGCAATTTCTTTATTTAGCAATAAACAGTCCAACATATTACATACCGTTTAATGCAAGTCTTTGACATTATATATTTTTTATATATGTTGTCGTTGGAGTCATCAGTCCATAGGCTGTTTTGATGCAGCTCTCCATGCCACCCTATCCTGTGCTAACCTTTTCATTTCTACGTAACTACTGCATCCGACATCTGCTCTAATCTGCTTGTCATATTCATACTTTGGTCTACCCATACTGTTCTTACCACCTACACTTCCTTCAAAAACCAACTGAACAAGTCCTGGGTGTCTTAAGATGTGTCCTATCATTCTATCTCTTCTTTTCGTCAAATTTAGCCAAATCGATCTCCTCTCGTCAATTCGATTCAGTATCTCTTCATTTGTGATTCGATATATCCATTTCACCTTCAGCATTCGTCTGTAACACCACATTTCAAAGGCTTCTATTCTATTTCTTTCTGAGCTAGTTATTGTCCATGTTTCACTTCCATACAATGCCACGCTCCACACGAAAGTCTTCAAAAACATCTTTCTAATTCCTATATCAATGTTTGAAGTGAGCAAATTTCTTTTCTTAAGAAAGCTCTTCTTTGCTTGTGCTAATCTGCATTCTATGTCCTCCTTACTTCTGCCATCATTAGTTATTTTAGTACCCAAGTAACAATATTCATCTATTTCCTTTAAGACTTCATATCCTAATTTAATATTTCCTGTGCAACATCTGCCTACGTTCGACTGCACTCCATTACTTTTGCTTTGGACTTATTTATTTTCATCTTGTACTCCTTACCCAAGACTTCGTCCATACCATTCAGCAGCTTCTCGAGATCTTCTGCAGTCTCAGATAAAATAACAATATCATCGGCAAATCTCAAGATTTATTTCCTCTCCTTGGATTGTGATTCTCTTTCCAAATTCCTCTTTGATTTCCTTTACTGCCTGTTCTATGTAAACATTGAAACGGACCGGGGGGGGGGGGGGGGGGGGGTGGACACGCTGCAGCCTTGCCTTACTCCATTCTGGATTGCTGCTTCTTTTTCAAAGCCCTCGATTCTTATCTCTGCAGACTGATTTTTATACAGATTGTAGATAATTCTTTGTTCTCGGTATCTGATCCCATTCACCTTCAGAATCTTAAATAGCTTGGTCCAATCAACATTATTGAATGCCTTTTCTAGATCTACAAATGCCACATACGTGGGCTTGTCCTTGATTCGATCCTCTAAGATCAGACGTAAAGTCAGGATTGCTTCACGTGTTCCTACATTTCTTCTGAAGTCAAATTGATCTTCTCTCAACTCAGCTTCAACTTGTTTTTCCATTCTTCTGTAATTAATACATGTTAAAATTTTGCAGGCATGGGATACTAAACTAATGGTGCGATAGTTTTCACTCCTGTCAGCACCGGCTTTTTTGGAAATAGGTATAACAACATTCTGCCAAAAATCGGATGGGACTTGTTTCCTACATCTTACACACTAAATGGAATAACCTTGCCATGCTGGTTTCTCCTAAGGCAGTCAGTAATTCAGAGGGAATGCCATCAATTCCAGGTGCTTGTTCCTATTTAGGTCGCTCTGTCAAACTCTGACCTCAAAATTGGGTCTCCCATTTCATCAGCATCAACAGCCTCTTCTTGTTCCAGAACCAAATTATCTACATCTTTACCTTGATACAACTGTTGGATATGTTCCTTTCATCTTTCTGCTTTGTCTTCTTTCCCTAGAAGTGGCTTTCCATATGAGCTCTTAATATTCATACACCTAAATTTCCTTTCTTCAAAGGTTTCCTTGATTTTCCTGTATCTTTCCTAGGACCATACAACTTTCGACATCCTTGCACTTCTCCTTCAGCCAGTCTTCCTTAGCTACCGTGCACTTTCTATCCACTTCATTCTTTAATCGCCTGTATTCTTTTCTGTCCTCTTCATTTCTAGCAGTCTTGTATTTTCGTCGTTCATCAATCAGGTCTAGTATCCCCCGAGTTATCCACTGATTCTTCGTTGATCTTTTCTTCCTTCCTAACATTTCTTCAGCAGCCCTGCTGACTTTATTTTTCATGACTATCCACTCTTCCTCTGTTGTGTTTCCTTCAGCCTTTTCATTTAGTCCTTTTGCAACATGTTCCTTGAAACAATCCCTCACACTCTTTTCTTTCAACTTGTCTAGATCCCATCTTTTTGCATTCTCTCCTTTCTTCAATTTCTTCAACTTCAGATGGCATTTCATGACCAACAAGTTGTGGTCAGAGTCCACGTCTGCTTCTGGGAAAGTTTTGCAATCCAACACCTGGTTTCTGAATCTCTACCTAATCATAATGATGTCTGTTTGATACTTTCCAGGTCTCCAGGTCCCGTCCACGTATAAAGCCATTGTTTGTGGTGTTTGAACCAAGTATTGGCAGGGACTAAATTATGATCAGTGCAGAATTCAACCAGCCGACTTCCTCTTTCGTTCCTTTGTCCCAATCCGAATTCTCCTACTGTATTACCTTCTCTTCCTTGGCCTACCACTGCATTCCAGTCTCCCATTACAATTAGATTCTCATCACCTTTTACATATTGTATTAAATCTTCTATCTCTTCATATGTTCTTTCGATTTCCTCATCATCCGCTGAGCTAGTAGGCATATAGACCTGCACTATTATGGTGGGCATTGGTTTGGTGTCTATCTTGATAACAATAAGTTTTTCACTATGCTGGTTGTAGTAGCTTACCCGCTGCCCTATTTTCTTATTTATTGTTAAACCAACTCCTGCATTTCCTCTGTTCGATTTTGTGTTGATAATTTGGTAGTCGCCTGACCAAAAATCCTGTTCTTCCTGCCAGTGTACTTCACTTATACCAACTACATCTAACTTTAGTCTGTCCATCTCCCTTTTCAGATTCTCTAATCTACCACAACGATACAAACTTCTAACATTCCACGCTCCAACTCGCAGAATGACAGTATCCATCTTCCTGATGATCGCCCCCTCTCGTGTAGTCCCCACCCGGAGATCTGAATGGGGGACTAGTTTACCTCCGGAATATTTTACTCAGGGGGAAGCCATTATCAGTACATCATTCATACAGAGAGAGCTGCATGTCCGCAGGAGTTAGTTACGGCTGTAGTTTCCCGTTGCTTGCAGCCGTGTAGCAGTATCAACACAGCTAAGCTATGTTGAGTATTATTACAAGGCCATATCAGTCAATCATCCAGACTGCCGCCCTTGCAACTACTGAAAGGCTGCTACCCCCCTTTTGATGAACCATTCCTTAGTCTGGTCTCGCAACAGATACCCATCCGACATGGTTGCAGTTGCGGCTCGGCTATCTGCTTCATTGGGACATGCAAGCCTCCCCACTGCGGCAAGGTCATATGGTTCGCAGGGGAGGTTTTATACATATATATTTTAAAAATTCTCTATTGGCCCCGTTGCCCCGTGAATGCAGGCTGACTGGACCACCCCAGGCTATATTCTATAAGAGTACTGCAGCAAATGTCTGGGGTAGGTGGACCTATTGTTCTACATTTGTTTGATCAGCAGTTTGTTTGTTTTAAGTACACATTCTGGCCATTGTATCAGGACCCTAATAAGGGCATTTTAAAAAAAAAGGGCAAAGAAAAATATCCAAATAATAAAAAAGTAATATATATTTATAATTGTATTCAAAGTCTTACCAAGAAATCACAAAAAATTCAAAGAAATTACAATCCTTTCTTACCGTGAAATTACCAAATATGACAAGAAAAGGAAAAATAAAACAAATAAATTAATAAAGTAATTAAGCCTGATTAAAATAAATTTGAGTTTAAACAATTACTATTTGAGTCCTCATACATTAAGGAAAACTTAGTGGATGCTAGTTAGATCACCGAGGTCTGCTGCAAAACTAATCATATCATTAAATTGAGTGGAACTACTTGTTATCATTTGTGGGAGTTTCCGTACGATGTCAAACTCTCTAATGTAGAATTCTTCATTGGTTTCTCTGAATTTCATTGACCGCAAATGTCTTTTATAAAAAAAAGAATCATGTAGCCTTCATTCTCTTTCTTTAAAACCTTTGCTTCATATAATCTGAAGCTGTTGTAAAACACTCCAGGTTCAAGTGTAATTCTATCTTCCTCCACATACTCTGAGAAGCTTTCGAGGTAGTCTTCTTCATTTTCTTGGATAGCATAAGCATCACAGTCATTTTCACTAGAAGAGTCTAAATGAATTTCTTGTGATTTCGATTTTCCTTTTCCTTCCTTTCCTTTTTACTCAGAACTTTTCTCTTTTCTTGCTTCCTTAATTGTAATTTTTTTATTAGACTTCATGAAATATCTTGTACGCAACAAGAAGTCTTGACAGCATGACAGGACTTGATATAACAAGATTTTACCAAAGCAAAATTAAAAAACAAACAAAAACATATTAGGCTACATGGTAGTTTATTTTGCTTGTTATACATTATTGGGGTACCCCCAATGGGATGGCCCAGTTACCTCTTTTTTTGAAAATTTTCTGGGGTAACTGGACCACCATGCCAGACAGACAAGCAGCTCAGGAGTGGTTATCATATTTATAGATGAAACTATTCATTATGTTTATGCCTAACTGGTAATAAAGAAACAGATATTTACCAAGAAATGGTGGAAGCCCATAAAACATTTGAAAACACAACGTTGTTTCAGAAAAAATCTCATTAAAAATTATTGAACCTCTTAGAACCACAAAATGGCTCCAAATGAAGTAATGACTGTTGTTCTAGAAAGAAACGAAGAAGATGAAGGTGTGCCAACTGAATAATATTATAATTCCCACAAATATGGATGTGAATAACCCCTGGCCCAGTTAGCCCCTGGGCCCAGAAACCCAGGAGCACGTTAAGTATTTCCTGGTTTATTGTGTTATCTTTTGAAATTATACTTCCAAGGAATTTTTTCATAACATAGATAATATACCCTCAGATTGCTAATAATGTTTTTAGGTCCTTACAGGAAGGAAAAATGTCTCTCTCAATCGAAGGAAACTGTGATATTTTGAATTTTTTAGGATATTCTCTTGGGGGATCCCAGCAAAGCTTATGCCAAGTTTGGATGGAAGCCAAAAGTAACCTTCAAGGTATGTACTTACTCTTTGTCTGGAATGTATAGTAGAGGAGGAGAATTGTAATACAATCAAACCTCTCTTCTGCGGACACCGTCAGTTCCATAGAAAAACGTCTGTTACAGGATATGTCCGCTGAAACAAGATTGTAAAAATTAATCAAGCATTTTAACGGCAAAGAACATCAACCTTATATATAAGCATATATCATTATTTTGATTATTCTAAATCATTTCTAATTAAATATTTACATGGGAAATATTAGAAGTCATTTTACAGGTTTTACAAACATTACAGCTTCGGGAAGTAATAATTCAGTTTTGTCTGTGTAAATTTAGCACATTTTTTCTATACTGTGTCATTCTGGTAGAGGAAATAATGTCTGTCAAATGGTTCCATTTTGTTATCCCTGTACTTGTGATCCAGCATGACACACAAATTCTTCATCAGTTGAAGAATCTTTAGTCCCTGCTTCATTGACAGGACACTTCTTATGAATCTTATGTCTCACTATCATCATCTCTTTTCGTTCTTGGTTTATGCTCTGTAAAATTAAAAATATTCAAAATTCTCCTTTTGTACAACTATTGGAGGCTGCTACATATAGCTAGAAATATTTACGAATTGCAATGAATTAAATTAAGGCCAAAGATTTAGGTTGAAAGAATGAAAAACTGTTAGATATTACACAAGAAAATAATGAATGATAAGCTGAGGTGCAGGCAAACATACCTTACAATACATGCAACACACAGTTAAGTTGATAACACAGAAAGCTTACCGTAGAATTGATCCTGAAGTCGAGACTGCCAGTCACCTTCTAGATTGGCACAGCAAGGAATATTCTCTCCTTTGGTGTCAGTATCATACATCAATCCAGCTGCCATAGCTAAAGTCTGAAGTTCATTGGATTCATTTTGAACCTCTACCTTTGTTCTTCAGCTATAGAAACGGTGATGCCGCATTTTGCAGGAAATTTCCTGATTGTGGTTTTGCTGATTTCATTCCATCATGCCTTGTCCATGAAACTATTCCACCGACATTGATCTTCTTCATTAAATGAAAAGCTGAGTCTTCATCCATCTGTGCCACTAATGACCTTTAGAACCCTCTTGCAATAGCCTAATTTGAATGCTTGAATGATTTCTTGATCAAGTACCTAAAGATGAGAAGTGGTATTGGATAGAAGGAACAAGAGTTGTACATTTGAAAATTTTCTAGATGACGTGTAACATTATCTAGCATCAAAATCATGTTACGGGGTTCCTAGCCTTCATCTTGGAATTGAAACCTAGGAGCCATTTCTTGAATACTGCTGATGCCATCCATGCCTTTTTATTTACATGCCATTCAACACCTGGGTCTCAAGGATTTACAGTTTTTATTACTGGAATTTCCTTTTCGCCAAATGTGTGTTACAACAAAACATGAAGCGATTCTTTAAACTTTTTCTCACCCTTGCAACTTACATTTGGAAAAGTTAGTGACTTCTTTGGGCTCTCACTAAAGAACAGAACAGTCTTATCAACATTGAAAATGTCTTTCAGTTCATAATATTCTTTAATGTGTCTGTTAACCTATCTTTCCAGCCCACTACATCAGTTACTGATATCATCACTACCTTCTCCACAGACTGTTTTGAAAGTGACATTGTGATATGAGGTTTTCTAAAACAATCTAGCTATACATTGCTAGCTACAAAATTCTCAACTTTCAGCTTATTTACGATTTTTTGCACGTTTTATTCGTAACATTGGCCCATTCACACACAGTTTCATCACTCGTGTACTCTTAAACCCTTCATGTACTGCAACATTCACGTCTATAGAAACTGACTTCCACTTTCTTTTCACTCCTTGGTTCCTGTTTTCCTGTGTTTTCTTCACAATTGGATGGTATTATGTATTAAATGGCTAAGTGTCAATTTTTTTGAAATTGAGATTTTAGCACCATCTAGTGTGTATGGTCTGGAACTGCAGATTTCTTGTACACTAATATACTTTATTACAATCATAACTCTTAATATTAGAAATATCTAGGCACCATCCCTTTAATTTTGGGTTAAGAGTTTTACATCTATCGGCTATGAGACGAAACTGTGAAGCTATTCTTACAAATACCATATAGAGGATGGTTGCCCAGTTGTACGTCCTCTTAAAACAATAATCGCCACCATCGCTTACAAGCACCATAATGAGTTCTGCATGGAATGGATAAGCATCACTTCATTGTCCCTTAGATTCTCAGACTCTAGTGTTATGCTCCAAAAGATTTGTTCTCTGTTGCTATCTTTAATCTCACAGGAAAGTGTTCTGAGAGTATGAGAGTATATTTGCATCATGGCAAGCAGAGCGCAGAAAATTATTTTGCTTCTGAATAAGAAGAAGAATCATCCTGAGGATGAGTACAGTGTAAGTCTTCAAGGGTACTTTCTATTTGTAATACACGGTAACCAACAGTGCCTTTTATCATGCAATATCCAGAATTGTTACTGATGCTTTTTCATCATGTCTTGGTCATTAAGATAACCCTATTGAGCAGACTACAATAGTACAGATTTTCTATTCCTAGCAGAAAATGTCCAAATATAAACATTGATTTATTAAGCAATTATTTGCAATGTTAAATGCAATAGGTGAGCTAAAGTTGCGCAGTATTATTTTATTTACAAGGAATACTTGTTAATGACACTAGAATTGTGCAGGATCACTCCAGTAATTCAGGTTTGGACACCTTTATGCAAGAAGCTGTTTTGACTGATCTAACTCCTCTACAAACTGTTAGTGACAGTAATTGTTATGTACTGTATTCCCAGTACTTTATTCCTAAACTGAAAATAATACTTCAGCTCAGTTGTCCTTTGAGGCAGGTATTTTATCGTTATTTCATACGACTGATTATTATTCAGAACAGTCGAGTCCTGAAGTGCACAGCTATTTATCTCATGATGTTTTGGAGACATTGAAAGCACCCGTTAAGTTCCAACAGAGATTATATTCACCAGCAGATTACATGGAAGTAATGAGGAAATGCCGCAAGAACAAACTTACTATGGAGGAAATGAAAAAGAGGATTGTAAGGGCATTTCCTCTATTGAGAAATAATTAATAAATAGGAAGAAAGACATCAATGGCAGTGTGGTAAGGTGGTTGAAAACACCGTAGCCAATAAAGTTAAGTTCATGGAAAAGGTGTTTGCTTTTTGTAAACACATGGCCTCGGTTAGAAAAAGAAAGACTACAGATATCATATTTAATGTTGAATTATGTTCTGTAATTAGCCTGTGGTTTAAATGTTCATCAGAATATTATTGTTGAATGCAACATGTGATATTATTATATTATGTTGTAGGTTAAAATTAAACCTAAGAAATTTGTATAAATGTGTGTTTTCAGTTTATATTCTTAAGGGTCCTACATTTTTCTTGAATATCCTACATTTTAATGTCATCTGTCGTCCTTTCTGAAAATGCTATCTGGTCACCCTGTTCTCATTACTTTTGTATGGGAATTCTGTGATAGCTTTTATTTTATTCCCCTCTGCTGACAAGATCGTGTATTGGTATGCTGTGTATATGTGACCCCGACTAGGAAATAGACCCTTAATTCAAATAATATGGTACTCTCTTTTTGTTTGATTTTGATTCAGAATTAAATTTTGAACATTTGAAAAAGTTTGTTGTTTTAGGTAATAAATTGATCATTTTATACCAATTTAAAGTTAATATTACAAAACTGATAGTTTCAGGGAAAATGCCTGTAAAGTTAAGCTATATTAATCATTAAATATTTTACAAATTATTAGGAGATTTTTGTTGGAGTTTTCAAACAATTCAGTTGGTTTTACAAATTGTATAACATTTAATACTTTCACATCATAATAATAATTTTTCTTTTTTTGCGAGGGATTGTGGAAAATCTTACATGAGACACTCGTGAAGGGTCCACACTCCACAAATGTGTGGGATTCTTACCCACTAAAAACCACACAGCCATTTTTTCACGATGTTTGTTTCTACCACGGAACTGCTCTCGCATTACTTCAGGGCAGTGTCGTGCTTTTAGTCATTCAGATCTCTTCTTCCTTCATTCATCTTTCATTGATGTTCAAAAGCATCCAGATCCCTCTTCTTCTGGCGCAGGATACTTTCCACATATTCTGTCACCCTATCCCAAGATTCCTGATTCCTCAGCATCACAAACACAATATTATCTGGTGTCAGTACTTCGAGTTCAGCTTACACAATACTTCTTTCTGTCAACCAATGATCGTACACAAAGAAAGTATGTAGGACGTCATCTATATCACGGCAGTAAATGCATTTTGGACGGCTGGCTATGTTCAATTTATGCAAAAATTTACGGAAGTATCCATGCCCTGTTAGAAGCTGAGTCATCATCATCATTAGTCGTTGTGCTCATTGCTGAGCGTCGTGACCTCATAACTCCATCATTTCCGTGTTGCAAGCTTGACAAGATGTCTCCATCCCGAGCGGTTTTCACATTTCGTTAATATGATCTGAAGTGGTAGCCCAGTGATCTTCTTTGCCTGATCTATCCATCTGCTTGCTGTTCTTCCTCATGGTCTACTGTCTTCAATTTTGCCTTGTAAAATTATCTTTTCTAAGTTCTCTCCATCTCGTCTTAGAATGTGGTCGAGGAACTGGAGGTAACGCTCACTCACACGGGAAGATAGGCGTTTCTTGATGCAGAGTTCGTCCAGAATGGAAACATTAGTTCTTCTTTCTGTCCAGGGTACACGTAGCATTCTCCGCCAACACCACATCTCAAAGGCATCAATGCGTTTTTTGTCTTTAGCATTCACGGTCCAGGTCTCACACCTACCAATACGCTGGCTGGTGCCAGCGTATTGGTAGGTGTGCTGGGTACCAACTGATGAGCCCACCCTAGCACACGAGGGCGAAACGCTGGCAACCAAGAATGAGTTAGCTGGAAAATTTATAATGTCCAATAACGGACCATTTATATTGGTATTATAAATTTACTCATTCAGGACAAATATTTCAGATTCCCTATGGGAATCAACATCTATATCATCTGATGGCCAAGCAGGCATCAATTTTTGATAATGAGACAAAGTCTCTTAGTGCATTGGCACTGCCGGTGGCTCTAGTTAGCCTACGCAGTGGCCTCCACGGTATGCACTAGCCAGCGTATTGGTAGGTGTGCTAGGTACCAACTGATGAGCCCACCCTAGCACACGAGGGCGAAACGCTGGCAACCAAGAATGAGTTACCTAGAAAATTTATAATGTCCAATAACGGACCATTTATATTGGTATTATAAATTTACTCATTCAGGACAAATATTTCAGATTCCCTATGGGAATCAACATCTATATCATCTGATGGCCAAGCAGGCATCAATTTTTGATAATAAGACAAAGTCTCTTAGTGCATTGGCACTGCCGGTGGCTCTAGTTAGCCTATGCAGTGGCCTCCACGGTATGCACTAGCCAGCATATTGGTAGGTGTGCTAGGTACCAACTGATGAGCCCACCCTAGCACACGAGGGCGAAACGGTGGCAACCAAGAATGAGTTAGCTGGAAAATTTATAATGTCCAATAACGGACCATTTATATTGGTATTATAAATTTACTCATTCAGGACATATATTTCAGATTCCCTATGGGAATCAACATCTATATCACCAGGTCTCACAGCCGTACAAAAAGACGGAGACCACTAGTGATTCTACCAAGCACATCTTCGTGGCTTTTGATATTGCCCGGTTCTGCCAGATCTCAGTAAGTTGCAGCACGACCTAAGACAATACGTCTTTTTACCTCTTTATCAGAGCTTCCCATGTCATTGATGATAGACCCCAAGTATACAAATTCCTTAACTATATCCAAGTCCTTTAGGCATCCCGTAAGTTGGATTTGACCTTGCCGATCAACTACCATTAGTTTGGTCTTTTTGATATTTATCTCTAGACCATACTGAAGACTAGTGTTCTTCACCCTTGTAAGCAGGTCATTAAGTTCCTCTTCACTACCAGCAATGAGGGAAGTGTCATCTGCAAAGCGCAGGTTATTAATTTTTCTGCCACCAATCGAGATTCCACTATTCCAGCCATTGAGAGCTCTTCTGATGACCCACTCTGCATAGATGTTGTAGAGTTGAGGTGATAATATACAACCTTGCCTTACTCTATTTGTCACATTGAAAATGCCTGAGAGATCACCATCCACCTTTATGGTTGCTGCATGGTTTTTATACAGACTTTTCAGTAACGATATTAAATGCAGTGGAACCCCAAATTCCTTTAGCACCTCCTACAACTTATCCCACATAACACAATCAAAGGCCTTTTTGTAGTCCAGGAAGCAAATAAAGGCAGGGACACAAAACTCGCGACATTTCTCAATTATTGCATGATATTATCCTCATTTTTCCATATTGAAATTCAGTTAAAGTAGAACAATAAAAGTTTGATTTCCACCTATTCAATACTTTACAAGCAATTACAAAATTAGGATCTCATCCTTATTTTATTGCTAAATTATTAAAAACATAGGACATGTTTCGTTCAATTGTTGAACATCTTCAGCTACATACATTTTTAACAAGGTCAAAATCGGTAATACTATTCTAATAACCTGCAACTATTGTTTATTGCTAACAGATTTAATCATAATAACTATTAAAATACTTTTGAATATAAAACATTATATATTACGTCATCATTGTTAAAACAATATTACTATTTGTAGTGTTTGATATTTTAAAAATCTTGTTCTAAATTTGAATACAATGTCATAAGTTAGTCAGATATAAATAACTTTACAATCTGTTTGATTTTGTTGATTTTCTTAAAACTATCAGTTGGATACACATTAAAATTTTTTTGCTAACTGGCGCGAGCATTACTACATCTTGTACTTTATGAATATAAAATCTTAGTGCTCTCTCAAAACAGTTGAGTTTGGTTGTGACTAATAATCTTTTCATCCATAAATTAACAAAGTGAAGCACACTGTTGATTATTATTTATTCATTTGTCTTAATTCAAATCTTTAATGTAAAATTGTTCAAATTCGCGACTTGCTTTTAAACTTTACCGGTGCGGAGCAATTCTTCAAAACTTTATCATGAACTCTGTCAAATGGTGACAGTCCAGTTATGATGATAAGTAATTAGTAACTTACTCAAATTTTACGAAAGCAAGTTTGTTGACATCTCTGTAACAGGAAAATAATTTTGTTAAATAATGTTAGATGGTATTAAAAGTTGAAGAAGCTAATGTTGAAGGATCAGCACTTACCCTTTCTACTTCTGCCTGTATTTACATTTGTGCACTCAACTGTTTGACGACTACTTGTGCTCCTCGTGTTGTATATGTGTCTCCGTATCTGCGGGGTATTGGGAGGGGAGGTAACAGAGGGCGGCGTTCTAGCGAATGACGTGATTCTTGGAGGGGAATGTTCAGAATTTGTGTGGAGGGGTGTTTGTATATTCATAGATTGACTGTTATTGTTATTCAGGATAAAATTGTTTGTCAGTTTTGTATTATTGAGTTTGAATGTTTGTGTTAACTTCGGAATTTGTTCTATTAATGGGTTTTTGATTTCTATTTCGTCGTTCAGGTTTTTATCTTTATTGAAGTATTTGTCTAGGTAAATATGTATGTTCTCCAGCTCATTCATTAATTTTCCTTTATCGACCTTTCTGATTATTTTTAAATCCTTTTCAAATGTGGTAAAATGGTGTCCTTTTTCTTGCATGTGATTACTCATCGCGGAAAATTTGTTATGATTAGCTGTGTTTACAAGTTCCAAATATCTAGTTATAAAACTTCTGCCAGTTTGGCCAACATAAGAGAAACCACATTCTGAGCAAATTAGTTTATAGGTTCCTGAACTTTGGTATTTGCTGTTGCATGAATTTACACTATTGTGGTTGAAAAATATATTTCTGTTTGTATTTTGTGTTCTAAATGCAATATTGATTTGCCGTTTTTTGATCGGATTTATGATTTGGTATACTGCTGGGTTGGTGAATGTAAATGTTGCGAATTTTGGTTTTTCATTTTTGATCGGAATAAGGTTAGTAGCTAGTTTCGATTTCACTCTGTTAATGATTTTGTTGACGACATCTATTTTATAACCGTTGATTGAAGCTAAGTCTTTTATAAATTGAATTTCTTTTTTTAGAAAGTGCCATTTTGAAGGCTCTGTATACCAGACTAAAAAAAGCGGCTTGTTTCTGTGATTTTGGGTGTAGGGAATCTTTTTTAATAGTTGTTGGGACATAAGATGGCTTTCTATAAATCTGAAAGTTAAATTTGTTTTCTATTCATGTTACTGTAATATCTAAAAAGTGTAACGAATGATTATTTTCTTCCTCCTTAGTGAATTTTACTCTTTGGTCAAGATTATTTAAAAAGTTTAATATTGTGCCCTACTGCACTATAAAGTTCCGTCCAGGCGAAGGCCGGTCTCGAACCTAGAGTACAGTAGTGAACGAACTCTCACAGACGTGAGCTGATGCACATAGTCTTACCTGAACACTGTCCTCTTCAATCAGCCGGGAGAGCGCTCTTCTCAGGGATAATATGGGTATAATGGGGCAACATAAAGCTCAAACACTAGGACATGTGCCTACTCAGGTAAGAATTCGACTAAGTAAAAAGAATTAAAATAAATATCTAACAGAAAACACCGCTGCATTCAAATTTTAACAAATAGGGATTTATTACATAAAATTGAATTATTTACAAATAAAATATCATTTTAATATGAGATGGAAAAATGACGCTGAGCCGATGACTATCAGTTCACTGCCTTCACGAGAATCCGTGAGCTGCAACAAGCATGTAACCATAGGGTAAGTAACGAAGCTTAGAAAGATGGATATCTGCTTACTGACACAACAACACTGATTCCCATAAAAAATTTACAATGCCTCGCGCCGTCGAACCCCGGTGCAAACAAAATCACTACAAAATTTACAATGACCTGACTTGGTCACGAACCCTAGTCCTATGACAGGTAAGGCGTCCAAGATACCTATGCAAACAATATAAAAGGATCCAATCAACACCGACAAGGGTGTCAGTCAAAAAAACGGGCCAGTGTTAAAAGATTACGTAAAACAAATAGGACATAAAACAAATCTCTCTCTGCTCTCAAACCATGAAGGTCGTTTCTTCCCCTTCTGGCATACTTGAAATACTGCAGACGACCAACACACCCGCCTGTGACGTCAAGATCAATGACCTCCATTCTCACCCCACCACTGGCGGCAGTCCCCTAATTTATGAGCTCTACCGGGGAGCCAGGCTAAAATCTTGCCTTTCAAAAGAACACTTCACGTAGTCAGCTGCTAAAGCCCTCATTTAAATATACCTGGACGATCTGCCCTCGTCTCGATACCTTCAGCAATCTCGCTCATCTTACTTATGCCTCTCATGGGCTAAATCCAAGTGCTACAAAACACTAATCCTTAAGCGATCGTCACATGGCCATACTTGGCATTTCCAAAATATAATCAATAAACTCTCAATGGTTGGGCTCTCTCATGCCGACTGCAAATTTTACTTCTGCCTCTTATGGGCTCAAATCTCTTAAATATATGGACTCGCTCGCTCTATCAATGAATCTGGGTGAATTACTGGTCACAACTTGGTCACAACTTGGTCATAATTATACACTTCTACGTCTGCAGAAACAAATGCCTGAATGTGATCTAATAAAAGTACCTATCTGTAGACTAACCTCCTATGACAAAATGAGTTCAATCAGACCCTTACAAAAACACGTACTTTAAAATAACGCAATCAAAATGAACTATAAATACGCTAACAAGGACTCTACCAATAACATCTACCTTAAAGTACGGGGTTCGAGTTTGAGGCCTAGCTCTAAATTACAAGAGAAATTCTCCTATTCCCACAAATTTCTGCTGACTGACGGCCCCCATATACCTATCTAAATTTAAATGACATGCTTGAAACAGAATTGGAAAGCTCTGACCTTAATTTAGCATTCTGAAGAGGACATAGCGGAGCGGCCATCCCTGTGGACCACTGGATCTACCACATTCTGATAGACTGCAGAGCTTGCATCAGATACTGCTGACCATTTGGAGACATTCTTGCTGGTGTGGCGTCTTCGTACAGCTCCCTCTGTAGTCGGAAGGTGTCCTCTTCGATGTTGTACTGGTCAGGTGCTCCCGACGTTCCTGGATCGATGCCCGTTGTTGTGTTGGCTTCAGCTCCTGGTTGTGGCTTCTTTGGAATGATGCTGTCACACACTCGTTCTGACTTGATGCTGGGGTAACTGAAAATAAATTCATATATTACAGATTGTCCAAACTCGATGCCTGTCTTCACTGTTAGCGTGTCTCCCACGTTACACTGATCAAGTCTCGTTCAGAGTTTTAACCTGGTACACAAGAGTTTCTTCACTACACTCCATCACTGTTCTATCACCCTATCACATGGACAACATATAGTTTTAGAATTCTTAACCTGAGCCAATATTAATTCTAGCATTTCGTCCGAAATCCCTTGACCTCACAGAAATATGAAGCTACTAGCTCATTCGTCTCTTAAAAGCAGTACCTCATCTCCCCATAGCATAATCTCACAGGTAAAATCTTCAATTCATCTGAATATTCAAGTTGATTACTTACATCTTTGCAGAAATCGCAGTACAGGTAGTCGTTGTAGCTTGAAGACAAAGCGTTGTTCTCAGTACCAACACGCCGTATGACGATTCGTTCCCGCAGCCTCTCGGTCTACGAATGACTCTGATATGCCCTGGCGGCCTTAATTTATAATTCCGGGTAGCGTCATCACGCCACTTGGCTGCGTGCAATCTTAGCGTGCCCGGGAAAATTTTCCCGCATTAATTATCATGAGCGCAACTTAGCGAATGCATTAATTAATGCAGCCCTAATGCCTATCAAAATAAAGCAGATATAATACAGGTTGCAATTCTTGTATCAAATCCAATGCAACTCTTCTGTAACCAAAGATATTAATTTATTTCATTCTTCCCTCCTAGAATAAGTTTAGCCGGGAACTGGAAAGCGTCCCCAAGCTTCATCAAGAGGCTTCGCTTGGGACATAACTCCTATTAATGAGTTCTGGAGATTTCTCATAATGACGCTCGCGCTCACTTCACATAAGAACGCTTCTTCAGGATCCCTTTATGACATATACTGTAAGACATCGGCTTCGTGGGTGGCCTAGTATTATTCCAATATCCAATACTCAAATTAATACAATTGCTCCATGAACAGAATGGTTCAATATATTATCACTGTCATTAAGTTTTCTATCTATTATAACAAAAGTATCGTCTACGTATCTCAAGCGCATCACAGAATATGTTCCTATGTTATAACCAATATGTATCCAAGTATACTTATTAAAGAAACTGTTGAAATCATCAAATCTAACCTAATTAAACAGGGTAAATTAAGCATGTACGAAATAGAAGAGTTTATAAATCTATCAAATTTTGTTTTAAACAACAATTATTTCATATTCAATGATAAAATTTACAAACAAATGTGCTTGGGGATGGGTGACCCTACCTCAGGAATTTTAGCAAATATTTACATGGATCATCTAGAGCACAGCAAAATAAAATCAAACATAAAAGGACTATGTTTGTGGTTGAGAAACGTAGACGATACTTTTGTTATAATAGATAGAAAACTTAATGACAGTGATAATATATTAAACTTTTTAAATAATCTTGACCAAAGAGTAAAATTCACTAAGGAGGAAGAAAATAATCATTCGTTACACTTTTTAGATATTACAGTAACATGAACAGAAAACAAATTTAACTTTCAGATTTATAGAAAGCCATCTTATGTCCCAACAACTATTAAAAAAGATTCCCTACACCCAAAATCACAGAAACAAGCCGCTTTTTTAGTCTGGTATACAGAGCCTTCAAAATGCCACTTTCTAAAGAAAGAAATTCAATTTATAAAAGACTAGCTTCAATCAACGGTTATAAAATAGATGTCGTCAACAAAATCATTAACAGAGTGAAATCGAAACTAGCTACTAACCTTATTCCGATCAAAAATGAAAAACCAAAATTCACAACATTTACATTCACCAACCCAGCAGTATACCAAATCATGAATCCGATCAAAAAACGGCAAATCAATATTGCATTTAGAACACAAAATACAAATAGAAATATATTTTTCAACCACAATAGTGTAAATTCACGCAACAGCAAATACCAGAGTTCAGGAATCTATAAACTAATTTGCTCAGAATGTGGTTTCTCTTATGTTGGCCAAACTGGCAGAAGTTTTATAACTAGATATTTGGAACTTGTAAACACAGCTAATCATAACAAATTTTCCGCGATGAGTAATCACATGCAAGAAAAAGGACACCATTTTACCACATTTGAAAAGGATTTAAAAATAATCAGAAAGGTCGATAAAGGAAAATTAATGAATGAGCTGGAGAACATACATATTTACCTAGACAAATACTTCAATAAAGATAAAAACCTGAACGACGAAATAGAAATCAAAAACCCATTAATAGAACAAATTCCGAAGTTAACACAAACATTCAAACTCAATAATACAAAACTGACAAACAATTTTATCCTGAATAACAATAACAGTCAATCTATGAATATACAAACACCCCTCCACACAAATTCTGAACATTCCCCTCCAAGAATCACGTCATTCGCTAGAACGCCGCCCTCTGTTACCTCCCCTCCCAATACCCCGCAGATACGGAGACACATATACAACACGAGGAGCACAAGTAGTCGTCAAACAGTTGAGTGCACAAATGTAAATACAGGCAGAAGTAGAAAGGGTAAGTGCTGATCCTTCAACATTAGCTTCTTCAACTTTTAATACCATCTAACATTATTTAACAAAATTATTTTCCTGTTACAGAGATGTCAACAAACTTGCTTTCGTAAAATTTGAGTAAGTTACTAATTACTTATCATCATAACTGGACTGTCACCATTTGACAGAGTTCATGATAAAGTTTTGAAGAATTGCTCCGCACCGGTAAAGTTTAAAAGCAAGTCGTGAATTTGAACAATTTTACATTAAAGATTTGAATTAAGACAAATGAATAAATAATAATCAACAGTGTGCTTCACTTTGTTAATTTATGGATGAAAAGATTATTAGTCACAACCAAACTCAACTGTTTTGAGAGAGCACCAAGATTTTGTATTCATAAAGTACAAGATGTAGTAATGCTCGCGCCAGTTAGCAAAAAAATTTTAATGTGTATCCAACTGATAGTTTTAAGAAGATCAACAAAATCAAACAGATTGTAAAGTTATTTATATCTGACTAACTTATGACATTGTATTCAAATTTAGAACAAGATTTTTAAAATATCAAACACTACAAATAGTAATATTGTTTTAACAATGACGACGTAATATATAATGTTTTATATTCAAAAGTATTTTAATAGTTATTATGATTAAATCTGTTAGCAATAAACAATAGTTGCAGGTTATTAGAATAGTATTACCGATTTTGACCTTGTTAAAAATGTATGTAGCTGAAGATGTTCAACAATTGAACGAAACATGTCCTATGTTTTTAATAATTTAGCAATAAAATAAGGATGAGATCCTAATTTTGTAATTGCTTGTAAAGTATTGAATAGGTGGAAATCAAACTGTTATTTTTCTAATTTCTCAATTATCTGTCTCATGTTCAGGATAGATTCCCGTGTTCCTTTACCTGCAACAAAGCTTGTTGTTCTGCGGATATCTAAGGTTGCAGGAATGGTTTTAGGCGTTGATTTATTATGTAGAGCAGAACTTTGCTTTCATGGGATATTAATGCAATAGAACGATAATTGGAACAATCCCTTATAGACCCCTTTTTGTGAAGAGGGATTAGTATTGATGTTGTCCAGTCCTTGGGCCATTCACGGGTTTTCCACACCATATTGCATACCATATGTAAAACACGCATGCCCTCCTCCCCCATCACTGTCAGCATTTCTCCCGAAATACCATCCATACCTGGGGCTTTGTTGTTCTTCAGATGATTGACAGCATTCACAATTTCAGTAAATAAAATATCAGGTTCTTTGTCATACCTCATAGAAATTTCCTGTTCGGAAGAATTATTTCCTTTGCAATACAGCATTTCACAGTATTGTTTCCACCTCTCTATTGCTTTGTTCTTATCAGTAATAAGGTTGCCATCTCCATCTTCAGTCACCCATGTGCGTGGTTTGAACTCACGGGTAATGCTGTTGACTTTTTTTAAAAGATCACGTGTTTGATTCAGCCTATGATGTTGGTCTATTTCATCACAAATACTGGTGAGATACCTTGTCTTGTCAGTTCTGCAATTGCGCTGCATTTCACGGCGAAGTTCACTGTATGTTTCTTCGTCTTGCTTGGTTTGAATGCCACATTTCTTCAGTATGCTCCGCTCTATTATCAGCAGTAGAGTGGTGTTAGATATCCACGGGTGCTTAGCTTGGCAAAAATTAGTAAATGGTTCAGGGAGAGAAGAGTTAATGATTGACTTGAGGTTATCCCATGTTTGGGAGGCTGATCCTTCCTCCTGTACTTGCTGGAGTTTTGGCCTTATTCTTTCCCCAAAATCTTGGAGAGCATTTTTGTCAGTAATGCAAACCTGTGTCACTCTCTTCTTCTTGGTCAATTTCAGTTTTATCCACATTTTCATGGATAGCATAATGTGGTCACTACCACTGTCTGCTCCAGGATAGGTTTTGCAATCCAGTACAGAAGTCCACCATCGTTGCCTCACCAAAATGAAATCAATCTGATTTCGAACCCTGTCGCCAAGAGAAATCCATGTGTATCGACGCTGTGGGTGATGTTGGAAGAGAGTTTTGCAGATAGACAGGTTATTGCCAACACAGAACTCCAGTAGATGGTCACCACGCTCATTTCTCACACCTAGACCGTGCCTTCCAACCACATGTCTCAAATGATTGTCTTCAATAGTCGTACCTATCTTCGCATTAAAATCACCCTGAATGACTAATATTTCCTTCTGATGAATCTTTCTGATGGTGTGTTCCAGCAACTCATAGAATTCATCGATTTCTTCATCCAGTGCAACTGCAGTAGGAGCATAAACCTGAATGAAGTTGATCCTACACGGAGAAGCATTCATCTTAAGATTCTGTCAGAGACAGGCTCATATCCGACGACAGCACTGGCTAGTATTTTAGGAATCACTACAGCGACACCATTCCGACTGAGATCCTCACTTCCAGAAAAATATATGGTGTTATCCGAGTGAGTGACAAAGTGGCCAGAACCTTTCCAATGTGTCTCGCTGAGTCCAAGTATATCCAGATCATATAGGCTCATTGCTCTTTCAACGATAGCCAGTTTTCCTGTCTGTTAGAGACCTCGTACATTCCAGGTTGCAATCTTTCTAACTACGCGCAAAGTTGGTTTGGATTGATTTGCACGTTCAGATGCTCCTCTCAACCATCTCTCCCCCGGAGATCCGACTGGGAGACTTACTCCGGACACTGATTTATGATTGAGTAAAGCCATGAGTTTGTCGTGGGAAAATTAACAGTGGTGATTTCCCGTTGCCTTCCACTGACCCCCAATTCCACTCTGCTCACCGACCCAGCTTCCCACTGGGGTTGTTACTCAACCTTCCACTGGGTTGCTCGGCTTAACAGGGGCACCACGTGTAGGTAGGAAATGGAGAATTGAGGTGAGAGAGGCTAAGAGAACTCTTGTGTTGAGTTCTTATATTCGCATCACACCTCCATTTAGCCAGAGTCTCAAGGTGGTCGCAGAGACTCTCCCTAGGTCAGTTCCCAGGGCCCAGAAGCTGAGTAATGTAGTAATTTACCTCACCATGAGTCCGTTCAATCCGATCATTTAAACATGGTGTTATTCGCTTTGTCCATTTCCCTCGAGGATCACTTTATTGTCTCTGTTTCCAGAACTCCATTCGACAGCTACGGGCTTGCTCCTTTGCACGTTTCTGTCCAAGTTTTCATTGAGTATGCCGGATTTCCTGTCGTTCAAAAGCAAGTAAGTCAATAGGCGCTACTCCAGCTACGGTAAGGATTGCAGGTTCGGATACCGTACGATATGCACATGCTATTCGCAACGTTGCTCTTCGTTGTACTCAGCTATCATTCTCCTATACTTTCCTATCTTCAGTGATTTAGGCCATACCTTGGAGCCATACAGAAGTACTGATTGGACTGTTGACATCAGAAGTCATAGTTTGCTGGATCTTGGGCCTTTGATATTGCCCATCAGTCGGCTAAGTTCGGTCATATATTTCGCTGCCTTGTCTGTCACCTGCCGGATATGATGCCAGAATGTGAGTTTGGTATCAAGCATAATGCCTAAATATTTCACACTCTTAGTTATTTCCATGGCTATTTCTCCAACTTGAAACGACGCAATGGTCTCAATTCTTTTTCTTGTCAAAAGAACAATTTCCGTTTTTTGATGCCAGAATGTGAGTTTGGTATCAAGCATAATGCCTAAATATTTCACACTCTTAGTTGTTTCCATGGCTATTTCTCCAACTTGAAACGACGCAATGGTCTCAATCCTTTTTCTTGTCAAAATAACAATTTCCGTTTTATGATCAGCAAGTGTTACTCTGTGGTTAATCATCCATCCCTTTACACGTCGCATCACTTGATTCAGTTTAAGTTGCGCCAATTCCAGATCGCGGGTCACTATCAAGACAGCTACATCGTCAACATAACTTATAAGTGTTGTATCTTCTGGCATCTCTAGTCGCAGTAAGCCATCATAAGTAATGTTCCAGAGGTCTGGGCCAAGGATCGATCCTTGTGCTGCACCAGCTGTAATCCATTTAGTCTTTTGTCCGCCCTCTGTATTATACAGCAGTAAGCGATCCTTCAAATAGTCTTTTAATATTCTCATGAGATACTCTGGAAGCTTGAATGTTTCTTGAAGTGCTTCCAACATGTCCGTCCATCTTGCTGAGTTAAAAGCATTCTTCACATCCAAGGTCACAAAAAGCGCTACTTTATGGGAATGATGATTGCCCGTTTGTGCTCTTTTGGCAGTGTTCACCACTTCTAATACTGCATCAACTGTTGAATATCCTCTCCGAAAGCTATGCTGATGAGGTGACAAATCCCCGCTTGCTGAACTGCTGAGAGTATTCTGGGATGTAGAAGCTTCTCTAAACCTTTTCCTGCATTATCAAGCATACACAGAGGTCTATATCCTCCAGACTTCCCTTTGCTAATCTTTTTCCATCGATTGCTAAAAATACCTGCCATGAGGCAATTGTACATTTCCAGCAGCAACTGTGGACAGAATTCTGCCGTTATCTTCAGCACTTCGGCTGGTATACCGTCTGGCCCTGGGGCTTTCTTATTTCTGAGAGAACTAATGCCTCTTTGCAGTTCTTCTGTGGTAAAAAGTGGTATTGCAAGAGACTATCCTCATTTTTCCGTCTTGAAAGTCTGTTAAAAGGAGAACAATAAAATTTTGATTTCCACCTATCCAATACATTAAAAGCAATTATAAAATTAGGATCTCATCCTTATTTTATTGCTTAATTGTTAAAACATAGGACATGTTTCATTCATGTTTTGAACATCTTCAGCTATAAATATTCTTACAAGGTTAAATTGGTAACATTGTTCTAGAACTTAACGGCAAACCATAAGTGTAAGTTCTAGAACAATGTTACCAATTTAACCTTGTAAGAATATTTATAGCTGAAGATGTTCAAAATATGAACAAAATATGTCCTATGTTTTAACAACTAAGCAATAAAATATGGATGAGATCCTAATTTTATAATTGCTTTTAATGTATTGAATAGGTGGAAATCAAACTTTTATTGTTCTCCTTTCGAAAAGTGGTATGTCGATTGGTTGCCTTACATCTTCATTAGCAATCCTCTGGATGATCAGGGAAGAAATTATCCACTATTTCTTTCATGGTTTGTGGATCCATGGTTGGATTTGATAGAGCGCCCCAAGTTTCTTCAAGACGACCTTATAGCCCAGTTCCCATGGGTCGTCATCTACTTCCTTAGCCATTGCCCACCATCTGTCAGTTTTACTTCTCTTGAATGTATTTCAGAGTTCTTTCCTTGCTGATTTATATTCTGCTGTAAGTGAGACATCTTCCTGGCTATCTCTAGCTCTCTATGCTCTACGCCTCAGTTGTAGACAACATTTCCTCAACTCCGGAATTTCTTCAGTCCACCAGTATGCTGGACATTTACAGTTGTGTGGTTCCCTTCTAGTCACAGATGTATCACAAGCTTGTTGAAGGAGCCGCATGGTGAGTTCGACACATATGTTAGCCACTTCATTTCCTGTATAACCAGAGCATTTTCTTGATATGTCCTCCATTTCTCTATGTAGCGTATCAAGAAATTTCTCTTTATCTGTACTGGCTGTATTCCATTGTTGCTGTGATAAATTGCGTGACATGGTCCTTAGCTGTGGATCTTCTTGGAGCACACAAAAAAATGATATATTGGTGATCACTTCCCGTATAGTCCTCTGTCACTCGCCATTCAGTGATCCTCAATGAAGTGTCTTCTGATGAAAATGTAACATCAGGTATTGTTCCCCTACAGCCTGGTTGCCGGAAGGTTGGCACGTTTCCGATGTTGATGACCATCAAACCTGTTCTAGCAGCCATCTCCGTTATACTTCGTCCTTTAGAGTCTGTAGGTAGCATGTCCCATCCTAATAACAACAACAACAACAACAACAATAATAATAATAATAATTAATAATAATAATAATAATCTCTTCACCACAATGAACTGGTACTTTCTCCTTCCTGTACAAATATATGTTTTCTTTATTTTCTTCTGTTTTTTCCTGTTCTACAACTTGGCCCTGGAATGTCTGGGTTGACTGGTTGATTCTGGTTCTTCAGTGACCCACTTTCTTCTTTCCCTTCTTTTTCTGGCCATTTCCTACAGTGATGTAAAGTTCATCCTGCTAAGATTATAATATATCATTTTAGGGATGTTAGGTCATGTAATATTGAATATTCGCTGATATGTTTCGAACCTTCAGGTACAGAAGTTACTTCAAAAATGATTTGATGGTCAGTATGTATGGCATGTTCTGCCACAGCATACTTCTGTGCTGGCAAAGACATAAGTGTCTGAAATGTTCTTTAACCCTTGTTGCTACCTTCTTACATGTTTGGCCAACATAAACCGATCCACAGGAGCAAGGTATCATATACTGTATATTCCAGCACAGTTTAAACCAGCAGGATCTTTAACAAATCTCAAGCAATTGCCTATGATGATATTAGGCTTAAAGATGGTCTTGATATTGTGCCTTGTGAGAATATTGCCCATCCTGTCCATGACAAATTGTACATGTGGCAGAAAGGCCAGACTCAAAGGATGGGAATGACGTGACAATCACTCTTTTGGCTTGGGATGTAGCACTTCGTCAGTCTGTTTCCTTGAGTAGCCATTGTTCAGGAATGTTCTGGTTAAGAACTAAAGTTCAGTCTTTAACTTATCCTCCTCACAAACCTCCCTTGCTCAGCTGATAAGAGTGTTAAACACAGCATGCTTTTGGCAAGGACGATGGTGAGAGTACCCATGAAGAAAGCTATTAGTATGGGTAGATTTACAGTAAACCGAATGATGTAAAGTTCCATCTGATTTCCTAGAAACCAAAACATCCAAGAACAGCAAACATCCTCCATGTTTAGTCTTCATGGTAAATTTAATGTTTCTATGTATGCTGTTCAAGTGATCCAAAAATATGGATAATTCGTGTTCTCTATACGGCCAGATAAGAAATGTGTCATTGACATATCTCAACCGGATGGAAAGCTTGAGTGTGCAAGATTGAAGACAGCGTTCTTCAAAATCTTGCATATAGAAATTAGCGATGACTGGTGCCAATAGCGATCCCATGGCAACACCATTCATTTGTTCATATATATTGTACCATGAAAACCGAAATACCAGGTGGTGAGGACAAGGTGATACAGATTAACAGTGTCACCAGGAAAGATTTTATCCAGCAGAGACAAGGTGTCCATGATTGGAATCCTAGTGAACAGAAACACATCAACACCAACTAGAATATCACCAGGAGAGACATGCAGATTTGATAAAATGCCAACACAGTTGTCATCATGAAGATATAAGTGAGTTGTGATGCATTTGCTCTTTCTTTTTTCCTTCATGACGAGAGTCTCTGGAATGAGACAGTTATGCTCTTTGGGAGCAGAGTTGCTCGTAATTCCAAAAATTCCTGTGGAAATTCAGCAATGTAAAATCTCTATCGTGAATTGGTTGTCCTTTTCTGAACCATGCAATTTCTATAAAAACATTTTTGTTGTTTCGCCAACAGTTTCCACAGAGATGGCCTCTTATAATCTTGTAATGTCAAATTTGATCTAACAGATGGAGCAAAGATATTTTGATATTTGATATTTGGATCGCGTTTTTTTCGTTCTGCTACAAAAGTAAGAATTCCGAATTGGCGTCCCTTAACGTAGGCTGGGTCACATATTACATTTGCATCCCCTCTGCTGACAAGGTAATGTATTATCTCTATGTAATGTTCAGTGAATGAATTTTAACTTTTTTACTTTAATGATTCTCTAGCTGCTAGAGGTTCTCGTGTGATGATTTGCACTTACAGGAAATTTTTATGATTTTTCTTCAGGAACTTGTAATTGACATGATGGAGTCTGACTTAGAGTTGATGAGGAAGAATCCGTCTGCGTAAAGAAGAAGTTGCTACATATTTTATATTTTGGATACCAGCTAGCATTTATCTTATGTACTTTGTATGCCAGTGTGAAATGTCACATTGTGAAAGAAGAAATGTAGCAATTATAGTAAGTGTGAATGAGAACTTGTGAGAGTCTTGTGCTGTTTAACTCTTGAGATCCAGTGTAGGGAGAAGTTGAATACATGTGAGCTACAGGATATTTTCATTGCGATTGGTGCTTGTAGTGTATGTAATGCTAATGTTGATTGGTCCTCATGAGAATTTCATCTTTTAAAAGATGTTTTTTATGAGCAAATCTTGCTCTGCACTCTGGTAGCTTTGGTAATTGTAACGATACTGTGTGTTTTGTCTTTATTGTATCTTCAGCTGTTGAGTTCTGTTAAGTTGTAAATAGACAGACTCTGGTTTCTAAAATGTTATATGTCCAGTGTCTAAAATGACACCGTATGAACACGTGAATTATTCTTCCATAATATACTGTTCAAAAATAAATTAAGCAGTGAGACAACACAAAGTTGAAAGTTTATTTCAAATACAATGCTGTCGTGAAAATAATATTATCATTAAACATTCATTAAATCAGTTAAATTGGCTTTTTTTCCCCTCTCTGATATTAAACTCGATACAGTCTCTGATATAGTAAACTCATGTCCTCATCTTGAGGTGGTGCAGCTTTTTTCAGGCACATCCCCAATGGAGGTGGGCTGCATGTACCATTTTAACCACGTACCAGCCCTCCTGCCATTCTTAAATTTATGGCGGTACCGGGAATCGAACCCAGGCCTCCGAGTACGGCAGTTAATAATGCTGTTACACTATGGAGGCGGACAACTTAGGTATGATGTGGAGGTATTGTCTGTTGGCCAATGTGATGTTAATTTTGTATTTAGGAGTCTCCCTGTTGGTCCTTTGAGATCTTATCACTTGTGTTGCTGGTGGCTAAAATTAATATCACATTGGCTTACAGGCAAAACATCCATATCATACCCCGGTTGTGGTCGAGAGAAGTTTCCCCAGCTGAGAGTCCCTTTTACTATTAACATCAAGCATCAGTAAATAATTCAAAGAAGATTTGAACTAAATTAAGACGAAAATGCCATCATAATATAACAAGAAGATAGCATCTAATTTTAAGAAGACAAAGATGCTAATATCAGATAAAAACAGTGACACACATTTTTAAAAAAACTTTTGAAGTTATTTCTGGGTTTATTTGAAACTTGTCCATTGACCTTTTTTGTATACTGTTGTTGAAGAAGTCTCAAACAAGAGACAAAACATGTCTTAATTAGTGTAGTCCTATTACGTGTTTGTCCTAGATATAAGGTAGGTAGGAAAGGGTTATTCTGCCCGAAGGCAGGACCGAACCTCCGCAGAGGCGTTCCTGAGCCGGAGTTTACGTACGGTAGGGTGGCCAGTTCCTTTCCGCTCCTCCACTCCCTTACCCCCCACCAACAGCGCGTGGCAACCCATCCAATTCCTGACCACGCCCAATGTTGCTTAACTTCGGAGATCTCACGGGATCCGGTGTTTCAACACGGCTACGGTCGTTGGCATAGATATAAGAAAGCAATAATAAAATGTATTGAAAGTTGGAAAATTCTCTCAATTACAATTTACAATTGATTTACTCATCAATGTACCACGAACTCATAATTATTATGCATTAATAAAAATATGGAGACACCAAACTTACAAAAATAAAAAGAAGTTACCCACTAGTTCCAAGTCAGGTTACAACTGTAATTCTAATGAAAAAAGACATTTCTTCTCGCCACCAAAAGACAAGGTTTTATTCATGAATTGGTTGAAAGCTATCCCATGCCAAGGTTTCCTTTAAGCAGGAAAAGTTTTATTTGTGACCTACAGTTTGCAAATGAACTTATCACTTCACTGTTAATGGTGAGGTAGTAAAAGTACAAAGACAGAAATGGAAGATGGAAAACAGTAGTTAGAAGTCTCAGTGTACCAGGAATGTGTGTGTTTTAATAACTTCATTGATCTAACTTACAAAAGATTGTATGCAGATGATATAATTGTTTATAGGGAAATAATATTGAGGATTGTTCAGAATTACAAAGGGACCTTGAAAGTATCCAACAGTGGGTTGAAGAAAATAATATGAAGGTTAATGGAGGCAAATCAACTGTTACAACATTTACAAACAGGAGCTTTAAAACTGAATTTGAATATACTTTGGATGAGGTAGTTATCCCTAAAGATGGCAAGTGCAAATACTTAGGTGTGAGATTTGAAAGTAATTTGCACTGGAATGGCTATGTTGATGACGTTGTTGGGAAAGCATACAGATCGTTACATGTCATAATGAGGCTACTTAAAGGATGCAACAAAGAATTAAAAGAAAAAAGTTACTTAAGTATGGTTCGTCCATTATTGGAATATGCAAACAGTGTTTGGGATCCTCACCAAGAATACCTAATAAAAGAAATAGATAGTGTGCAGAGGAAAGCAGCAAGATTTGTAACAGGGGATTTCAGGAGAAACAGTAGTGTATCAGAAATGTTAGAGGAATTTGGGTGGGAAACTTTAAGTAAGAGAAGGGAGAAAACTAAACTTATAGGATTATATAGAGCCTATACAGGAGAAGAAGCATGGGGAGAAATCCGTGAGAGGCTTCAGTTGGAAAATAATTATATTGGCAGAACTGACCACAAGTATAAAATTAGAAGGAATTTTAGCAGAAGCGACTGGGGTAAATTTTCATTCATTGGGAAGGGCGTGAAGGAGTGGAACAGTTTACCAGGGGTAGTGTTTGATCCTTTTCCAAAATCTGTACAGGTATTCAAGAAGAGAATAAACAGCAACAGGGAAAATAAATGAAATGTTAGAGGGCATTCAACCAGTGCAGGCTATTGTAAATAAAAAATGTGTGTTAAAAAAAAAATTAATTCCATCCCCTGGTCCATGGAGTTTGGAGAGCCAAAGTAGGGGACTGCCTGTAGGGGTGAAGTACAGTGGGGACTTCGAAGGCCCTGGGACCGCTACGGTAGCTGTGAAGGCCCTTCAGGAACTCTGAAAAGTGGTGACAAAAGGGGGCTCTGGTTAAGACGCAGCAGGTCGTTATGCTACTTAGGTTCCAAAATGGGTGAAAAAAATAAAAACTAAATAAATGCAATGTAAATTTTAATCTTATACCAGTTGCATAGTATTATTTGAAGTAATTCCACATACTGTATATGAGTTGACTATGTTGGTAAGTATAGGAGATATTATAAGTAGAATTTTGTAAACAATATAAATTTATTAAGGATGATCTGTTTGTTGATGAAAAAAAATGTTAGCATAAATTGTATATTTTTTTTTAGTTCCGTTTGGGCCTGCTATGGACCACGTGGTTCTTATCTCTAGCAGCTTTCTTCTTTGACCAGTACTCCTTCATTCTTGCACTGTGAATGTCTTTTCGCTCCTGAGTCCATTTCACACCTCCTCCCGGACGTACTGTTTTTTCTGTTAGTGACTGGAGAGAGTTTGATGTTCTGATCAACATTCTGTACCTATTCCTGTCATAAATTTCACTGGGAGCAATGTCCAATTCTTGAAGGTCTTTTCTGACGAGTCTTGCCCACTTGGCATTAGTCGCTTTCCCTCTAGAGATGGTGTGGAAGATTCTGGAGGTGAGCCTCTGATTGTCCATTCTCATGACATGACCGTAGAAGTTCAATCTCCTCTTCCTCATAGATGTTGTAATGCTCTCCAATTGTTGGTACAGTTCGTTGTTGTGCCTGATTCTGTACTTGCCTTTTTCTTTAATGGGGCCCATGATTTTTCTCAGGATCTTCCTTTCCTTCAGCTCCAGTTTTCTAAGTTGCCCTTTTCTTACCATGTTTAGGCATTCTGAGGTGTGTAATACTGACGGTCTCACTACAGTAGTGTAATGCCTGACTTTGAGGATAAGGGAGAGGGATTTGGATTTGTACATACTCTTACATAGGTGGTAGGCATTTTCCAATTTGATGCATCTGCTGTTCATGGCCTGTTCTTCATTCATGTTGGGGGTTATCCATTCTCCTAGGTATTTGAAGGAGTTAGTCCTTTGTACTGTTTTGTCCCCCAGTGGGATTGATTTGGGTGCATCTTTCATGTTGGTGATAAACTGTGTTTTGTTGATGGCGATCTTCAGCCCTACTTTAGCTGCTATGTGGTCGAGAGAGGATAGTTGATGGATAGCTTCCTCCACACTGGATGCCAGGAGTGTAAGGTTGTCTGCGAAGGCTAAACAGTTGACTGTTAACTTGTCTTTCTTGTAGCCAATTCTCAGTCCAGAGTCATCCTGTAGCATTTTCGTCCACTCACGAATGACTTTTTCAAGTAGGCAATTAAAGAGGATTGGTGATAGGCCATCCCCTTGTCTAACACCTGTTTTGATCTCAAATCTCTGGGACAGTTCCCCTCTGAATTTGATTCTGGCAGTAGTGTTGGTAAGAGTTGCTTTCACTAGATTCAAGGTTTTCTTATCTAGTCCCAGTTCAGCGAGTGCCTGGAAGAGTGACTCTCTATCTACTGAATCGTAGGCCTTCTGAAAGTCAACAAATGTTGCCACGTAGGGTGAGGCGCTTAGATTTTTGTAAGTGATGATGGTTTTGAGGTTCAGGATTTGTTCGGCGCATGACCTTGACTTGCGAAACCCAGCCTGGTACTGTCCGATGCAGTAGTCTAGTTGAGCCTCTACTCTTGTGAGTAATACTTTGGAGAGTATCTTATACGTCACCGATACAAGGGAAATCCCTCTGTAGTTGTTGAGATCTAATTTGTCGCCTTTTTTGTGTAACGGGTGGATGATAGCTGAGGTCCAGTCGCTAGGTAACGCTTCTGTCACCCAGATGTTTGATATGATTTCATGGATACTTTGGATTGACTCCTCATCAGCGTATTTCCAGAGCTCTGCTATGATTCCATCCTCGCGCGCTGCTTTGTTACATTTCAATTCTGAAATGGCTTTCTTGATCTCCCCCTTTGTTGGTGGGAGAGAGTCCGACTTAGTAACATTCTGAGGTTCGAAATGCAGTTTCTCCTTGGGTTCCCGTGAATTTAGAAGGTTGTTGAAATACTCTGCTAGAACTGTGGTGCACTCTTCATTGTTCATTTTCAGATTTCCGTCAGCTCCCCGAAGGTGAAGTGTAGGGGCTGAGTAGGGTGTTATTTGAGATTTAAAAGTTTGGTAGAAGTCTCTAGTGTTGTTTCTTTGAAAATCCCTCTCTGCTTGTTCAATGATATTTTTATTGTACTGCCTCTTGGTGTTCCTGATAATTTTAGTAGCAGTTTTCCTAACTTCTAAGAAGTTTTTATGGTTTTCCAGACTTCTGTTACGGTTCCATTTTAGCCATGGTTGCTTTCTCTCTTCTATTGCTTTGTCACAAGTAGTTGTCCACCATGGATGTTTGTTCTTTCTGACTGCCGGGATGGTGGTTGTCGCTGCATCTATTAGTGCCTTCTGTAGTTGGGGCCAATCTTTTTTATCTTTGTTTTTAGCCAGGGTCTCGGTGAAGTTATTGTTATCTTTCAGCCTGGCTGGATTGAACCTTGGAATTCGCGACTTGGTGCAGTGCTTCTTTTAAGAGGGATGAAATTTGTTTTGATCAAAGAAAGATAGTGGTCTGAATCAATGTTTACACTTCTCAATACTTTGACATTCAGCACTTCTTTGCTGTTGCTTCTACTGATGGCTACGTGGTCCAGCTGGAATTCCCCAAGCATTGGGTTAGGACATCTCCAAGTCATGGCTTTCCTAGGAAGGCGTTTGAAAGCTGTAGATTTGAGGACTAAGTTGTAATTTCTGCGCAGGTCAATCAGCCTTTCTCCATTCCTGTTGGTCCTCTTGTGGGCTGGGTAATCTCCAACTATGTTCTTGAATTTTCTCTCTTTGCTAATCTGGGCGTTAAAGTCTCCCATTAAAATAGTTATGTGGTGTTTTGGGATCCGGTCCATTGTCTCTTCGAGTACCCTCCAAAAGGTATATTATTGTATTCTAGAAAAAAAAAATTTCTTCTCTTGTTAATTTAAAATTTAGTGCTTGACAATAATGTATTTTAGTGTACCATTTGTCACCGAGGTAGACACCTCATTTGCAAATAAAGAGATTTTGATTTGATTTGATTTGATTTGAAAAGTTTTGGAAGCTCAGTGCCAATCTACTCTTCAAGAACTTGCTCCGTAATACATTTATATATTTGATCTGCGACTTTGTTCATAACTTTTTGTATCTATCAACAAGCAGTGCTAATTCCTAAAATTATCCAGTGCCTCATGGACTGCAGCTGTACTCTTCAAGAATTTACTCTGTGCTACATTTAGATACATATTTGATTCTGGACCTCTTCACACACAGTGCTCTCTAACACATCTAACTTAAGAGACTTTTAGAAGTACAGTGCCGATCTGCTCTTCAGGAATTTGCTCCGTAGTACATACGCTTATTTGATCAGAGACTTTTTCATAATTTTTGGATCTATTGATAGTCAGTACTAGTCCCTAAAATTATACAGTGCCTCACAAACTACAATTGAACTCTTCAAGAATTTGCTCCGTACTACATTTGGATACTTATTTGATTCTGGACTTCTTCCCATACACTGCTCTCTAACGCTTATGTCTTACTAACATTCCTGATCCATGACTTCTTCACGATCGAAGTGCAGTGCTGATCCTTAAAATTATACAGTGCCTTATAAACTGCAAGTGATAAATACGTATTTGATTTTAGACTTTTTTCATAACATTGTGTTATAGTGCTTCAAAACACTGCATCTAACAGTATCATCTAAACTTCATATTTTTACGTGTGCATCTTATTTATGATTGACTATATTTCAGCACACAGTACTCCCTAAAGATTTTAGTGCTTCACTAACAGCAACCTACAGAATTCTTTATACTTCGCAATTTATTTATCTGTGCATTGTTTTAAACTTATTTGTGATCGGCTGATGATGACCAAAAATACTGGTCGAAACCGGTACCAATTTTAATTAAATAGGAATGTAAACTTACATTTCTTATTTTAATAGTATTGAAATGTTGAACCATTTTTACTCTCTTTTAACTTATTAGTGATATCTCCTTGCTGTAAAATGCCTAGTCAGTATTTGGACACATGCCTAATAAACCACCTCACTTTTAGGTTAAGGTGATAACAATAACGTACTTTTGTCGCAGCTATTTTCACACAATTTCCACTAATTTTGAATAAATGTATTTATTCAAAATATGTTTTGGCAGACTGAACAACCTAACAGTTATAAATTACTGGTACCTGAGTCAAAATTGAAAAGAGATATCTTCAAATATTATAATAATTATGAAGTATGTGACTCAGAACAATCAAAAATAAGTTACTTTATAAATGAAAAGACAGAGAAAGCAATATCACCAAATAAAATAACAACTCATTGTAAAAAATTCATTGGCAAATATCTGTGGTGTCAGTCATAATCACAAAAATAGTTTATATTTTCATTGTGAATACTTCATAAGTGAAACTCTATCAGATATTCATACATAAGCTAGTAAACACTGGAGCACAACAGAAGAAGTACTCACTAAATTTCAGTCAATAATTTAAATGGCCTTATGTCATATGAAAGTAATATGTTTATATTCAGCAATCGCCTACTGATGAAAGTAGCACTCTGCGGTGGTGGAACATGTGAATAGTCCGAGTGAGCTCCCTGTATTATTCTATTCTTATGGTATGTCTAATATTTTAATATAAATGCTCCTTTCCAAACATTGTTTCACCACAACACTAGACTTTTGCACAGGAAATTATATTTACATGAGGAAAAAAAGTACAGATAAGCAAAAAAATAGTCTGTTTCAAATTAATTATGTTTTAATCTTATAAAGTATGGTTTCTAAATTTAAATATTGCTAAAACTTGTAAATGAAAATCTCTGAAGCAATATTTTACTGTACCAATAATGATTTTTATGAAAAACCCACTGTCTGTTTATTACCCATTAGAAGTAATTAAGAACAAACGGAACTAATACTCACAAGGGAAGTAATCGAGGTATTATACTCAGATCTTAATGTAACTCGGTAGAGGGGCAGCAGAGAGGATGTACACTGCTAAAGTGAAAACTGTATTAGCCCAAATTAATTTCCAGTGCCTGTATTATAATATGAAAAATATACAATTAGTCCACCTTAGTCAATACACAAATGTATTTTAAAAAGAACTTGTAGAAAAGTCACACAATTGGTACATGTTTTGGCCACTGTGGGCCTTCTTAAGCCTTAAAAATAAAATATAAAGTTAATATGAATTGTGTGAAACACAGGCACGTGCCAAGGCGGGCATGATGAAAGAATCGGAGCTGGAAGCGAATGCAAACTGTTGACTAGGTTTGGTCTACTCTGCTGTTCAAACGGTTCATGACATAATACAAACTCGGTGGATGCAATAGTATAACTGCTACTCTTCATTTCTTGTGCTTATAGAAACATGAGTGTATATACATAAAATATATTAATTTACAGAATTATAAAGTATGTTCCACATGGACCATGTATCACTTGATAACAGATATATTTCTTTTTTAATAAGTGTACCATACGAGACACTGTACGGTACCAAATGTTGCATCCTGCTCTGCTTCCTTCACTGCACTTGCGTTGGCAAGCACCTACTTTCCGTACAATTCATATTATAATAGTGGCACAGGAAATTACTTTGGGCTGATTTAGTTTTCACTTTAGGAAAGTACATCCTTTCCACTGTCCCTCTACTGACTTTCGTTAAGATCTGAGTGTAGTACCTCCTTGTCAGTATCACTGCATCAAAATAAATTGAAATTATGTTCATTATTTGATATGAAGGTACCTCCTAAGACCACTTTTTATTTCATTCAGCTATTTATATACTATTGGCATAAGTCCTTGTGTCTTCGTACACTGCTTTTACCTCTCGATTTAATGTTGATTGAATGTAAGTTTATGTTCTTTACTGTATATTTTATGTCTCCATATTATCTATTCATATCATACTTATATCAGTATGTGTTGTACTTGAAAAGTGTATGAATGTATATCAGAGATAAGACCTGTACCGTGCTATGTTTGATACATAATAATTGCAACATACAATTCAGCCATGACATCACTGGTTGGTTCTGTTCCATTACTTAAATGCATCATGCACTTCCCTTTCTAATCACTCCTCGTAGATCACTCTTAACAGTTGTTTTTTCTTAATCTAATTTCTTCACTTGTGTTAATGTACTGTTTCAGTTACTGTATTACAGTAATTTGTTTATATGATCATGTTTACTATGATTGCTAGCCAGATCAATCCCCTCAATTTTCAATGCTAGTTGTGTTGTATCAGGCCATAATGTACTGAATTTACAAGTGAAAAATTAAAGAAGCTGCAGTGCATAAAAAATTGTCCTTGTAACATCAGAAATGAACTTTGTTCATATATGATATATAATTTAATAGCACACAATTTGTGTATAGGCTATAAAGCGATTACATGTCATTTAAACATAAGTCAATTATAGGCCTATTTCTCTTAGAGCATTTCACGACATGGTAACATTCCTTCTAATAGAGTTTATAGAATAAATGCAACGTATGTTTGGTGGTTGTAAAAGTGAAAAAGAAGAATGTAAATATTTTATATTATCAAAGAAAGGCAGAATACAAGTAACATTGTCAAGCTGGAAAAGGAAATTAGAAAGGAAAACAGACTGAGCTAAGGAAATACTAGACATACTGTATATATTGTAGAGTAGGAAAAATCAAAATTGTCTTCATTATTGCAATTGCCAATTGCAAAGAATTGAGTGATGAATAAGAAAAACAAAAAAACCATGGCACAACAGGCCCGAAGAGCCTTGGCCTACTAAGCGACCGCTGCTCAGCCCGAAGGCCTGCAGGTTACAAGATGTCGTGTGGTCAGCATGACAAATCCTCACGGTCATTGATGAATAAGACAGTTCAAAAGGACTGTTTCATTGGATTAAGAAGGTGGTAGAGACAGACAGAAAGGTATGAAGCATGATCAGATTAAATGTGCCTAGGCCCATTTATTAATTTAGCTTATTAATGTAATTACTAAGTAAACACAGACTGTAACAGGAATGCTTAAGGAATAAAAATGTTGTACGTACTTACAAGAAAAGTCACTCTGTGCATTAAAGCGTGCGTCCCCCTGCTTCACAAAGCATTATGTACCATCCAAGCCGTAAGGATCATGGTTACTACTTGAAGCATTCTTGCACCGCAGCCTCGAGTTCATCATTATTGAGGAAGTGTGTTTGCCTTTCAAAAACTTTGTGAGAGGCTTGAACAAATGAAAGTCACAAAGTCACAGGTTAGGGCTATAGGGTGGGTAGTCAAGATCTTCCCACTATTTCTTAGCTAATACCTTTTGCACGATCCTTGTAACATGTGGATGTTATATTGTCATGAAGAATAATGACACTAGACAAACATGTCGGGACACTTACTCTTGATGGCTTGATGCATGTTGTCCAGTATCTGAGTATAGCGCTATGAATTAACTGTTGTGCAATGCCCTTTAAACTCCAGTAATAGCGACCTTATGTGGTAAAAGAATTCCGTCATTACCATCATGCCTGCCTAGGGCATGGAAGGAGACCGCTTTATTGATATCCTGCTCGAAGTAGTGTGTCTTACCCTTTACTGTTGTCACATTTCTCACCATACATGGCACTCGTGCAACAATGAATTTCACTCAGCTAACAGCCTTCTGATGTCAAAAATTACATTTTAGACCAAGATAGTGGCTGCATGATTTGGATCACATAGATGTCAGCTTGCATTCGGCAGATAGTGGGTTCAAATCCCACTGTTGGCAGGCCTGAAGATGGTTTTCCGTGGTTTCCCATATTCACACCAGGCAAATGCTGGGGCTGTACTTTATTTAAGGCTGCTGTCACTTCCTTCCTGCTCCTAGCCCTTTCTTGTCCCATCGCTGCCATAAGACTTATCTCTGTTGGTACGAAATAAAGCAAATCATATAATTAAAAAAAAAGTAATTCAATTTCAGCTTGTTGATCTTGTTTCAGTAGGTTCAGAATAACTGTCATATTTGCTTACTGCCCACTCAGCCACACTAGGCACACCAACTTCCATCTCATCTACGACAACCCATTGATGCTTGTGCAGTGGTGGTAAGCAATAGGGCCTAGGCAGATTTCATTTAATTCTACCTTATAGAAAAAGAGTAATTGGTTTGAAGATAGGATCAACATGTACCTTTGGCTATTGGTTCATACTTTGATGACATCTGCAACACTTTTCTCCATTGGCTGACATCTGTCTTCAGACTCCTTCATTGTGACTGCTTTCTTGTCACCATTTAGGCCTATATGTCATATTTCCCCCTTGTGGCGGGAACAGATTTGCCAACAAAATGAGCAGAAAAATATGAACTTCCAGATTTCTTTATGGTAAGAACTCTGTACCAACCTTGTTGCAAATAATACCCGCATCCCAACTTTTCACTACCAAATTTTGAAAAAATATGTGAGGATTATTCATGCGTATATAGTATTATTGTTGTCTGTGATTTATTACTTGACAGTGGTGATCTCATTCTTGCTTTAGTATGTCAGCCTTTCTCTTCATATTTCCTTTTCAGCTTGTGATTGTAATGCACAAAGTACTTTCATATTTGTATATTTATTCATTATGCCCATAGAAAAATAAAAACCCTTTATCTTGTTATGGTAATATCCTGTAAAAAGTTCATAGTTCTTATATTTGTTCTTGTTTGTGTACTGGTGAGTGAATGTTATTATTTACAGGAAGACCCTACTGTTGAAATTAAATTACATGTAAAAGTTATGTGCAGTTTTTAAGAGAGAATGTTTAGCAGTATTACAGATGTAGATTAATATCAAATTATGCTTCTGTGAGGCTGAGTGAATGTGTGAATGAACGTAAAGGCTGTTCCCAAACATGGAAAGTAATTGAGGATTGGATAGTACATCTCCCAAAAACACAAAAGGTCCCTATGAAGATCTGCCGTTCAGTCAGTCATTTACGAGTTAGACTTTCCAATTTTGTAAGGGAAGTATTCATAACAGACTTTTCTGGCACATCCCATATCAAGTAGCTGTCGCCATGGTGGTGTACCAGTAGGTACACTGCATTCTAATATAAGTTCCCTAGAAATGTCCACTGTGTGCCTGAATGTATGCCTGAACACGCCTCCTCATTGATTGTTGGACACATTCGAATACTCCAAGCATCCCATGTATTCGATGGTTACCTTATTCTACAAGCTGGCGAAGTATTGTAATGTGCATAACGGCATGACTGACTCCAAACTAAATCCTACTCCTCATTCCAGCTAATAACTAAAACAGATGTAGTTCATGAATGTTCAACCGTAGGGCATATGTTCATAGCGACTTGTATGTATGTTGGGTAATCAGCCCGAAGGCTGGTTTGATCCTCTGCAGCTTCGCCAACAGCTGTCATAAACAGCCTAGGCGTCACTGAAGAGGCGTACTAGGGAAACGAGGAGTGAGGTAGTTTCCCGTTGCTTTCCTCACCGAGCCAGCAGTTGCTCTTACATATCAGTCTTCCAAGCCCACTGAAATGTATGCACCAACTGACCCTATGAGCGATATTTTCACACCATTCATAACAGGGACTGGCTGCATAAGGAATGGTATTACTAGCATCACTCATACCTCAGTCACTTTCATATCGTCAAAGCCAAGGATGAGACTGTGACAGGTCAATGAAAGTAACAAATTTGATATAGCCCATACCAGAAGACATAGTGCACTGTAAACACTACATCTCGCCAGCAAAATGTGTTGTTTTGGGGTGTACTTACACACATCTCCTGATTACTTCCCCATGCTGGGAACACTGTATATACTACTGAATATGCCATCAGTATTGCCTGGACGGATGATCTCAATGCAAGGCCCCTTGAAACAAAAATCATCATCATCATTAAAGCCTGGATTTGTGTGTAAAATATGAGTTCCTTTCTGTAGGTAGGCCTACCTTATATGTATTTGAAAGTGATGTTCTTTATAAGTCAAACCCTAATAATTTTATGTGTATTTTATCATTCATATAAATGCATTTTTCTGGGGAAAGATAGTTTTCTTGCATGTTTTTATAAGTATGTTACTTTTCTTATTCATATGTAATCACCCAAGTATAGGTAAAAGAAAAGAGTATGTAACTTTAAAGTTTTTCACTGTGTCAGGCACTATTTATAACACCTATGACACTATAAGATATCAGTAAAAATAACTTCCAAGAACAAAACGTGTCAAATTCTTTGTTTAATAGTACCGTAATAGTTTTTTCCAGGTATATTTAGTGTTATAGGTGTTATAATTAGTGTTTGACAGAGTGAAAAGATTTAAAGTTACACTAACTGAGTTGACACTGAAAGGTATGGTTTCCTTCTTAACAAAATAAAAAATGAGAGTCAGTATATTTACAAGGAAGATACCTGTGCATAGTACAGTACTCACTCTGAAGTGGAAATTATTTTTATAATCTTTGTCTTCAAAAGGTCATGGTGTGGTAAAAAGTTGAACTTCATCAACATAGATATTAGATGAAAATTATAATTGCAAAACATCCCTAGAAATTTTATTGTGAAGAAACACAAATGTATGAGATGCTAATCAAAGAAAAATTGTGTGTGCCACCAAGCAGAATTTTCAGTGGTACATTTGTGATTTTGATCAATTTCTTTAATGAAATGGCTGTTTCTTACAATATAAAATGGAATGTTTTGGTGGGGTTTTTTTTCTTTTTCTTTTTTCTTTTTTTTTTGAAGTCTGTGTCTGGTTGTTGCCTGCAAGTTAACTAAAAGGCCTTTGTTCATAGACGAAAGTTTCAAGGGGTCCTTCTGTATCTGGTGCTAAGTTGAAGGTTTTCCATAAAGCAAAATATCAAGTTTTGTTTTATTTGTTTCTTTATAATATAAATATTTGTTGCATTTTTTCTGTATATTTCTATGTATTTTACTGCTTATAAGTATGTACAACTCCAGTGCCCTCTCATTTCTATCAATTATGAGAAATTGTGTGCTTAGCTGTTAACATGTTCCTTTGAAGTTTGTTGTGAAAGTATTGGTCCATTTGTGACTTTGATCAGATTTATTTAATAAAATGGCTGCTTTTCACAATAAAAAATGGAATGAAATCTTTCTAGTTTGTTCCTGGTTGTTGCCTACAAATTAACTAAAAGGCCTCTGTACATAAAGATTGTGCACTATCCATATAACCACGGCTGTCTCTAGTCATGGTTGGGCTGTGGTAAAGGCGGCAATGCTGCAACTAGTCAGTTCAGTTCACAAGAGTGGTGTTTGACTGTATTTAAGGCACTCTTCCCACTGGTGTATTTGTACCAATATTTTCATTATTATGGTGTCTGTGGTAATGTGAAAATTGTATAATCATTCCAGATAGCTGGGATGTGTAAGCAACTCTTGATATGTCAGTAAAATTATAAGAATAAAAGTTGTTTTTGATTGCTTAAGGATCCTGATATTCGTAGTAAATGGATGCATTCGGTCCCACCCACAGACTGATTTCAGCGAACAGATCAGTGATGTGTATGAAACATTTCCAGGACAGTGATTTGAAGTTTATTGAAAAATATATCAATAATGATGGAAAGACATTTTTCCATAAACGCAATCTCCCTGTTTTGTATGAATTAAAATAACGGTGATTTTAGCATGTAAGTGCATGTGAACTGTGGCTGGCTACTGAATAAAGTTTTTACTTGACAAATCTTCTACTTTATAATCTGTAGAAATTCTTTAGTTGCAGAAGGGTGCAGAAGTTGCAGCTTTTGTTTCTCACAGATTTTTGTGATAGTTTGTTTTACCGGATGATATCAGTATTGTATCCCAAATTGATGCTTCTTAACAAAAGTTGAAATTGTTGTTGAAAACACAGAGAATTGTGATGACAGGGATTGCATGTAATCAGTTTGGTTCTATATTTATGAAAAAACAAAGTGTGGTTTGCCAACAGTTAAAAGTTCATATTGAATTTATACGCAGAGTGCGAAGTGCTATGATGTCTTAAGATTAAGTAATATATTGTCATTTCTGTGCTCCAGATATTTGAGAAAATCATCTGCTTATTTTGAAATATTTCTTTCTTCAGAAAATGGGAATAAACATTGAGTTTGTTATTCACATTTCTGAGAGCAAAAAAGTTGTGAATCTACAAGGTGATGAAATTCATGTAAAAAGAAATGTAAGTTATAAAAATCGATGATTGCATTTTTAGTTCCTTCTGCCTTTGGTTGTTTCAAAGAAGTAATAAGACTTATTCTAGTTAAATATCTTACAGGGTCAGATTTAGCAGCAACATATGAAAACATCTTACAAGAAATGGTTTACGTTTGAAGACATTGCATGTCAGACTCATCACTGACAATAATAGTGTGAATCGTGTAATGTTTCATAAGCTTACTAAAGATTCAGGAAGTAGATACTCTTTTCAAATTGAAAATTATAGCATAAAAACTTTCATCAGGCAAACTAATATGGTATGTTATAAATAAAGAAGTACTGTATTAAATATATTTGTTTTCCTGATTGACTTCTTAAATGTTAAGTTGAAGCTTACAAGACGGTGTTCACAGTTATGTAGGTCAACAACCATTCATTACTGTTTTGAAATACAAGTAGCAGAATCTCAATTTTATCCCAACCTTTGTTTAGTTAGAGGACAGCAACCACCTCCCTCTGCGACATTGCTATGGTATAACACCTAGCAGAGTGGACATCAGATTATTTTAAAATGTATTCTGTAATGGCATAACTTGGTAATTGCTGTATAAATGCCATAAGTGCTGTTACTTATTATAATAATAATAATAATAATAATTATAATTATTATTACTTATTATAATAGCAGCGTATGGAGTATGTACACAATGGAAAAGAGAAATACAGCTTTTAGGTATGAAGAAATATTTATTTATACTAAGAATTTTAGGTCTACTATTCAAAATATCCACCTGTTTCTTATCATCATAATCATGAATTCCTTCTAGCGAGCCAGGTAGGATGTTTAAGAACGATGTGCCTCCATTTATTACAGCCCTGATATGCTTCTTTTCTCTCTAGGATATCCCATGTTTCTCCTCTCTTCTCTGATCTAACCACCTTTTTCTAGGGTGTTCAATTGGTCTTCGTTCCGGAACAATCTTTTCAAAATACTTCCTTGGTGTTTGAGTCACCTGCATCCGCTTAACGTGTCCTAGCCATTTCAGCTTTGTAACACCCGGCCTTTCTTCCATGGTCAGGTTGACCTGCAGGTCTCTTCGTATCTGATCATTCCTAATTCTGTCCTTCCTCGTTTTCTGTATAGCTGATCTAAGGAACTTCATTTCAGCAGCTTGCAATTGACTTACTTCTCTTTTATGTATGATGCAACTCTCCAGACTATACGTCATTATGGGCAGGAGATACGTCTTAAACAGAGTCTGTTTAGCCCTCTGAGGAACTCCTTTGCTCACTTTTCTCTAATACAGGACTTAAATCTTCTTGACCATGCATCAGTTGTGTCATGCACAATGTTCATGGGAAAACTAACTATAGCTGAGACGGGCTACGCGTACCCAGCGGCATTCAAAGAGTTCGGCAAACGTTTGCCTAGTAGGGGGTGATTTATGATGGCAGTGGGCTTTAAAACGGAAGTTCGCATTCCCCTTCAGAAATCCTCACAGCTCTGTTGCCAATGCACCTCTTGTTAAATAGACGTCAGTCTCTCTTTTCAGCTCAGACAATTCACACTTGCTTTGTTCGCTGTTTGAAAGTTTTGGATTATTTCTTTGCTTCGTTAATTAATATTTGTGAAGTGTGTTGTTTTTCACTTCACTTCACGCAGTAATGTGGAGGCCGTGGGAATCACACCTGGAAATTATCGCATCAAAAAATCCTGAATTAAATCTGCCAGTGCAGGCAAAGGATCCTCAACCGAGCACCGGTACCAGTGATATTCGACCGAGTAGTACTGGTTCCGTGTCCGCGAAGTGATACTCAGCCGAGCAGCAGTAGTTCCGCGCCCGCGAGTGATAATCAGCCGAGCAGCAGTGGTTCCGTGTCCGCGAGTGATACTCAGCCGGGTAGTAGTCGTTCCGCGGAGAAAAGAAAGGCGACTAAAGCTTTAAGTAAGCAAAGTCAACGGCTGGTATGTAACGCATACGAATACGTTACGAAGAACAACGTTCGCAAGGGTTATATTTCTGAGACAGCTAAAATGTTGAAACTTAACAGGAAAACTGTAAGTAAAATAGTAAAGAGGGGACCTACAACTCCGAAAAAGTGTGGAAATAATAGGGTTATCTTTAATAAAATTGATGATTTTTGCTGTGACGTGGTGAGACGCGAGGTACAATGCATTCTTTACTAAAGGTAAGTCACCAACCGTACAGGAACTGTTAAAACATTTGAAAAATGTGTGTGGCTTTCCTTATGAAAAAACTACTCTACGACAGCTGTTGAAAAAACTTGGGTTTTGTTTCCGTATTCTGAAGAAAAAACAGATTGTAATGGAATCTGCTAGAATAGTAGTTTGGCGATATAAATTCATAGACCGTCTCCGAAAGTTACGTTCCGAGGGATGCAGAGTTGTCTATCTAGATGAAACTTGGTACGATACTCATGACATTGTGAAGAAAGGGTGGGATGATGAAACTTGTAATTGCATACTGAAAGCACCAACATCGCGAGACAAGCGTATTATGGTATTGCATGCTGGAGGCAGTGAGGGCTGGGTTGAGAATTGCCTTTATTTATCGGCTGAAAACATTGGAGACTGCAAAGCTGATAGCCATGACGAAATGACAGCTCAAGTTTTCGATAACTGGTTTAGGTCTCATCTTCTAGAGAACCTACCACGTGACCGAAAATGTGTAATCGTGATGGACAACGCAAGTTACCATTCGCGGCAGCTGATTAGGTTTCCTTCCATGGACACTAATATTAAGGACATTATTAAGTTTATGGAGTACAATAAATAACATTCCCGTGCCAAAACCTGTACCCATCAAGGCAGTTATGTTGCAGGAAATCAAATTAGCCAATATCAGTAAAAGGTACGCAGTAGAGGAGATCGCAGCCTCTCGTGGACACGAAGTTTTGCGACTCCCTCCATATCCCTGTATTTTAAACCCCATAGAAATGATCTGGTTTCAGCTGAAGACGTATGTTAGGAAAAATAATGTTACGCCAACTTTGAGTGCTAGTGTGTGTCAACTTCTTCGTGAAGGAGCTGGAACGATCGGTCCTGAGAGGTGGGCTGCTTGTGTTCGAAGCACCATTAAGACAGAAGAGAAGTACATGAAACACGACACGGATAACAACCAAGATAGATTTGTAATTCACCTAGCAGACAATGACGAGGACGACGAATAGAATGCATTTGTTTTAAAAGTAGTTAAGTTTGCTGGTTATTTTTTGTCCGAACTACATTCTCCGATATTTATTATTATTATTATTATTATTATTATTATTATTATTATTATTAATCTGCTTACCCTCCAAGGTTGTTTTTTCCCTCTGACTCAGAGGGATCCTACCTCTACCGCCTCAAGGGCAGTGTCCTGGAGCGTGAGACATTTGGTCGGGGGATACTCCCGGGGAGAATGAGCAGTACCTCGCCCAGGCGCTGCCATGCTGAACAGGGGCCTTGGTGGGGGATGGAAAGATTGGAAAGGATAGGCAAGGAAGTGGCCGTGGCTTTAAGTTAGGTACTATCCCGGCATTTGCCTGGAGGAGAAGAGGGAAAACACGGAAAACCACTTCCAGGATGGCTGAAGTGGGAATCGAACCCACCTCTACTCAGTTGACCTCCGGAGGCTCACTGGACCCCGTTTCAGTCCTCGTACCGCTTTTCAAATTTCGTGGCAGAGCCGCGAATCGAACCCGAGCCTCCGGGGGTGGCAGCTAATCACACTAACCACTACACCACAGAGGCGGACAATTATTATTATTCCAGTCCTTAGTTCGTGATTTTACTTTTCCTTTGCCAGGCGAGTTGGCCGTGCGGTTAGGGGCGCGTAGCTGTGAGCTTGCATCGGGGAGATAATGGGTTCAAGCTCCACTGTCGGCAGCTCTGAAGATGGTTCACCGTGGTTTCCCATTTTCTCACCAGGTAAATGCTGAGGAAGTACCTTAAGTAAGGCCACGGGCACTTCCTTCCCACTCCTAGACATTTCCTAGCCCATAGTCGCCATAACACCTATCTGTGTCGGTGCGACATAAAACAAATTGTAAAAAATTGTTGCACTTTTCATTTCTTTACTGAAAGCGAGACACTGATATTAGCAGCATAAAATTAATATTTTAATGGGCCTACTTTGGTATCAATTTAAGTTTAGTCTTTGTCGAGTTTATTTGCCAATGCCTTCTTCCTGTTTCTTTCTTTCTTTCTTTCTTTCTTTCTTTCTTTCTTTCTTTCTTTCTTTCTTTCAACATCTGCGACCACCGCACGGGTTAAGCACGAAACAAATTATTCTGCGATACTGGTTTGTGCTGTGGTTCATTATCAAGTTTTTATATTTTGACTTTAGAATAAATTAAATGTTAACATCTTTAAATAATCGACGCAAAATATGACAACCTTGCTTTTGACAGAGCTCACTTGCCTTTTAAACGACACGCGCCTCTTGTGTCCAGAGGAAAGGAGCCGACTGTCAACCCTCATTATCACTAGGGCGGGCAGACTGACAACCCTCATTATTACCAGGGTGGGCCAAGTTTTGAGATCAGAAGATACCGCTTGGGTATGCGTTGAGCGTCAGGACTATACAGTAGTCTTCAAGGCTCTTTTTATTTATTTATTTATTTATTTATTTATTTATTTATTTATTTATTTATTTATTTCACCGCCTTCATTTGTGGCAAAGTTAGGGCTCACGGCCCTCTCTTACACTTAACCACATAATAATGAATACAAACTTTGGAAAACATGATAAGTAAATAAAAAAATCCTTACCACATTCACTCTTTCATTCATACTGACATTCACACAGGCTGGTTATGTATTTAATAGGTAATCTTGGCAAGCCCGCTTAAAAGAAGCTAAAAAGGTGCAATTCCTAACACTAACTAGAAGGGAATTCCTTAGCCTTGCACCAGATACTTGAAAGGAACGGTTATATGTTGATGAACGATGTGCAGGTATTGAGAGTGTAGAAGTTGATCGTGTGTTATGTTCATGAGAGGAAGAGATTAAATTCAACTTTGAGGATTGATACTGGGGTTTTGATTCATTCAACAGACGAAATATGAGAGTTGCAATGTCAAGATGTCGTAGTTTGTCGTTTTTTAAACCAGAAAAGTATTTTATAATAGGGGGAGGTATGAGTTGAATGTAATTGAAAATATGAATCTAATACATGAGTTCATTTGTATTTAGGGATGTACGACACAATCAGAATTGTTTGTACATAGTCATATTATTATTATTATTATTATTATTATTATTATTGTTTGGACAAATTGTATTTCGTGTGTGCAGTAGACACACTGTATATATCTTTATCACCGCGATAGGATCTGTCTTCTTTAATTTCATTGTTTGCTCCATGGTGGCATCAATCATTACATCACAATAATTAATTATGGGAAATATGAGGGTCTGGATAAGTTTAAATTTCATGCCCTGTGGAAGAAGTGATTGGCGAGTTTTGAGAGGGTGAAGTGACGAGTGAATATTCCTACAGATGCTTGTTAAGTGCTCTCTCCAGTCTAGTGTGTTACTTATGATAATCCCAAGATTTTTACAGACTTCTGAAATGGTATAGCTACCTGTATAACACAAAGTTTTTTTTTTCTATTTGCTTTACGTCGCACCGCGGATATCCGCGTCCGTGCAGGGCTCTATCTATAGTCTTCGCAGATATAAGCGATAGGATCTGCACTTTGGATGTAAATATTATCACTGTTGAAGTAAGTGTTCAGTAGTAAGAAGGGATTGTATTTAGGGATGTACGACACAATCAGAATTGTTTGTACATAGTCATATTATTATTATTGTTTGGACAAATTGTATTTCGTGTGTGCAGTAGACACAATGTATACATCTTTATCACAGTAGTTTAAATGTTCAGTTATGTCATTCTAGGATTATTGATGAAGTTCTGTTTTGTGGTGAATCATAATATGTGATATCATCGATTCACCAAGGGGCGTTATGTGATAGTACATATATCACACCCTCGCACCGAATTTAGAAGTGAGAGATATTATTGTCAGTATTCAATTTATTATTATTATGATTATTATTATCATTATCATTATTTCAAATGTACATTTATTCTTAATATCTTATGCTGGAAGGTATCCATATGTGATATGAGTAATTTGTTTTGTACAACGGTTGGGAAAACATTGCTATCCAGAACTTGGAAAATTTGGATGAGTCATGTGTATAGCCCAGAGTCTGACAAGGTGGACTTCTTGTTGTAGCCGGAAAGTTCCGATGACTTATGTGAAACACCTCTGAGTCTGGTGATGTTATTGTCATGGGATCTATAAGAGGCTCAGGGCGTGGTCTTGACAAGAGGATCTACTCATGATTGGCTGGCCAGGATCAATCTCGACGTATCATGTGAGAGGAAGGGGGAAACGGAGGTCTATACATGCATGTGAACAGGTGGTGGTGGTGGTGATTATTATTTTAAGAGGAAGTACAACTAGGCAACCATCCTCTATATAACACTAATCAGAGGGAAAAATGGAAGGGATCCGACACTTCGAAAAATGAAGATATCGGCCAAAGAAAGACAAGGACCACGAAGGGCGTGAAAATGAAAGACTCCCTAGCCCTCGCAAACCTAATAGCGTCGGGGTCGGAAAAGAACAAGAGTTGACCAAGGGAGGTCAGATAGGATAGAAGAAAGTGAGGAGCCTGCATGTGAACAAACGGCAAGAAGACGACACACGATACGGGAGTGAAACTTCACCACAAATGGGAGTGACACTGCTGCACTATACGGTACTGGACTGGACTTTAAACGTTTGTGAAGGCTAGTCTTATTGTGTTTGTGGAACGTGACTGGCCTACAATTGTGGAGTGCTTAGGCACTGAGTATTGTATCACTTGTGGCGGTTTGGTATTACATGTTGGTGAAAGCTGTGGGGTGCTATATCTCAGACTTTCCAGAATTTACATTTTAGAACGACAAGCATGTGTTGCTCAAGTGAATATATCGTTAAAACAAGTGTTAGTCAGTGAACACAGTATTATGATGTACAGTATTGGTGTGATATAAAGGCGGGTACAGACATGCGCGCCGAACTCTGTAACGTAACCACGTCGCGCGCCAAGGTTAAACGGGGCAATGTTACGCACCGCGGTTGCGAGGTAAATTTTTCTACCCCGCGCCGCAGGTCGTAACGCGTAACCTACCAGCGTTCCGCCAGTTGAGACAGTGCAGCTTTGAAAGATGGACTTAGCTGCAGCAGCCTATATTTATTTGCATTATGCAACCAAACGGAAACAGGCGATGGTGGCAAACTCAGCTATATTCACGTAGAACTGCACATGGTGGTTCAAATTTGCTGGCTGACATGAAGTTTCAGGCAGTTAGTGGGCATTATAAAAATTTTACTAGAATGTCACCTACAGACTTCGAATACCTCATCAATTTGATAGGGCCTAAAGTTGCTAAGAAAGATACCACATTCAGAGAGGCTATCTCGGTGCAAGAGAGACTGGCAGTGACAGTACGGTTTCTAGCAACCGGTGATTTATACACTAGTCTGCAGCATCTTTTCCTTCAAAATATCCAAACAGTCGATTAGTGTTATCGTACCGGAATGTCTCAAGCTCTGATTGAAGCATTGAAAGAAAATATAAACGTAAGTAAGGAATTTATTGCTGGGATATTCTATGTTACATAACTTACATCAAACATTTTTAATTGCTTATTCAACACAGAAACACTACTTTGTAAGTCTAATCAAGTCCTGAAAATCCATATCCACATCGTGGGAATTGCTTACTGTATTTGACTCAGTGGACATATTGGAGTTGGAGTGAGGAGAATTGGGTGTAGTAGTAGTATTCGGTGAGGATAAGGAAGCTGAAGGAGGAGTGGGTGTTGAAACGGTGTAACTTGGTGGTGGTGATTATTGTTTTAAGAGGAAGTACAACTTGGCAACTATCCTCTATATAACGCTAATCAGAGAGAAAAATTGAAGGGATCCAACACTTCGAAAAGTGAAGGTATCGGCCAAAGGAAGACAAGGGCCACGAAGGGCGTGAAAATTAAAGACTCCCTAGGCCTCCATACGTAATACCGTCGGGGTCGGAGAAGAACAAGAGTTGACCAAGGGAGGTCGGATAGGATAAATGAAAGTGAGGAGTCGGGCACAAGTAAGTGGAAGCAGTGCCAGGACTCAGTTGAAGTCCCCGTGGTCGCCAACCCACGCTCCAAAGTTCAGAGCCCCTGTGGCCCCTTTTAGTCGCCTCTTACGACAGGCAGGGGTTACCGTGGGTGTTATGCTGCCGCCCCCACCCACAGGGGGAGGTGTAACCTTGAGAATGTGATGGGTTCGGCAGCTGATGAACATTATGCTGTGCAGCATGATGGGGATCTTGGGAATATGTAGAGTGAACCGGAGAAGGGAGTGGATGGGGAAAGTGGTCATACTGTCCCCGGTCTGCACGAAGTAAAATGTCCATCACAGAATGTTCAATTTCAGCTCGATTTATTGGTGAATATTTCTGCATCCTTTTGACAACCAAGTTCCCGAAGATCTGGCATTCGTCCTCTTCTTGATGTTTGCTTGCAGATTCGGTCAGTATTTCAAATGCCTTCTCTAGTCTCTCATCCTCAACTCGTCTTCTCCGTTTATGGAAAACAGGCTGCGGGGGACACGATATAGTTCCTATGGTGCCTTCCGCATGTTGTGTATCTGCTCGTTCTTGTTCGTTGTCTGGTGTCGGCATCTATATTAAGAAATGTCGTGTATAGGCTACACATGCATATTTAAGATATACATTACTACTACGTTTATTATTATTATTATTATTATTATTATTATTATTATTATTATTATTATTATTATTATTATTATTATTATTATTATTATTATGTACAGATTCCTACAACAGAACAAGGATGGCAGGCTGTGGCACAAAACTATGAACGCATGTGGAACTTGTCTCATTGTTTAGGAGCCCTGGATGGCAAACATGTAGTCCTACAAGCACACACTAAGCGTTGAACAATCAATTACAACAAAAGAACAGCTTGTCTACCAAAAGCGAAGCCCTTAAAATGAAGACAAATTCCAGTTCCATACTTTTTCATCGGGGACGATGCGTTTGCTCTTAGTGAGAAGTTAATGAAACCGTATCCAGGATTCATCCAAAGTATTCATTAGAACGGCGTTTCAATTATCGACTTTGCCGAGCACGTAGAGTGGTGGAAAATGTGTTCGGTATTGTGTCGGCTGTCTTTCGAGTACTTCGAAAGCCAATGCTGCTACAATCTGACAGGGCTGAATTGATTGTGAAGGCAGTGACTTATCTACACAATTTCTTGACGAAGCCCTGACTCAGTCAATCTTTACAATCCACCTGGGACATTAGATCATGAAACAGACGGACAATTAAAGGAGGGAAACTGGAGAGCCGACATTGATAACATGACGTCATTACTTCCTATCAGAAATGTGCCACGTAGATCAAGCTTATCGGCGAAACGAGTTAGCACATTTTTTCCAACATGAGGGACAGATTCCATGGCAAGATAATTACTTGTGAATATTTTCGTGAAATTCACATGCTTTAGGATATGAACAGTTTGCTGTTACTCTACAACCTGTTGAATAGTTGAAACATATAGTGGACCTAGCCACAAAAATGTAGATTTACATGTTCAAGTGTGCAGTGAAGAAACAACCATTAAATATACACGGCGATCCATATTAGCCTCTACCATTCTTGATCACTGGTAACAACTGACCCGAAAAAATGAACACAGATGCAATCAATTATGAACTTACATAGTGTTATCAAGAATATAAGGTAATTACAAAGTCTTTTATAAGAAACCTTTTTGAAAAATTGTTTTTTATGTGTGTTGAAGAATCAAAAACAGGAAAATAAATGTGTTACTAGTTTCACTTTAAGAATTTTAACTCTTCATTTATTAAGTGTTTACTTTGCAGTAAAAATGTACTTAAAGTGCTTAAACCATCTCGCGGCTTGTCTTTGTCCCAGACGCTTAAAAGCAAACCATGTGCTCTGATACACCTCGTCAGTTGCTGAAAATGAAAAAAATGCATATATTCAAACATCGTAAAATATAGTACCGTACACACTGTTAAAAACGGAAAGCTTAGAATGCGTCGTAGCATTTAAAGTCTGATGCCATGTTTTATAAGTAATATCACATAGTTTTATTTATACACACCTGATCCTGTTCCCGTGCTCTTCTTTATTTTGCCTTTCGCCCTTCGGAGTGCAGAAGGCAAGGATGTCATTTTCTTCCGGCATTCCATGGCCGTTGTGTTCAGTTCTGTCGCCAGCTCCTCCCATGCGTCATTCCTTAAAATTTTGTTGAAATGCCCGGGATGGCTGGCTAGCCACAACATTTCCTTAGGTCTGTACATTTCAATAAAATGCAGTGTTTTTTTGCTCGGTCCACTCCATGTTTACTGATCAAGCAGACAGAGGCGAATGCGTGTTACGCGCCGAGGTCCTGTGTACGTCCAAGCTTGCTGTAACTTCCGCGCGCGCAGCTCTTTGATGTGACGCGGGAAAACCGACAAGCAGTGGAACGCAGCGAACCTCGTTCCGTATCGTTCATGTTGCGGGCTAAGGTTGCGCGACGTGGTTACGCAGTACCGTCCAGACAGGAGCGCGACGCGGTTACGTTACGATGTTCTGTTACAAGTCTGGACGCGCCTTAATAAGTGCCAATTGTGAGAATCTACAAGTCGTATTGATACACAGAGATGGTGAAGGGTACTTATGTACATATATGCGCATTGTTCAACGGACTAACTGCAAATGGTGGCTTAGTCCTCACTTTCGTTTTCCCACTGTTTTAATTGTTGTTGTTGTAAATATGGAGTCTTCAAAAAATATTTTGTGTGTGTATTTTGGTGTGTTGTTGAGGTGCTCATGCACGAGTTTTATTGAGAATATAGTTGGTTATTTTAGAATCAGTGGAGTTATTGATGAACCTAGGTGCAGTTCCTACCTATTTAGTCGTTTTCAGAAGGTTAGGTAAGGCCTGAAGCAGATGTACCAGTACGCAGCTTTTATGTACACGCCCTGGAAAAGAAGGAATTATTATCATGCTCTATCAAAATTCAAGGGATCCATTCTGGTGAACTCTGGCGCCCATAGTACGGACATTTTGATTAATTATTTTTATTAATTTAATTTATTTCAAATTTTTTTAAATTTTTGAGTAATTTTATTTATGATTATTTTATTATTATTAACAAATATTACAAGCTTGACACCTACACTGCATGGAATTTACTAGCCTCGCACACATTTCATAGCTGATACTGTACCATTGGGTCACCACTCAACTCATCTTTGGATGAACCCTAGACTTGAAAAACGCCCATAAATGTTCAATAGGTTTTAAGTCAGCAGACTAGGGAGGTGTTTTTAATTGTTTTAGAATGTTCGAAATTAACCACTCCTTGTTCAGGGCAGTGGTATGTTTGGGGTCCTTATCCTGTTGAAACATATACGTAGGTCGGTAGCATTCCCAATTTTTCAGCACTTTGTTTAACATTGTTCTTCAAAATATTATTGTAGACTACTTTGTTCATCGTGCCTTCAATAAATTGCATATTTCCTGCACCTTGTGCCGACATACACCCTCACATCATAACCGATTCACCTCCGTGTTTAACTGTGGGAATTGTATTGGCCACGTCGTCGTCTGTATTGGTCATTCTCCACACCCTGCGGACACCATCGGAACCAAACAGGTCAATTTTAGTTTCATCGGACCAGAGAACATTATTGCAGAACTCCTGGCCCTTGTTTACGTGTTCTTTCGCAAAGAGCAGTCTTGCAGCACGGTTCTTCTTACTAACATAGGGCCTCTTCCTTGGTACACGGCCATGGTAACCGTTTCGATGTGAAACTCGCCGGACCGTCTGAGTACCGTACACATTTTCTTCCCGGTAGCAGCTTCCAGCTCTGCCCGCAGCTTTGGAGCACTTACGAAAGGGTTGGATTTCACTCACCTCACAATAAGTCTTTCTGCTTGTGGACTTGGTTTCCTTCATTTGGGTTTTCTTGGCACATTCTTCACTGACCCTTCGTACTTAAACTTATTCACGACACACTGAACAGTGGCATGACTTTTCTTCACCATGAGTCCCATTTTTCGCAGCGAGTAGCCTCTGAGTGCTAGATTGACAATATTGTCTGTTTCAGCTCATAGCCCAGCACTTTACCCTTGCCCATTTCTACCAGCACTCTCACAAGTCTAAGACGAACACAATCTCCAACACCTCTCCTCGCACCATACCTACTTACGTATGCCCCGTTCAGTATTGTCGGATGACGCCATCTGTACTAGTGAATGAGAAAGAAAATGACTTGAAGTTTTGGAGTGTATGCAGTTTTTATTTGTGTAAACACTAATTATTTACACTCAACAAATATTTGTGCATTGAGTGTTTAGTCTTGTTATTACATTCATGACACACAACTCTTCACAACTTCACAACTATACAGGCACATGGAACGCTTTATAATGAAATGGGTTGTGTATGAATAGGAAAATGACATACTGTATGTTACGAGACGCCTGTTCATCTCCTTTGGAAAGTACACTGCCTGAACAAGTAAAAATATTTACACTCTCGATGGCCTCAGTCTTAAGTGGGTCTGGTTTGGCAGTACTGATTTTGAGTGCCTTTGTCTTTTTAAAATTGATCATAAATATTTCCTTAGTTAGTGGGACTTGAAAACCATTATTATTATTATTATTATTATTATTATTATTATTATTATTATTATTATTATTATTATTATTATTATTATTATTATTATTATTAGTAAGTCCTTTTCTTCTATCAAGTGTTATTCACGTACCCTTATCTGAATCTTGCTCATTTGTAACATTTCTAGTCACGTTCTGGTTGTTTATTCAGTCAGTTCTACATTCTTCCTTTCACACACTCTATAATAATAATAATAATAATAATAATAATAATAATAATAATAATAATAATAATAACTGGCGTGTGGCCTCCGGAGAGGCCCGTTGCAGGTCTTTCGAGTTGACGCCGTAAGGCGACCTGTTCGTCTGTGAGGATGGGCCCCTACCTCGGATGATTTCTAATGCAGACAACACTCACTCTCAGTCCCCGAACCATCAGAATTAATCAATTAAGCTTAAAATCCCAGACCCTGCCGGGAATAGAACCCGGGACGCCGTAGGCAAAAGGCCAGCACGCGAACCATTTAGCTACGGAGCCGGGCATGATAATAATAATAATAATAATATTACGATATTTGGTTTCAATTGCTACAGATTTTAAGGGACGCCATGAGTCGGGATTTTGTCTCACAGGAATTTCGTAGCGTGCTGGAAGCAAATGCAACCGAGTTGTCACATTTAACACTCTCAAGTGACACGAACCTCAGCAAGGATCGAACCTATTGTCTTGAGAAAAGAAAGTCTAATAATGACCGCCTTTGTTACTGAGGTCGGCCGATCATATTGACATAGTGCCATCCAATGTCAGTTCATTTGCTTGTCATATTCGACGAATCTTTGGTCATTTTCAAGAAGAGGGTTTCCATATTATTCCCATTTTCGAGGCTTCCTCAAACATAATAAGCCTTTTTAATTTTTTTAAACAGTATTTGTTTTACGTCGCACCGACACAGATAGGTCTTACGGCGAGGATGGGATAGGAAAAGCTTAGGAATGGGAAGGAAGCGGCCGTAGCCTTAATTAAGGAACAGCCACAAGCATTTGCCTGCTGTGAAAATGGGAAACCACGAACAACCATCTTCAGGGTTGCCGGCAGTTGGGTTCGAACCCACTGTGTCCCGGATGCAAACTCACAGCTGCGCGCCCCTAACCGCACGATCAACTCGCCCGGTGAGCCTATTTCAGTGGCCTCGAGCGCTGGTGTTGCTTTAGATTATATTTTTGATGGTTTTGGGACTATGTAGAATACAGTATTCGAGTCCAAGGAAGACTACGACTTAGGCTGATTCTCCACGAGCAGGTAAAACGCCGCTGTTCGCCCGCCTGAACGCTCAAACTTTTTGCCTATTCTACACGAGCGGTTGAATTGACACCTGTAAACAGCGCCAAAAACGCCGGAGACACGCGCAGCCATTCTCCACCAGCGATAAACCTGCCATACTGTAATGATGGATGTCGTACAAATAGGTTGTGTTGTCGGAGCTGTTCAACTACAGTTATCAGCAATATTAAAAATTAAACCTGGTAAGAAAAGACGTTGGCGGACTCACCCTGCATTATCGAATCAGCTCACCGATGGACAATTTCATTTAAAGTTGTGCGAACACAGGAACTATCCGGAAATGGTTTTCCAATATTATAGAATGTCAGTTGCTTCATTCGATGAGCTTTTTGAACTTATTAAGTTGCGTGTTACTAAACGAGTGAAGTAGTAGTTTAGGGGAAGTCCTGAAATTTAATTCTCAAATATTTATATTTTTAGTGGTCTTATCAATAAATATTACATAAATCAAGTTATATAGAATTAAATTTCCGATCATTTATGTCTTACATGTTTACCGTACCGGTTATGACAACAGAGACATTCATGAATTTATATTTTTGTTGCTAAGTCCATATCAACGCCGAACCAGGAGAAAATGGGTTAACAGAATATGATGAAAATCGGTACATAGAGTTGGGGAATAAGAAACTACAGTCTAAGCTATAAACAATTTTATTCACCCTAGATGAAACTGCAGTTTAGGAAAAGGCACCTAAAATGTATTTTTTTAATACCTACAATAAGTTATTGGTCCTATCGAAAAGTACTGCATAACAAAAGTTAGAGATAATGCAATTTCCGATCATTTATGTTTCACTGCCAAAGACCGTACCGTGTTGAAACACTGGATCCCGTGAGATCTCCGAAGTCAAGCAACATTGGGCGTGGTCAAGATTGGGATGGGTTGCCACACGCTGTTGGTGGGGGTAAGGGAATGGAGGAACGGAAAAGAATTGGCCACTCCACCGCACGTAAACTCCGGCTCAGTCACACCTCTGCGGAGGTTCGGACCTGCCTTCGAGCAGAATACACTCTTACCTTTATGTTTTATTCAGTTTCACCACACCGACTATGATAAGAGTGGTATTTCAGAGTCGGAAGAAAACTAAATGCGAAGGCCTACTATATCGAAAGCGCATAACATTCATCAACAATAACATTATATTGACCATTGTTTGTTGTGATGTTCTTTGTCTCTTATGCTGCCGCTTAACTCCGATATATGGGATTACTGCTGCGTACAGAGTATAACAGCCTGACTGAATATTGGCGGGAAATAGCTGGGAAGATAGAAAACGTTCATCTTTAGCATTCCATTCCTCTGGTTCATACATTTCCCCACCGGGCGAGTTGGCCGTGCGCGTTGAGGCGCGCGGCTGTGAGCTTGCATCCGGGAGATAGAAGGTTCGAATCCCACTATCGGCAGCCCTGAAGATGGTTTTCCGTGGTTTCCCATTTTCACACCAGGCAAATGCTGGGGCTGTACCTTAATTAAGGCCACGGCCGCTTACTTCCAACTCCTAGGCCTTTCCTATCCCAACGTCGCCATAAGACCTATCTGTGTCGGAGCGACGTAAAGCCCCTAGCAAAAAAAAAACATACATTTCCTGATACTGCTAGTACGTAACACATTGGTTCATCATAGTATTCCAGCTATTCTATCCCTACTCTGACGCGCTGTTTTGAATGAGCAGTGTGCATATTTAAGGCAGAGGCTCACTTAGTAGTAGTAGTAGTAGTAGTAGTAGTTTGACCTGTTCTAGAATTACAATTTATGTCTACTCCAAATTATAGCACCACAGTTCACTAAATCATTCAAAATTCAACCCTAGAAAGAGCCGTTTCGTAAGAAAAGCTTCTTCCGCTTCACTTTTATTAAATCTATATTCATTTTATTCCAAATTAGCCGTGAAGAGGGGCTTTCTCCTCTGGCTTTGAGGAAGAATTTGCCTCCAAGTCAGATAGTTTCTTCCCCCGCCAGTGTAGTGAATTGATATTTTCCGATTCACTGTGTATTGCTAGAAAACAGAGTAGTAGTTTTTGCCCTGGGACTCTCCACTATTCTACCCTGCCCGCCCCCCCCCCCCCCCCCCCCGGAAAAAAAAGACGAAGAGTGTTTACGGATCACGATTGTCTGCGGCTTGGGCACTCCAGCTCTGAAAATTTGTATTGTTAGATCGCAAGCGTAGTACTGTTCATTAAAAGTGAGAAAATGCGTGGTGTTTCATTTGATCGAGTATTTCATATCAAAAGATTGCTTTTAATCGGTCATTCCTACTGGTATCATTGTAATGACCTATGTTCATTTCAGTTGGGAAAATGACTAATACAATCTTTCTGAGGATGTAAAAAAGGCAGGTAGAGATTGAGTGTCTGCCATTATAATGCTCCCCAACTTGATTTTGACTGACGGTAGGCAAGCGGGCCTATCGTTACAATGGATATTCCCTAATACAGTCTTCATCTTAGAACAGACGTTCGGTGACTTCCCCGTCGCGTTTCTAGGGTAACGTTAGGAGCTGTGGAACTTAATACAATCTTGCTCACAACATGTACACTACCCAACCTAGAATTCTATATACAATGTAGAATTCCGTAGCGAAGCACAGGTACATCAGCTAGTATAGAATATACCACACTTCAGGCAATTCCTATCGTGCGACACAGGCGGGTGAACTGCTCACTGCCGCCACGTGGAGTATGATTCGCTGTTCTACCACCTTTTGAGCAGACTAAAGCGGAAGTGACGTCATTGTCTCGTCACACTCGCCGTGGTTGCCAAATGACCCGGCGCGCGATTCAAAGTTGTACTCCACCTCTATAATACAGCACAGCTCACGGATTGAACCTCGAATGAATTTAAAATAATTAATACATTAACGTATGCGTGTTAGAACCCCATACAGTTTTTTAACGGCTTACAACTTTAAACAATTAATTTACTGAATTAGATTTTAAATGTGAAAACCTACAATCTGTTTTCCAGTCAATGGCCGGGTCAGGGATGGAATAAATGAAGCCCCATCTTGCGGCGAGGACAGGAATTGAGCCGGCTGCCGAAGCCTGTTTCACTCCTCTGGGGCAATGATTAATGACTGACAGATGAAATTAAATGATACTGGAGAGTGATGCTGGAATGAAAGATGACAGGGAAAACCGGAGTACCCGGAGAAAAACCTGTCTCGCCTCGGTTATGTCCAGCACAAATCTCACATGGAGTGACCGGGATTTGAACCACGGAACCCAGCGTTGAGAGGCCGACGCGCTGCCACCTGAGCCACGGAGGCTTTCACAATTTGAATGTACTAAGTACAATTTCACAGTACAATTTCAATAAATTAGCTATTACAAATATATTTTTATAAAAATATTATTTTTCTTCTTCTTAATCTGTTTACCCTCCAGGGTTGGCTTTTCCCTCGGACTCAGCGAGGGATCTCACCTCTACCGCCTCAAGGACAGTGTTATGGAGTTTCAGACTTTGGGTCGGGGATACAACTGGGCAGAATGACCAGTACCTCTCCTGCTATGCTGAACAGGGGCCTTGTAGAGAGATGGGAAGATTGGATGGGACAGACAAGGAAGAGGGAAGGAAGCGGCCGTGGTCTTAAGTGAGGTACCATCTCGGCATTTGCCTGGAGGAGAAGTGGGAAACCACGGAAAACCACTTCGAGGATGGCTGAGGTGGGAATCGAACCCACCTCTACTCAGTTGACCTCCCGAGGCTGGGTGGACCCCGTTACAGCCCTCGTACCATTTTTGAATTTCGTGGCAGAGCCGGGAATCGAACCCGGACCTCCGGGGGTGGCAGCTAATCACGCTAACCACTACACCACAGAGGCGGACTATAAAAGTATTATGTCATATTATTATTATTATTATTATTATTATTATTATCATCAATATACAGTATATATATATATATATAATATTTTATTATTTATTATTCACTATTATTATCTAAATATATGACCTGATTACTGACTGAAATGAGTTGCTACTCACGAGCGATTTATGAAAAAGGGAGAGAAGTGAGGATTATATATGGGCCTACTCGTCCTGGAATTAACTTGGAACTGACTGATGAAGTTGGGGATCCAGGCAAAAACCTGTCCCACCTCCGCTTTGTCCAGTACAATTTCAATAAATTAGTTATTACAAATATATTTTTATAAAAATATTATTACATATTATTATTATTATTATTATTATTATTATTATTATTATTATTATTATTATCATTATTATCATGCAGGAGGTTTCAGCGTTAGCTTACCTTGTGCCGCAGTAATTAGTCTGTGTCACTATCGAGTGGCTGCACACCCAAGTCAGAATCTTCTTCTTCTGCTAGTTGCTTTACGTCGCACCGACACAGATAGGTCTTATGGCGACGATGGGACAGGAAAGGGCTAGGAGTGGGAAGGAAGCGGCCGTGGCCTTAATTAAGGTACAGCCCCAGCATTTGCCTGGTGTGAAAATGGGAAACCACGGAAAACCATTTTCAGGGCTGCCGACAGTGGGGTTCGAACCTACTATCTACCGAATACTGGATACTGGCCGCACTTAAACGACTGCAGCTATCGAGCTCGGTCAAGTCAGAATCAGAACCGGGGTCAGCACACGAGGTAAACTAATCCCGTCGTCAATACTATTCGCTCGGAAATGCTTATAAACAGACAAAATCATATTTCTCTCGCCGGAAGTAAAAATCTTGCGTTTCTTCTTCAACTGATAACAGTCTGGTGAATTTTTGTTCGGATCCATCGCACAATAATATCCAATAACGAGTAAGAAGAAACCTACAAACGTACAAGAGACTACAAGAATTATGAATTAGCACACAATACGCACATGCACTGTTTTTGTAAAAGCGAAGCACACGTGTTCAGGACATCCACTGAGTGAGTAAGTATGGCAGCTCCGCATTGACTGCAACATTGCCAAAACTCGCTCTGAGTAGCGCACCCCTCTTGCCCCCTCACCTACCGTGTGACAACACCGAAGGCACTGCCCCTGTCGCCCGCGTCATCCGCTGGTCTATACACTCACTTCCGCTTTAGTCTGCTCAATAGGTGGTCCGGAGAATAGCGGGAATGACGCCTCTGTTGGCGTTAGACCCGCCTGCCCGCTCATGGACGCGTCCACCCGCGGCGTGCAAACCGCCCGTGAAGACAACTCGACAAATATCCCATGGTTCTGTTCCGCAAGCGGGTTTGTAGCGGGCGAACAGCGGCGTTTTACCTGCTCGTGGAGAATCAGCCTTAGGATACACTATATTCAGATGCGCGCTGTTGTTGTAAGTGGCGCCTTGACTTGCAGAGGCACGCTCTAGGTCCATCGAACGTTGTACCGGCCTCGGTGGCGCAGTCAGTATAGGGTTGTAGTTCTATTCCCAAGACAGCGGGTTTGATTCCGGTTTAGGTCGATTGCCCTTGAGGGTGTTTCAGTGAGGCAACACCGTGTCACTGGTTCTGCGGGACAAAATTCCAACTTTCACCGACTCCAACATCTATGGTAATTTGTAGAGACGTTGAATTAATCATTATTATATTCGAAATACTGGGGGCGTGATTAACTGGGTAGTTTCCCACCTGGAGGCTGAGATTCGAATTCCGGTCGCTTCTGAGTTCAGATTTTCATCTCAGAAATCACGTGACGTCTGGAAGGGCATCAGGCCTTAAACCCTCGGCCGAAAACAAAATGAGACTGTGTGACTTCAGCGACCACAGAAATATCCAGGATAAGCTAAAGAAAGAGCAGTGATTAGAGGCATGATTTTTTCGCATTAATTTATGTACAATTTCGGGAAAACGAAACAAATTTTCGCGCTATTTCGTGAAACAAGCTTGAATTTGGCTGCACTGATTTTGTAAAATTATTCATAAAAAGTCTCATTTGTGTGATTTGTGAATTATTTATGTGAAAGATAGATAGGCTATAAAGAGAAAAATATTGATAATTATTCCTTATGTAATCTTGATTAGGACTTGATTAGTGTACATTGCCCTTTCACCCTACATGACCATAGCTAGAGCCCTGCGCGGATGTACAAAATAATATCTACATCCGCTCCGCATTCGCACTTCATTCATCCGCATCCGCGAGTGGTTATCCGCGGATAATTTAAATATTTAACTACAGTATATTACACCCAAGGTAGTGAAACGAATAGCTCTGTTAACATAATTCAATAGGCCTGACACGTGGCACCAGAATCCGAACAGTCGCAGTTTTATGAGGGATTTTCTCTTGCGTCAACTATCGACGTATTTACCTTTGTTAGTCCTTCCACTAACTGCGGGCAGGAGCCAGTTAGGCTTAGGTCAGATTTACGGCGTTATGGTTTCAAGGCTCTTTATATATCACTATTCTCCCATACCATTGTCAAGGGTCGCTTAACCACAAGTAAAAACAAGAGTATACCTGAGTGAAAATCAATAAACGTCATATTTAGAAATTATCAGCAAAATTATCCGCACTGCCATACAGTTTGTATCCGCCAAGACACTAACTTCGCGGATATCCATAGCTGATACCGTTGGTTAAACTATAGGCTAATTACTATCACGCTATCTTTTAGGTGGGCTATGTAGTGAAAGAAAATGTGAAACAAATCAGAGAAAATCCTATATCGCCATACTATTAAGGGATTTGCTAGGATAATTTAAGAAGAACAGATACCGTACTTGTGTCGAATTTAGAAATCCTTATTCTTTTCACACACGTAATATTGAAATACAATTTCAAGCTCGTTATTTTTCATGAATTTCGCTGCAGTTTCGAACTTTTGGCAACATAAGTAAATTTCGCCTTAAAGGAGCTTTATCGCTTTAATTCGCAAAAACGAAATTATCAATTTCTTAATCAGAATCATATGTTTCGTTAAGATATCTCAAAATCGCTTCGAAATATTTGTTCTCGCGTTTATCGTTAATGCGAAAAAAAATCATGCCTCTATCTATGAATCTCGCACCTGGATGTAACTACAGGAACCTACATTACGAACCACAGAAGAAAGGAGACATCAAAATATACACACAACAGTGAACACATGGGACTGAAACCTGCTAGTACCGTACTCTCAATTGACAAAATACAGTAAGTATTAATTAATAACTATTGCTCCTTCCATTAACTTCAGGACAGAAATGAAATGACCTCTGGCATTTAGAGCAGGGAGTGTCCGATGACATGTTCGACTAGGGACGTGCAGGTCTTTTGATTTGACTCCTGTAGGCGACCTGCGCGTCCTGATGTAGATGAAATTATGATGAAGACACATACACCCAGCCCCAGTACCAGAGGAATTAACCAATGATGATTAAAATTCCCGACCCTTCCGGGAATCAAACCTGGGACCCCTGTGACCAAAGGCCAGCACGCTAACCATATAGCAGGCGCGGCTCCATAATACGATCTGCAGAACCACCAGAATGAAAGATATAACAAGACCAACTACAACAGCGATTAGCGATCACAACCTTCATACTGAGTGTTGATATTGAGCCAGAGATCGATACCCATACAGATACTGGTGATCTGGCAACCCTGTTTAGATCTGTGAATGACAGAACATCAGGAGAGCACGCTTAAACACAGCTTTCTTCCGATAGGTGGCTAAGAGTCGCCCATGCGGTTATGTATGAACCTCCGCCGTCTCAATCTCCATATTCTACCTGCTCTATGGCGCGAGAATTGCGTTTATAGCGACAATGCAGATGGCAGCACTTACCGCACCCAGAGCACATGTTGGTTAAATGAGAGATCGTCCGTAACACCAATAGGCTATAAAATGAAAAAAATCCGTAATATGTTAATAATTGAGATGATAATACACATACAGAAAGTAACATTTCACATTTAAGTTTGGCTTAAGATATAGAAACGTAAAATCTTGCCAGTTACAGTAGACGTATTAGGATCATCTCACTGCTGCATGGTACATACAAATTTCAGTATTTTCTCAACACGAGTAGCGGAGCACCATCTCAGTCCTTTTCTTACTGTTACTTACCAGCAGTGGACACACAAATTTTTCTATCACGATTTCGCTAACCCTTTGTTCGTGACCAAATTTTAGGATACGTTTTATAGCACATACTGCAGTGCGTGCGTCCATCAGTCATTATATCCACCACCCGATCTCACTGCACTAAATAGAGCGTCTCCAGGTCCAGAAAGTCATCTAGCGAGAACATAAAATAACCCATTTTGTAACGGATAAGACACATTCCGCTATAAATTTTCACAGTTAGCGAGACGGCATCTGCTGTCTCATTAGTCAGGCACTTCAGTTTTGCACATTATGATTCCAACTGAATTATTTTAACGTACTCGATGAAATAGTCATTCAACCATTGTGGTATTTTATCTGCTGGTGAATAGAAACACTCACAATCTGGATTGTTTTGCCGAATGTGCTGAATTCTGTCAATGACGTCGTGGAATGTGAAAAACTTGTAAATTGATTCCATGAAGCGCACCGTCGATTCCACACCTGAACAGTCTAAACTTGTGTTTATAAACGGGCGCGGTTTAATTTCCTGAAACGAATAGCAGCAGAAACCTCTGGGGAAATATTTGTACAGCAGACTATTCATCTGTTTCAAATTCCTCTGTTCGACGTGTTTTTCCGTAACACCGAACAGGTTTGAATGTCAAGTCTCTCCGGAGGCGATAAACTTCTTTCACATATTTGGAGGTGATGATGCCATTGCTGTCATTTCTATGCATAGGAACTGGGATTTCACATTTTTAAAATAAATGGCAATAGTCAAAACCGAAGAGAAGTCTACGACTGGGATCACATGGATGAGTAACACAAGTTGTCACTTTTCCCCTCTCCAAAATGTTTAAACATAGAAATATTGGTTCTATGATTGTCCGTTATCCAATGTATTTCCTGGGGCTGAAGAACTTGTTTCATCATAGCTTTGTTCCAAAGAAATATCTTGTCGCTGCCTTTTCTTTCGTGGAGCTATTTTTTTTTTGAAGGTAATGGGGATGATTCCAAAACTAACTAGGCACACTCTCTGGCTTCAATATCTTTTTCTTTTAGTTTTATTACCTCCATCTTTAAATTTCAGGCTACAAACACGAGACTAATCGGATGGATTCCATTTACTAGCCTTGGTTGATCCTTGTTTTGATATAGCGTTAAGCCAATTTCCCAAAAGTTCTTTACTTGGGGAGATTTCGTGAAACCTCACACTTCAAGAATTTGGATTCATTGTTATGATATACAGAGGGGAACACAACAATTCATCATTCAACAACCATAGACACATATATAAATACTCGATGCAAACGCACAGGAACACAACAACGTGGGTACAGAGATAAACTGGGTGCGTTAGCTGGCGCCCCTAGCGTAGGTTTGTGACACTAAGAGCTCACGCTGAGCAGCATGTTAACCGCATAGCATAGAGCAGCCAGTATATAGGATTGAGACGGCGGTGGTATGAACTGCAAGCCTTGCAGAACGGCTGGCCTATTTGCGTGTGTGTCACTCAGACCATAGACCAGCGCCACCGCCTGTGAGAGAATCGCTGCAGCGAGCGAGCATGTTGAAATTTCAGCTGTTTCGCAAAAATCTCCATCTACTGTACACATCAATGTGAATAGAAAACACTGCCTGGTCGATCTGCATCCGATGGCTGCTTATACTGCCTGCTCATTACAACATTTTAACATGGCACTATAGGTGGGCCGGTGTAAGGTTGCACATGACAGCTGCGCACAATGTTGGTCACACTGCAATGGCGCACGAAGCGATGTTGCCGCAATAACAACAGCTGATTGCACGACACGTGAGTTTTTAAAAACATGGGAGAGATATTTTTAATGTCATCGCGATGATACACAATACAAGTGAAATCCGCCGACAAAAATCGAACTTTATACTCACCGTTTATTCATCACACAATATGGTACGAGATAAATATACTACGTTCTTATTATCGCGATGTTAGAAGGTACGGAAGAAATCGGCTGACAAGAATCTCACTTTAAATACACCAATAAATGTTAGAATAATTTACACCGGTGCTAACACAAAAGGTTTCAAGTAAAATCTATAAAATTAACGAAAATTCAGAAACCTTATTTTCATACCTGATGTACAAAGGTAGAGGCTCGATATACTCCAGATCACTGCCATCACTACCGTCGCCTTCGTTGTCATTGTCATCAGATCATCAACTCCTGACAGTCTCTGGTGATGCCATGTGTTGCCATTGCCGAATTAATGAACGTTGCGACATGGCTAACTTTCTTCACCCACAAAGCCGTATCCATTCGAGCAATACTCTCCCGAACAGTCCTTCCACTTCAGTAAGAACTTATTAGTGCGTACGTAATGTTTTACTTCACCCCATACCGTACCAACTCAATGAGGTTGAAGTGACAGTGGTACGGCAGCAACCTAATCACCTCGTGCCCTTGTTCCTTCGCTACCTCGTCGACTAATTTAGTCATATACATATGCGCTGGGGTACCGGTATTTCTTTACCGCAGGCATTCTACTAACAGTTCTTTACGGGCGCTCGAAGTAGCGGTCGTGTCCATTATTACGGAGTGGTAAGGTGCATTGTCCATGACAATGACAGAAGGGACTTTGAGCTGTAATAATCGTACTCGTGTCTTCGTATTACACCAGCCTGGAAATAATTCCTGTTACAGGAGATAGCTTAATTCGTTTCTTTCCCGGAGTGCTGTGAAACAAGTCCCTACTATCAGCCCCGTTTCCGCTATTGCTATATACCGGTACCCCAGTCCCTTTTTACTTCTGTTCTTGGAGGCGAACACCTCTCTGAATAACAGTACGATTTGAAAGCCCTAATGTTTGACATACGCGTTCCACACCATGATCTGCAGAAACAGAGAGACGGCTAGCGTACGAATTTCCTCTCCCTCTCGTAAAACTCGCGAGTTGTCCGCACTAATTCTAATGCCTGACTATTAAGGGACACTCCGCGCTTCATGACTATGTTGCCGTTTCCGAGACATCGCACTGCATTCGTTAAAATAACATTTCACAATTCTCTCGCAACGAAAACAAAACTTTAATAAACGCGAGAATGGCACCTGACCACGTGCTAGCGGAGACAGGCAAAACAGCAACACTTCAATACGGTAGTCAAGCCAGTTATAGATGGCACCACTATACTATCCATATTGCCAACAACAATCAACTGTAAATAGTCCGTACTTATTTTGTGGCTCGCTTAAAATTTATAACATTTTTTAAAATGCTCATATTTGTGTACGCAAATAAAAGATTATAAGCACTATATGACATTAAATACGAAATAACATGAATAAAATGCGTAACTGTATCTGACATAAAAAGTAGTAGATTGGTGATTCTGATAACGGGTGACGTTCTTCATTTCATTTTTGTAGTGGTGCCAACATGACTTACAACTGTCAAGTGCAACCTTGTGCCGGCCCACCTATAAATGAAACTTCGTTTACAAATACCCACGGTAGGTGGCAGCACCAACTGGCCCCAGACCTGTCGGAAAGAAATAGCGGGAAATAGGGTAGTATGTACTGTACTTGTTTTCAGTGAAAATGGTGTACTGCTGCGTGACTTTCTGCAAATGAAAGAAAGGGAAACCAGAACGCTGTGGTATTTCATTCCATGAGATACCTTCAAGTATAGAACTGCGTCGAAAGTGGTTAAGTATTATATCCAAGGAAGGATACAGCAAGGGAAGTAAATGGATTCCTTCTGACTGTTCCGTGGTTTGCAGTCTACATTTCGTAAATGACGATTTCAAAGTGACCAGTAAAGCGCGAAAATTGAAAACAGGATCTGCCCAGCCTTTTCCCTGATTGTCCAGTTTATAAACAACCGCTAAGTTCGGCGAGGAAGAAGACAAGGGATTCAAACACAAACACGTCTAACAAGAGCTCTTCAAACATCATTGCAGAAAATGGTAAGCGTTATAGAAGGTTTGAAGTATTACATACAAAGTAATATAATTTCTGGGGACAATTGTACTGTTAATGTGAAGGTACAAAACAGAATAATATGCTGTCATAGATTCCATTACGAGTCGTTTGTTAGTAGTATAAAATCGTGTCAATATACTGTTCATCTTATTATTATTTATTCATTCCGCAAGTAGGGTCTGTTTAGTTGTTTCGGTTTTACAGTTATAGCCAAACTAATGTCAGGCTCCCTCTCTTTCTATTTCCAGTCGACTCTCCGTTTACGGATACAGAGGTAGGTCTAAAAACTAGTAACAACGAACCGTGTGACGTTGATTGTCAAGTTGATATGTTGGATGACAGCAGCATGGAAAATCTGTATGTTGGGTATTCAGCTCGAAGGCTGGTTTGATCCTCTGCAGCTCCGCCAACAGCTGTCATAAATAGTCTAGGCGTCACTGAAGAGGTGTTCTAGGGAAATGAGGAGTGAGGTAGTTTCCCGTTGCTTTCCTCACCGAGCCAGCGTTGCTATTACATATCAGTCTGCCAAGCCCACTGAAATGCATGCACCAACCGACCCTATGAGCGATATTTTCACACCATTCATAACAGGGACTGGCTGCATAAGCAATGGTATTACTAGCTTCACTCATACCTCAATCACTTTCATATTGTCAAAGCCAAGGATAAGACTGAGACAGGTCAATGAAAGTAACAAATTTGATGTAGCCCATACCAGAAGACATAGTGCACTGTAAACACTACATCTCGCCAGCAAAGGCAGATGGAAAATCTAAAGAGAACAAATAAAAGGCTTCGTGTTGCGCTATTCAGAATGAAGAAGAAAATGGTAGATCTGGAAGAAAAATTACACCGATCAGGTAAACAGCTTGAAGATTGTAACATGCAAATCAAACCACTGAATATTATAAAGAAAGCTGCAGGTGAGAGTGTTGAAATGGCAATTTATCTTCAAGATCAAGTGAATAACTTTCAGAAACTGTGCCCAGTATGGTCTGAAGAAACTATACGGCATTGTATTTGTTGACGGATTGCTTCTCCGAAAGGTCACTAGTATGGGCGGAGATCAAAATTAATACTGTCGCCTTCACGTAGTACATTAGATAGGTATCCAGGGACGGTGAAGTGTGGAGCTGGTATTTCGCCACTAATAAAGGAAAGACTGCAAGCAGAAGCAACTAATTTGAATGATCTGGAGAAAGTTTGCTCCCTTATTTGCGACGAAGTGGCAAATAAAGAGCGGCTGCTATACTTAATGAAGAAGAGGACAGATTCTATGGACTGGTTGAGGCAGAGGGAGTCTATAACGAAGAGATTGGAACAAAACCCAATTCGTCAACAAGTTGTTGTGCTTTGTGATTCATGGGTTGACGAAGAAATGTACAATTCTGGCTGCCTACTTCATGGTAAAGGCATTACAAGGACGAGGACTTGGAAGTAAGATGGCGACTACTGTGTGTGAGTCTGTGATATCCGTAGTAGATAATGGTGTGTGAAAAATGTGGCAAATGCAGAAGAGTAGTTAAACATGGGATTCTGTGTCGTAAGTGTGATGAATGGTACCATTTTCGTTGTGCAAATATTGTAAATAGGACTTATATTGAAGAAAGTGAGTGGCTGTGTCCCGAGTGTAAACAAACCGATAGTGAGGCAGAACAACAAGAAAGAGAGACATACGAAACTATAATTAAGATTTTAGGAGTGCTACAAGAAGACTTATGCGCTCTGAAACATGAAAATGAAAGCTTAAAGGACAGAATAAAGAAACTGGAAGATAAAGAAGACATTGGAGAAGAAAGATCGCCGTGGACGGAAGTGATGCGTAGCCATTTTAGGCCTAATGTTAAACATATGGGAGAAACTACGTACAACTTAAAACCGGGAAAAAAACTCTTTGCAGTGCCAAAATAGATTTCAGTTACTTCAGCAAGTTCCAGAAGAAGGCACACCAAGTTTTCCAAATAATTTTAAATCCTGTGGAGGTAACCTACAGAAGAAGAAAACCAACCGAAAGTCAAGATCGCCAAAGATTCATCTCTACGCAGACAGTCAAGGGCGGGGTATGGCAGAAGGCATCAAGGATGAGCTGCAGAATCCAGAAACTGAGGTTTTAGGACTAATAAAACCAGGTGCCAAAACTGAAGACGTCCTTTCAAGTTGTGATCCTGTGTTAGAGAAGGACAACTATGTGGTAATTGTGAGTGGTACAAATGACATTGCTGCAAATGAAGGTGAGGAACTGATTACGACTCTCAGAGGTAAGATTTCCAAACTACCTGACTCAAAAGTAATTGTAGTTAATGTGCCACCTAGGTATGACCTTTTAGAGGACTCATGTGTGAACAAAGCTGTACATGATGTAAATATAAAAATCAAGAGATTATGTAAGAGTTTTAGAAATGTCTATGTAGTAGATACTTTAGGTCTTGGCAGGCAAATGTTCACTAGGCATGGGTTACATCTGAATGGTAATGGAAAAGCAAATCTCTGTAGACAAATTGCTACAATTATCAACAGAGATTTGCAAACCAATCTGTACTTAAGAAAACCCATACCACTAAACTGGCACATACACGGAAACTTGCCAGAAAACCCAGACCCTTAAATCAAGATCTATGTACAAGGATCTGGGTTCCAGGGACGTTCTCAACTCATGAGTCAAACGTTACCCAATTGCAACAGTCAAGTTTTAGGGAGGAAGGAGGTCTGAGATTGCTCTTGGTAAACTGTCAGAGTGTAGTAAATAAACAATTAAAATTCGGTACATTCATGGAATCTTATGAGACTGATGTGGTGATAGGAGTAGAATTATGGTTGAGAGAAGGGGTGGGTAATAGAGAAGTATTTTCAGAAGGGTACACAGTCTATCGTAGAGACCGAGGAGATACAAAGGGAGGGGGGGGGGTGTTTATTCTGGTAAAGGAAACTTGTTGTTCACATGAATGGTTTACCGATGAAAGGGATGAAATCTTAGGGATAAAATTAGTTTGTCATAATATGAAGGAGGTGGGAATTATAGGAACATACAGGCCTGGAAGAGAGGAAAGAGACATGGAAATATTTGAGAAAATAATAGATTATACTCATAAAAACAATAATAATGATATGGTAATAATTGGGGGAAATCTAAACTTGCCTGAAGTTGAATGGAATGGAGCTGCAAGTGAAGCCCATGAACAGAAACTGGCAAATAAGTTAATTTGGGAGGGAGGATTTACACAAGTAGTACAAGAACCGACTCGTCTCAATAACTTACTAGATGTATTCTTGGTTAAACCATGGGAAATTGTTGATAAAACTGAGGTAGTTGAAGGAATAGGTAACCATAAGGCTGTAATAATGAATGTAGGACTGGTACCAAAAAGGCTTAATAAGAGGGTCACACAAGACAAGAAATTATACAGAAAAACTAAAGTTGATGAATTTGGGACTTACTTTAAATCACAATTCAGTTGTTGGATAAGTGAAGGGAGTAATGTGGATACACTTTGGGCTAAATTTAAAGGAATCATTTGGGAAGGAGAGAAGAGATTTGTACCTGTTAAGAAGGGTAAAATGACCTCAGACCCTGTTTATTATACAAGGGAAATAAGAAAATTAAAAATAAAATGTAGAATAGTAAACAGGAAAATCAAAGAGGGTAGGGAGAATAGAGAAACTAGAAAACAACTAATGAGGGAACTGAATAGAGTGAAAAAGGAAGCAAAAGAGAATTATATGAATTGCATTCTTCAAGAGAGTAATGACCACAAAGGGAAATGGAAAAAGCTCTATTCGTATATTAGGAATCAAAAAGGAAAAGGAATACAAATTCCTACAATGGTGGGAGAAGGGGGTGAACACTATTTAACAGATACTGAGAAAGCAAACCTCTTCAGTAGGGAATTCAGAGATTCAGTAGAAGATTGTCAGGACTTGGAAACCATAACAGAAGATAGAGAGGGAGAGACACATAGGGAAACAAGAAGCTTCTCATTCACAAATGAAGATATTTTCAGAGAAATCCAACTGCTTCAGCAAGGAAAAGCAGCAGGAAGTGATCAAATTACTGGGGAGGTATTAAAGACAATGGGGTGGTATATAGTGCCTTATTTAAAATTTCTCTTTGACTATGTCATAAATAATAGTGGAATACCAAAGGAATGGAAGGAATCTATAATAATACCAATTTATAAAGGAAAGGCTGATAAAAGGAAACCACAGAACTACAGACCAATCAGCCTGACCAGTATAGTTTGTAAAATACTGGAGAGTTTAATAGCAAAGTACATCAGAAGGATATGTGATGATAAAAATTGGTTCATGAGGAGCCAGTATGGATTTAGAAAGAAATTTTCTTGCGAGGCACAACTGGTGGGATTTCAGCAGAACATATCAGATCAGTTGGATTCAGGAGGCTAGTTAGATTGCGTAGCCATAGATCTTTCCAAAGCCTTTAATAGAGTGGAACATGGAATATTATTAAAGAAATTGGAGGGAATAGGATTGGACGTAAGGGTTATACGTTGGATAAGAACATTTCTAAATTCAAGGGTTCAGAAAGTCAAAGTAGGAAATAATATATCACATTAAGACAAAGTTTGGAAGGGAATTGCACAGGGTAGTATAATCGGTCCGTTACTCTTCTTAATATACGGTACGCAAATGATTTAGGGAACAATATAACAACGAAAATAAGATTGTATGCAGATGACATAATTGTTTATAGGGAAATAAATAACATTGAGGATTGCTCAGAATTACAAAGGGACCTTGAAAGTATCCAACAGTGGGTTGAAGAAAATAATATGAAGGTTAATGGAGGCAAATCAACTGTTACAACATTTACAAACAGGAGCTTTAAAACTGAATTTGAATATACTTTGGATGAGGTAGTTATCCCTAAAGATGGCAAGTGCAAATACTTAGGTGTGAGATTTGAAAGTAATTTGCACTGGAAGGGTCATGTTGATGACATTGTTGGGAAAGCATACAGATCGTTACATGTCATAATGATACTACTTAAAGGATGCAACAAAGAATTAAAAGAAAAAAGTTACTTAAGTATGGTTCGTCCATTATTGGAATATGCAAACAGTGTTTGGGATCCTCACCAAGAATACCTAATAAAAGAACTAGATGGTGTGCAGAGGAAAGCAGCAAGGTTTGTAACAGGGGATTTCAGGAGAAAGAGTAGTGTATCAGAAATGTTAAAGGAACTTGGTTGGGAAACTTTAAGTAAGAGAAGGGAGAAAACTAGACTTATAGGATTATATAGAGCCTATACAGGAGAAGAAGCATGGAGAGATATCCGTGAGAGGCTTCAGTTGGAAAATAATTATATTGGTAGAACTGACCACAAGTACAAAATTAGAAGGAATTTTAGCAGAAGCGATTGGGGTCAATTTTCATTCATTGGGAAGGGCGTGAAGGAGTGGAACAGTTTACCAGGGGTAGTGTTTGATCCTTTTCCAAAATCTGTACAGATATTCAAGAAGAGAATAAACAACAACAGAGAAAATCAGTGAAATGTTAGAGGGCATTCGACCAGTGCAGGATATTCTAAATAAAAAATGTGTGTGATTAAATTAATTCCATCCCCTGGTCTATGGAGTTTGGACAGCCCAAGTAGGGGGCTGCCTGTAGGGGTGAAGTACAGTGGGGACTTCGAGGGCCCTGGGACCGCTACGGTAGCTGTGAAGGCCCTTCAGGAACTCTGAAAAGTGGTGGCAAAAGGGGCTCTGGTTAAGACGCAGCAGGTCGTTATGCTACTTAGGTTCCAAAATGGGTAAAATATAAATATGTAAATAAATTCAATGTTAATTTTAATCTTATACCAGTTGTATATTATTATTAGAAATAATTTCACATACCGTACTGTATATGAGTTGACTATGTTTGTAAGATACTATAAGTAGAATTTTGTAAACAATATAAATTTATTAAGGATGATGTGTGTGTTTAATAGAACAAATTATTAGCATAAATTGTATAATATTGTATTCTAGGAAAATTTTCTTCATCTCTTGTTAATTTAAAATTAAGTGCTTGACAATAATGTATTTTAGTGTACCATTTGCCACCGAGGTAGACACCTCATTTGCAAATAAAGAGATTTTGATTTTGAAGTGCTTTTCCTCCTGGTTCAGCAGGTTTTGAAAGCTGTCGAAGAATGTGGTTTCTATGTTATTCGTCTTATGATGGTCAATCATAGAACAAATACTTCAATGTTTAAGAAATGTGGTGATGGAGAATTAAAGTCGTGTATAGTTCATCCATGGAACGCCATGCGACAAATACATTTGTCTTTCGATTATTGTCATATTATTATAAACATCAGATCTCAGTTTCTTGAGCATATGAAAGATAAAGAAGGCATTATCATTTCATCTTTCTTAAAGGAGCTGTATCGTCTTCAGAAGAAACTATACGGCATTGTATTTGTTGGCGGATTGCTTTTCCGAAAGGTCACTAGTATGGGCGGAGATCAAAATTAATACTGTCACCTTCACGTAGTACATTAGATAGGTATCCAGGGACGGTGAAGTGTGGAGCTGGTATAATTCGTAGTGAAACCGGTCCGGAATTTAACGAGGAAGCACGTCGAACCAAGTTCTTTTGAAAAGATGAATGTACTCTATGCTGTGCAAGTGTTCTCACCGCCAGTCACAGCAGCTTTGCAGTTCCTAATGGAAAACTCATCGCGCCTGACGGCAAGAGTCGATTTTTCGGAGGCTGGACCTACCATACGATATTTTAAATCATTGTATACATTCTTCAGTGTCTATGGCATCAGCGATAAAACACAGCACTTGAAGCAAAATAATCCGGACAAAATGATGTTCTTGTCTCAAGCAGACGAGCGTCTCCAGTGGCTGAAAGACGATTTCTGATAATATCTTGAAGAGACACAAGGAGCGTCCAAAGCTCTCGATAAAATGGGACTTACCAAAGAAACACATCCAGCTTTAATTTTTACTGCTTTATCTACTTCTTCGTGCATTGTTCATCTTCTACAGAATGGATTTTTTTATGTGCTGACACGGGCCTTTTCAGGAGATCCAGTTGAATTCATGTTTAGTGCTGTAAGAATGGGACGAGAGTGCAATGACATGACTGACTCCTGGGCTGCTCAGAATTCCACAAAGATAATTCTGAAATTCGGTATTTAAATGTCCACCGATGGTGCTAGCGTTATCCACGAGCAAAATTCAAAATTTTCTGCCTCAGTATCCTCTCCCGAACTTGGCGAAACAGAACCAGTGTTGCTCCCTGAGTATTTACTTGATTTACTGGAAGATGTTCGTGAGTCCCCTGAGTCAATGTGTGTCACTTTGGAAACTGCTTCCCAGGCATTAGTGCGTGAAATCGAAGAAAAAACAGAATGCAGAACGTGCTTGAATAACGTTTCCACCTCAGTTAATGCACCCCAATTGATGAATTTAATCAGACAGTCGGATAAAGGCTGTGCTATCCCCAGCCACGATTTATTGGCCTAATTATGGGGCTACAGAAATTTGTCGAGGCGGCTCTACCGTACTGCAAGAAATCTGCAAGTCTGCTCCAGATTATATAAAAAAAACTATGTTCCACCTTCTTTGTGGCAGTGTAACATTTTAAAGTGTTTTAGGAACAATAAACACCAGGAACTTGTGTCAGATACTGTGGTGGCCAAATTCGTGAAACCTCTGCTTAGAAATGTAGGGAAGTACCATACAAAGTTTCCAGGTTTTCTTGTTCATCGAAACCTCTTTCTCGATAAGTCCTGAAGCTATAACTCTCTAAAGCACCACTTTATACGTAAAATTCTTGAATTTTTCTGTTACTTTAAATTTAAAATTTTTCTTGTATGCTTATCTAGCTGTATTCACGCGATAACTGGGGTCGTGTGGTGCTGATCTCTAGCGGCAGATTTCTTTGTAAGTCGTATTACAGTTTTCAGTATGGATTGAGCAGGCAGTATAAGCAGCCATCGGATGCAGATTGAGCAGGCAGTGATAGATAACTTTTAAAACTGTGTGGATATTGATATGGTTCAAAATTCTTACATGTCAACATTCTCAGATACTACAGTAATAGTTGTGATGCTTCTGTTCGGCAAAAAGAAAGCCCAAATAGCATAAATATAGGAGAAATGCGTGATGAAAGATGACTGTTCATGTTAAGTCTTCAAACAAAGTACTTTATGATTGGGGGTATGTATATATATATTTCTCCATCTTTTGTGTAAATGGCCAGGACTTAAGCATCATTCTGTCCAACGACCGAAAACATTCTCTCTTGTACGAAGCGAATGAGCGAGTTCTTAGGCCTACAAGTAATCATGAAAATGTTTCTTCGTAATGGTAGTGAATTCTACCGAGTTAAGTAGTCATGAAAATGAAAACAGGAACATTAGTAGCCTCAGATGATGTTCCCCCTCCATTAAGAAAGCCGACTCGCAAAGATCTATGCAGGTCTCGGAATCTCTGTAAATATGAGTGTGTCGATACTAGATCAACATTTTTGATAAGCGGAAGAAAGAATTTATTTTGTGTAACTTTTAAATTGTTGTTTATGGTACAAGTCAGTTATTTATATCGTCGATGTCCCTCAGAGATGGTTTTCAGTGGCTTCCCATTATGTAGGGTTTAGTTGCTTCCACATTAGTTGTGCCAGGTCCCCGCTTTTTATATTTCATATTTGACCTTGTTCTCTTCCGACCCTGATGGAATTTTGGAAGCCTAGGGAGTAGTTTATTTCACGCCTTTTGTGGCCTTTCCATTCTTTTGACGATACCCTTATTCTTTAAAGGTTCGTACCTCTTCCCTTTTTTTACCCTTTTGATTAGAGCTGAGAGAGGACGATTCCCCAGTTGTACTTCCTCTTATAGCAATAATCATCATCACCACCACCACCATACACATCACTGCATTTTGGATTAGTATAGATCAATCGGTTAGTATTGACGAGTGCTTGAATGCAAGGGACTCGAATCCGTAATTTACACTGGTGAGGATGTCTGGTGTTCGTTATGATCGGTGATAGAGTAGTTGTTAAGAATTTGGCATTATTAATATCATCATCATCATCATCATCATCATCATCATCATCACCATCATCATCATCATCATCATCATCATCATCATCTTCATCTCCTGGCACAGGTCCACCGAAGTCTCAGTCTCATTTATTTATGGCAATGGCAGTATGGAGTACCGGTCCCGCGTGTCTGCCTGTCACTCGGGTTTACGTGCCAGAAGCGACCATACAGGATGCGACCGCGACAATATCGTGCGGCTAGCGACCTAATAGATTAAGCATTGTGCCCCATGTGACAATCAGACAAGGAATCAATCATCACTGATCTGCATTTGGGGCAGACGCCGAAGTGGCAGATTGCCTATTAGTTGCTTACCCAGTCTTTTCTTAATTTCAGAGAATTCGGAAATTTATCGAGCATCCCATCCCTTTCTCCTCTTCCTATAAATAAATATTTGCTCCAATTTGTCCTCTTGAATTCCAGCTTCACCTTTATTTTGTGATCTTTCCTATTTTTTAAAACTCCACTCAAACTTATTCGTCTACTAATGTCATTCCATCTCCCACGCTGGTATCTTCAACTTGTCGCGATGTGGGAGCTTGCGTGCCTAAGTGATTCTGAGAGCTTTACCGGCGGGAGCATAAGCTTCTGGTAGGACCACCCAAGCCGGACAGGTCATAGGTGATAGGCCAGACTAAGAGGGATACCCTGGTCCTCCAGGTTGGGGGTTGATCATGGGGCTAACAACCCTATATCGAAAAAAAAAAAACTTGTTACGAAACTCATAGACAATAATAGCCGGACTGATGATAATGGTAAACAACCCACGCGAGGAAATGGAAGATGCAAACGGAAATATGATATGTATATAGCAACCTGGAATGTACGAACCCTGAACAAACTAGGAGCCCTAAACAGTCTGAAACAAGAAATGGAGAAAAATAATATAGGAATAGCAGCAATTCAGGAAATTAGATGGAAAGGAAATGGTGTTTTTAGAAGTGGTAGATATACAGTGCTGCATAGCGGTGGAGTCAGAGGTACAATAGGTGGCACAGGCTTCCTAGTGGATGACAGATATAAGTCAGCAGTTTTGAATTTTAAACCTGTAAATGAAAGAATATGCACTCTGAGGATATCACCTTTCTGTGTGTGTGTGTGTGTGTGTGTGTGTGTGTGTGTGTGTGTGTGTGTGTGTGTGCCCCTACAGAAGAGGCTGAGGATGAAGAGAAAGATACAGTATGTTCTATGGAGAATCGGAACAAGAAATAGAATGCATCCCAAGACAAGATGTAAAAATCATACTTGGAGATTTCAACACTAAAGTGGGCAAAGAAGAAGCCTATAGGGAGACAGTTGGAAAGGAAAAATGAAATGGCGTATGGCTTTTAGTGCCGGGAGTGTCCAAGGACATGTTCGGCTCGCCATGTGCAGGTATTTTGATTTGACGCCGTAGGCTACCTGCGCGTCATGATGAGGATGAAATGATGATGAATACGACACATACACACAGCCCCCGTGCCAGCGAAATTAACCAATCATGGTTAAAATTCCCGAACCTGCCGGGAATCGAACCCGGGGCCCCTATGGCCAAAGGCCAGCACGCTAACCATTTAGCCATGGAGCCGGACAGTTGGAAAGGAAAGTTTGCATGATGAGTCAAATGATAATGGACAGTGTCTAATTGATTTTGCCATGGGAAACTCGATGGTGGTGAAGAGTACATGGTTTCAGAGAAAGAATGTACGGAAAGCCATTTGTCACCTTTAATCAAATAGACCATATAGTAATCGATAGGAGACATGCATCTGATATCCTACAAGTTGACAGTTGTAGGGGAGCTGATTGCGATTCGGACCATTACTTGGTATGGGTAAAATACAGGCAACGTATTGCAACTTACAGATCTGCTAAGAAAAGGAAAGCTCCACGAAGATATACGGTCTCAAAATTGAAAGATAAAGAAACTGCGCAGCTATATGAGTGCAGGATGGAGAATAAATTGTAGGCTAAACAACAAAGCTGGGCAGTGGAAAACATCGAAGGAAAGTGGACTTTATTGGGGGATGCATTGCAGGAAACTGCAGATGAAGTACTAGGAGTGGAAGTAAAGCCTGAATGGCAAGGATGGTTTGATGATGATTGCAGAAGAGCAGTTGAGGAGAGAAATGAAGCAAGGAAGAAAATGTTTAGCAGGGAAACAAGAACATATGTAGGAGAATTTAGGAAGAAGAGGAAAGAGGTAGACAGAATGTGTAGGAGAAAGAAGAGGGAGGCAGAGAGGAAATGGATTACAGATTTGGAGGAACAATATGATATGCAAGAAGTACGGAAGTTATATGGGAAAATAAAGGACTTGCAGAAAGGTTTTCAACCACATGCTGTATTCTGTAGAGATAAAGAAGGAAACATGATTGGGGGAAGAGACCGGATTCTTGACCGATGGGCGGAATACTTTAGTGAACTGTTGAATGTGGCTGCAGAGATGGTGATATTGGAAGAAGAGGATGGGCAGCCTTGGCAGGATCCTAGCCTAGATTTAAAACCAGTGCCTGTACCATCTATAGAAGGAGGACGGCAATTAAGTACTTGAAGAATAATAAGGCTCCAGGAAGTGATAACATTTCAGCTGAGAAGATTAAATACGGGGGTGAACAGTTGATGCAACTTGTGCACCAACTAATTGTGGAAGTTTGGGAAACAGAACAAATGCCAGAGCATTGGAGCTTAGCAATTATTTGCCCAATTCATAAGAAGAAAGATAAAGCAAATTGTGAAAATTATAGAGGTATATCTTTTTTTTTCCTTTTTTTTGCTAGGGGCTTTACGTCGCACCGACACAGATAGGTCTTATGGCGACGATGGGGTAGGAAAGGCCTAGGAGTTGGAAGGAAGCGGCCGTGGCCTTAATTAAGGTACAGTGTGCCTGGTGTGAAAATGGGAAACCACGGAAAACCATCTTCAGGGCTGCCGATAGTGGGATTCGAACCTACTATCTCCCGGATGCAAGCTCACAGCCGCGCGCCTCTACGCGCACGGCCAACTCGCCCGGTGAGGTATATCTTTGCTTAGTGTGGTCTATAAGGCCTTAGCCAAGGTTTTGTCTATGAGCCTCACTCCACTGCTTGAGCAGATACTAGGGGACTACCAAAGTGGCTTTCGACAGGGTAGATCAACAGCAGATCACATCGTTACTGTCAGGCAAATAATGGAGAAATGCTATGAATATAATGTGGGTGTGCATCAGCTGTTTGTGGATTTTTGGCAGGCTTATGATAGTGTGAAGAGAAGGAAACTGTATCAAACAATGATGGACATGGAGTTCCCAACTAAATTGATAAGACTGGTACAATTGACCCTAACAGGTACTAAATGCATGGTTAAAATTGAAGGAAATCTTACTAAAGAGTTTGAAGTAAACCAAGGTTTGCGGCAAGGGGATGTGTTATCTACCCTGCTCTTCAATGTGATTTTGGAGCGTGTGATGAGAAAGGTGGAGGTCAGTAATCCAGGCGGTACGCTGTTCAACCGTGTAACACAGAATCTGGCTTATGCTGATGATGTTGATATGCTGTCTAGAAGATTGAAAGACCTAGAGGAAGGACTGGATAGATTAGAAGAAGGAGGAGAAATGGACCTAAGAGTGAATAATGCCAAGACTCATTACCTGTTTGCATCTAGGTGGACCATAGTTAGGGAAGACAAGTGCATAAAATTGAATGGGATTAACCACAAGAGATGTGAAAAGTTTAAGTATTTAGGAGTGCTGGTGACAAAAGATAATGGCATGAAAGAGGAAATAAAAGCGAGGATTGCTGCAGGCAATAGGGCTTACTTAGCTGTACTGAAAGTGTTTAGAACACGCAGCCTTGGTAGAAGATTAAAGTTGACAATCTATCAAACAGTATTACGACCAGAGGTAACTTATGGTTCTGAAACATGTACAATGACCAAACCAGATGAAGAACTGTTGAACAGATGGGAGAGAAAAATACTGAGAAAGATTTTTGGCCCAGTGAAAGAAGTGGAATTGTGGAGAATAAGGAAAAACAAGGAATTGGAAGAACTCTATGGATATCCAAGTATCGTAACCGAAATAAAAAGCAACAGATTTAAGGTGGTTGGGACACGGGGGGGGGGGGGAGAATTCCAGATAATAGGGGCTGTCAAGAAGATCTACAAAAGAAATCCAGGTGGTAGAAGATGGAAAGGAAGACCCCGGAAAAGATGGCTGGATGTTGTGGAGGAGGATTTAAGAAAGATGGGAATAAGAAGATGGAGGAGACGTGCAGAAGATCGTGAAGATTGGGCTACAATCGTTAGAGAGGCCAAGGCCCTACAACGGCTCGCCGAGGATTAAGTAAGTAAGTAATGCCATTCCGTACCAACTCTCCATTGATAGCTCGGAACATACCGCTTAGTCGAGCAGCTCCTCTCCTCCATCCCAAGTCACAGCGAGACAGTACAAGCTACAAACCTGAAAATATTACGACATTGTGATCCTCTCCCCAAGATCTATTAGACTACTTGTGTTAGTTTGGTGCCTTCCATCCCGTGTGTACTGGGATGTGCTTTGATAATGTAACATGATCTCATGAAACCTAACTATGTAAATAAATACTACCACTTCTTATGATTACCGTGAACGTTTTCAAATGTTATGTTTCAGCGCATGGCTTTTAGTGCTGGGAGTGACCGAGGACATGTGCGGCTCGCCATTTCTGCAGTTGCTGGTATCGGTGCACCCCTTGATGTTGAACTACATGTATCATTGTGTGAAGGTATTGTCTGTGGGTGCAGGTGTAGTTGTATGAGCTAGGAATGGGAAGGGAGTGGTCATGGCCTTGAAAAAGGCACTATCCCGGCCTTTGGCTAGAGATAAAAACGGGAAATCAGGAAAAACCATTTTCGAGTGTTCGAACCCAGCCGTCTCCCAAGTAGCCGTAAATGGTCTTGCCGCAACACAATGACCTAATCTGTTCGGTACATTCTCCCAGACATAGAAACGCAGCTCCTTATACGGGCATGTTATAGGATAAGACGTAAATGCATCACCATATTTCGTTTTGTAAACACTTCCAGTTTCCCTCAGGAGTATTATGTTTTCTCTGCCTTTTCTGGTTCTGATTTAGCACCTGCTTACAGTTGTAGTTCAAATGACATTGCAGTTTGTGCTGGTACATCACAGTAAAGTTCTTCAAGAGAAACTTGGGAAGATGCTGCCCTGCCATTTCTGTTTCCCGAAAATCCAAGGACTGGTCCTGATGAAATGAAATGGCGTATGGCTTTTACTGTAGTGCCGGGAGTGTCCGAGGACATGTTCGGCTCGCCAGGTGCAGGTCTTTTGATTTGACTCCCGTAGGCGACCTGCGCGTCGTGATGAGGATGCCATAATGATGAAGACAACACATACACCCAGCCCCCGTGCCAGCGAAATGGTTAAAATTCCCGACCCTGCCGGGAATCGAACCCGGGACCCCTGTGACCAAAGGCCAGTACGCTAACCATTTAGCCATGGAGCCGGACACTGGTCCTGATGATCCCCAAGAACTGTACTTATAGATCAGGTAAATGCAAAGCAAATAATCTTTGTTAAAATATAACTGAACTTGTGTTATTCTAGTATTCAGTATAGAATTGCCTGATTGTACATTTTCCTCTACATTATTAGGGGGTTGACTGTAAAATAGCTCTTGCGTTATTTATTACCCATCTATGTTTTCTCTGGGGAAGGAAAATCCCGATTTATGGCATTCCAAATCATATATTACACTGGTTTATTTTTTCAACAACGACCGGGCGAGTTGGCCGTGCGGTCAGCAGCGCTCAGCTGTGAGCTCGCAACCGGGAGATAGTGGGTTCGAACCCCACTGTTGGCAGCCCCGAAGATGGCTTCCTGTGTTTTTCCATTTTCACACCAGGCAAATGCTGGGGCTATACCTTAATTAAGGCCACGGCTGCTTCCTTCTCATTCCTAGGCCTTTCCTGTCCCATCGTCGCCATAAGACCTATCTGCGACCTAAAACAAATAGCAATACAAATTTCAACGAGTTCTTGAGTTGGTTTTAGATATTAACTTTGTGTGTGATGCAATGTATGCATGTTTTATCTAAACTTTCGTTATATCAATGTACTCATTCATTATTATTTAAAAACCTTCCATGCATTCGTTGGGATTGTTCTCCGTAAAGACTTATAGGCTGTATTTTTGGACGACTAATTTAATGTAGGCCTACATAATTAAATATTGTGAACGGTTTGCGGTTAGAGTAGTTTGATGATGATGATGATGATGATGCTTGTTGTTTAAAGAGGCCTAACATCTAGGTCATCGGCCCCTAATGGTACGAAATATGATGACAATTTAAAAGTCCAAAATCATCCACTGACCAGAATTAAAACGTGATGACGAAGAATGAATGGATGGATATGAATTTAAAAGTCAGTGGATCCGACCGGCAAAGTCCCACATTCCCAGAAACTAGCGTTAAACAATAGTAAATTATTACCGACCAAGGGACTGCTTCTAAAGCACAGTCCTGAATCGATGATGCTTGTAGTCTAAAGGAGTCCAAAATCCAGGTCTTGGGCCCCTCATAATGGTTCTTATCGCTAGGAAAGTAGAACCATGGTATTTGTCATGTTGCGGTAATCAGAAGTAGCATAGACTCGCGGTATCCCACACATTATGGTACTACTCACAGGTAATGTAATGACCACATATAACACAGACCTAAGGGGTTTCTCACATTGCGGCGCCATTTACAGGCAACGCAAACCTATGGTGTTCCTCACATAGGTGTACTAATCACAGGGACTCGTACTATCCTGTGGTGTTCCTCACATAGGCAGACCCATGGTGTCGCTCATAGAGTGGTACTAATCACAGGTACTGTAAAACTCACCCTGATTCGCACACTGTCGCTACTAATCACAAACCTATTGTGTACCTAACATAGTGGTACTACGCGCAAGTAAAAGCGCCCCGTGGTGTTCCCCGCGTGGTGGTACTAATTGCAAGTAGTCCCATGGTTCTAATTCGATCATCCCTTGGTCACCCATTTTAGTCGCCTCTTACGACAGGCAGGGGATACCGTGGGTTTATTCTTCGCCTGCGTCCCCCATCCACATGGGGAAGAGTAGTTTGCTATTTGAACAGAACAAAGAACAATTTCATAAAATGCTATAAATGTTTGGGCTATTTTCTGACTTTTGTGGTTCTGATTTAACCTACCTTATCTTGGATGATAACGTAGGTTATTCGCTTTTCAACACTGGTCGCATCTGGCACAGTTACAGATTATGCGGTCGCTAGTGGCACCGGTCGCACCCGACGCGGTCGCATCTGGCACGACACCGTCACTCGGAGGCCCCGAGTTTGATTCCCGGCCAGGTTATGGATTTTTACCTGGATCTGAGGACTAGTTCGAGGTCACACGGCCTGTGTGGTTGCAATTGAGGAGCTGTATGACTGTGAGATGTGTGTCCCGGTCTAGAAAGCCAAGAGTAACATGTGGCACTATGTAAGTTACGGAGGAGGTGGTGCTGAGTAATAACTAAGGTTTGGAAGTTAAGGAGATATCATATTTCATTCCCAAAATGTGAAACAAAACTGTGAATGATGGGCCCCAGACCCATTTTAAAGCAATTTTATGTTGCATATAAATGAATATTTCGCCCATTTTTATTGCTTTAGTCATATTCTGCTCATTTTAGTGATACAAGGTAATATTTGGTTATATTTTGCTAATTTTAGTGATACAAGGTAATATTTGGTTATATTTTGCTCAGTTTAGTGATACAAGGTAATATTTGGTTATATTTTGCTCATTTTAGTGATACAAGGTAATATTAGGTCATATTTTGCTCATTTTAGTGATACAAGGTAATATTTGGTTATATTTTGCTCATTTTAGCGATACAAGGTAATATTTGGTCATATTTTGCTCATTTTAATGATACAAGGTAATATTTGGTCATATTTTGCTCATTTTAGTGATACAAGGTAATATTTGGTTATATTTTGAGCATTTTTATTTAAATTGAGGCGTCGTTTTTAACAAGGAACATGTTTTCTGCGTCGATTTTCAACTGCATTACCTGTATTTTTCTTTCTTTTCCCAAAACAGGTAGCTGGTTTAGAAGACATGATTCCGAGAAAGAGATGCTGTACGAGCGTACGTCGATCGATACCAAAAAGCATACTAGTACTTCCTTTTTGGCATTCGGGAGATAGTGGGTTCGAACCCACTAACCCCACTGTCGGCAGTCCTGAAGATGGTTTTTCCGCGGTTTATCCATTTTCACACCAGGCACCTTAATTAAGGCCACGGCCGCTTCCTTTCCACTCCTAGCCCTTCCCTATCCCTATTTGTGTTGGTGCAATGTAAAACAACTTGTACCGAGCTCGATAGCTGCAGTCGCTTAAGTGCGGCCAGTACCCAGTATTCAAATCAAATCAAATCAAATCAAAATCTCTTTATTTGCAAATGAGGTGTCTATCTCGGTGGCAAATGGTACATTAAAATACATTATTGTCAAGCACTAAATTTTAAATTAACAGGAGACGAAGAAAATTTTCCTAGAATACAATATTATACAATTTACGCTAATAATTTTTTTCTATTAAACACACACATCATCCTTAATAAATTTATATTGTTTACAAAATAATACTTATAATATCTTACAAACATAGTCAACTCATATACAGTACGGTATGTGAAATTACTTCTAATAATACTATACAACTGGTATAAGATTAAAATTACACTGAATTTATTTACATATTTATATTTGACCCATTTTGGAACCTAAGTAGCATAACGACCTGCTGCGTCTTAACCAGAGCCCCTTTTGCCACCACTTTTCAGAGTTCCTGAAGGGCCTTCACAGCTACCGTAGCGGTCCTAGGGCCCTCGAAGTCCCCACTGTACTTCACCCCTACAGGCAGTCCCCTACTTGGGCTGTCCAAACTCCTTAGACCAGGGGATGGAATTAATTTAATCACAAACATTTATTATTTACAATATCCTGTACTGGTCGAATGCCCTCTAACATTTAATTTATTATCTCTGTTGTTGTTTATTCTCTTCTTGAATATCTGTACAGATTTTGGAAAAGGATCAAACACTGCCCCTGGTAAACTGTTCCACTCCTTCACGCCCTTCCCAATGAAAGAAAATTTACCCCAATCGCTTCTGCTAAAATTCCTTCTAATTTTGTACTTGTGGTCAGTTCTACCAATATAATTATTTTCCAACCGAAGCCTCTCACGGATATCTCCCCATGCTTCTTCTCCTGTATAGGCTCTATATAATCCTATAAGTCTAGTTTTCTCCCTTCTCTTACTTAAAGTTTCCCACCCAAGTTCCTTTAACATTTCTGATACACTACTCTTTCTCCTGAAATCCAATGTTACAAACCTTGCTGCTTTCCTCTGCACACCATCTAGTTCTTTTATTAGGTATTCGGGAGATTGTGGGTTCGAATTCCACTGTCGGCAGCCCTGAAGATGATTTTCCGTGGTTTCCCATTTTCACACCAGGCAAATGCTGGGGCTGTACCTTAATTAAGGCCACGGCCGCTTCCTTCCCACTCCTAGCCCCTTCCTGTCTAATCGTAGCCATAAGACCTATCTGTGTTGGCGCGACGTAAAGCAAATTAAAAAAAAAAGAACAACTTGTAAACTTCTTGATTTTTTAAAAGAAAATAGAATGAGAACTGCGACTCAGGGCCGTGATACAGAATGAATGTATAAAGTGTTAATTTACATACGGGAGCTCTGTCAGTTTGCATCATTAAATGTGTTTGCTGTGTTATCTTTCTTTCTTAATCCGTTTACCCTCCAGGGTTGGTTTTTCCTTCGGACTCAGCGAGGGACCCAACCTCTACCGCCTCAAGGGCAGTGTCCTGGAGAGTGAGACCTTGGGTCGAAGGATACAACTGGGGAGCAGGACCACTACGTCGCTCAGGTGACCTCACCTGCTATGCTGAACAGGGGCATGGTGGTGGGACGGGAAGATTGGAAGGGATAGACAAGGAAGAGGGAACGAAGCGGCCGTGGCCTTAAGTTAGGTACTATCCCAGCATTTGCCTGGAGAAGTGGTAAACCACGGAAAATCACTTCGAGGATGGCTAATGTGGGAATCGAAACCCCCCCCCCCACCCCGCCCTCTATTCAGTTGACCTCCTGAGGCTGAGTGGAATCCGTTCCAGCCCTCGTACCACTTTTCAAAATTTCGTGGCAGAGCCGGGAATCGAATCTGGACCTCTGGGGTGGCAGCTAATAATGCTAACCACTAACTACATCACAGAGGTGGACCTGCAGTTAACACATCACTTTTTGACACGTTTAATGTTAGTAATATTCTAATACTTGCTACATATCCCTAAAATGCTTAAGTTATATTTTACCTTCTTTGAGGTAATATTTAGTTAGATTTTAGGGCATATTGTGCCGGCCCCGCAGTGTACGGGTAGCCTGCTTGCCTCTTACCCGGAGGCCCTTGATTCGATTCCGGGCCAGATCAGGGATTTTTACCTGAACCTGAGGGCTGGTTCGAGGTCCACTCAGCCTACGTGATTACAATTGAGGAGCTATCTGACGGTGAGACAGCGGCCCAGGTCTAGAGAGCCAAGAATAACGGCCGTGAGGATTTGTCGAGCTGACCACACGACACCTCGTAATCTGCAGGTCTTCAGGCTGAGCAGCAGTCGCTTGGTAGGCCAAGACCCTTCGGAGCTGTTGCGCCATAGGGTTTGGTTTAGAACATATTTGCTTGCATAGGTCATAAACTTCCGAACCCTAATAATAACATTCAGACCGCGACTAGTGCGACCAGTCATGCTGCAATGGTACTTTCTGGCCCAGTGAGCAAAGCAATGTCAAATTACCTCACTCCTCACCTTGCCTTTCCCTGTGGGCAGGGGTAGAAGAATAACATCTACGGCAGTGGCGGTGCGTTCTGTATGTTCAGTGGTAAAATGGTTTATAAAGAACCTATTCCTTTAATTAGCTCTGTATATCCGCGCACGTATTGATAATTTTGATTTCAACAGTCTGTTGTTCTCCGGAACCAGCGAAGAGGTTCAATTTCTGAACTGAGGACGCGGCGGTGTGGGACGTAAGGAGGGTGCGCATGGCGAGGGACTACGAGGAGCAAGGAGAACATAGCTCAGGTATTGCTGGCAAATGAAGCAGCGATAGACACGAGCAGCCCCGAAATTAGGCGAAGCAATGTTTCAAAGCGCGCGGCAATTTGCCGTATGTGCATGACGGTAGGTTTTGAAGGGATTTTAATTTCACGATTTTGCGGTTCTGATGTAATTAACCTCAATAAACAAGAATATTTTGCTATCTACGATTTGTGTAGCAACAGTAGGCGTACCTAGATTTAAGTTTATGTGATTAATGAAATTTTTAATAAATGTGTTTTTATGAAAAGTAAACAGTAAAATACGTCAAGATAAAAAAACTGTAGTCTGCCTAACACGTTCTTGAAGCAGTTACGCAAGCAACGTCTTAAAGATCAGAGGAAACTGGATCAGCTTAAAGTAATTGCACCTTATTTTCTCTCTCTTTCATTACTCATTGTTTTGGTAACTTCTTTCAGTGCAGCCGGGTGTCTTAAAAGGAATGTCGCGTTGCTAATCAAGCAATCTAGACATATCTAGACCTATGTAAACATCAAGTAACAATAAAACTGAAGACGTAACTTTCCAAAAGCAGTGAACCCCCAAACGTTTTATCTACGCGCCGCCACTGATCTACGGTATCCACTGCTTGTCGTAAGAAGTGACTAAAAGGGGCGGCAGGGGCTCTTAACTTGAGCGCGTGGATTGGCGATCTCGGGGTCCTTAGCTGAGTCCTGGCATTGCTTCCAATTACTTGTTCCAGGCTCCTCACTTACATCTGTCCTATCCGACCTCCCTTGGTCAACTTTTGTTCTTTTCCGATCGCGAAGCTTAGAGCGTCTTTCATTTCCATGCCCTTCGTGGCCCTTGTCTTTCTTTTGCTGATACCTTCATTTTTCGAAGTGTCGGATCTCTTCCATTTCCTTTCTGATCAGTGTTAATAGAGGATGGTTGTCAAGTTGTACTTCTTGAAACAATAATCGCCACCACTACCACCTCAAAATCAATCAATCAATCAATCAATCAATCAATCAATCAATCAATCAATCAATCAATCAATCAATCAATCAATCAATCAATCAATCAATCAATCAATCAATCAATCAATACTGATCTGTATTTAGGGCAGTCGCCCAGGTGGTAGATTCCCTATCTGTTGCTTTCCTAGCCTTTTCTTAAATGATTGCAAAGAAATTGGAAATTTATTGAACATCTCCCTTGGTAAGTTATTCCAATCCCTAACTCACCTTCCTATAAATGAATATTTGCCCCAATTTGTCCTCTTGAATTCCAACTTTATCTTCATATTGTGATCATTCCTACTTTTAAAGACACCACTCAAACTTATTCGTCTACTGATGCCCTCCCACGCCATCTTTCCACTGTCAGTTTGGAACATACCACATAGCCGAGCAGCTCGTCTCCTTTCTCCCAAGTCTTCCCAGCCCAAACTTCGCAATATTTTTGTAACGCTACTCTTTTGTCGGAAATCGCCCAGAACAAATCGAGCTGCCTTTCTTCATTATGGCGCCACTAATAGCGTTTGCGTTTTCCTTATAACAACATAACCTTTGGCGGCAGAAGAAGAAGAAGAAGATGTTTGTTTACTCTTTGTTTTACGTAGCACTGACAATGGAAGGTCTTATGACGACGATGGGATATGAGAGGGTTAGGAATGGGAAGGAAGCGGTCGTGGCCTTAATTAAGGTACAGCCCCAGCATTTACCTGGTGTGAAAATGGAAAACCATGGAAAACTATCTGCAGGGCTGCCGGCAGTGGGGTTCGAACCCACTATCTCCTGAATGCAAGCTGATAGCTACAAGACCCACAACGCACATCCACTTGCTCGGTATTATTATATTGTTGCTCTTCCTGCTGTTCAATAAAAAAGGCTTCGGATATCTCTTTCAACAGCCCATTTTATATATATACACTTGATATACCGTATTTTAAATCTTGTTTGATTAAATCCATATGGTATCTGTATCGCTGCGTGCAATTATTTGTTGTGTTTAAGATTTGGAAGGAGGTGACTGTGTCCTATGTACTTGGTCTTTCCTGACATGGAAAACATTACGACTCCTGCTTTTCCAAACTTCTTCGATGTATTCATTAGTTTGCGGGATATCGTAACCTTCTAAGTTGAGTGACCTATTGACACAATGGCACATTGTTTCATTGAACGTAGACACCTATTCCTTCGTAACAAGATTATCTCTTGATTACAAATTCTTTCCTGACTTTGATCTCGATTATTCCCGTTGAATGTTTTCTTTTTATAATATTGCGCTTCGTATTGCCTCCGTTTAGCATTTATTATTCCATAGTATTATTATACTATTACCTCATCTGAGAGATGTAAACGCCACTAGCACCAGCAGCAGCCTTCCTTTAGTTTATTCGTGTCTTTTAATTCAACACAGGGCGGGGCGAGAGGGTAACATGTAAATAAACACGGCATTCCGGAAACACTGTGCTTGTTTGTGGTTTTCGTGGGAACATAAAATGGAGAAATGAAAACACATTACAAGATGCAGAGGAACTGCGTGCTTCCAACCTGTCAAGTCCAAGGAAAGAAAAAAAGAAGCGTTACAGTCTGTGTCATTTTCTTCGGCCAAGTTTTATTACTTTACACATGAGCATACAGACAGCGGTGGGCTTTGAATGCGGCAAGTATACACGAACCACATTATATAATATACAAACATCACTGCAGTCAGCATTAGAACTTTTACGACTATCTTTTCTTGTGTGTGTTTAGGACTTGCTTGCTCTTTCTACAACCTCCTCCTGATGTCACGCACAGCCACGGAAAGATTTCTTTTTCAGAATTCATTAGATTTCCCCGAAAAGGAGGTGCAGGTATGTTTTTAAAACATTTGAAATGTGCTAGGAAATAACAAACATTCGTCTTGGGTTTTACACATTGGGGCCTACGGACACACACACTAACGGTCGTTAAAGGCGCATCTAGAAAACATGGATATCTGTTTTATGTTGTGTCAGTTGTGTTGTGTACATTCTCTCCCCCGACTAATCTATCGTCTTTCTTCTGAGGATTTATTTAAGCAGACAGTAATAAATCACTTCCACTGCTGTTTGAGTTTCGAATGTTTAATGACCACACTTGAGAGTGAAACTTCACACAGAGGGACCCTTTCATTTGGAACGCGGTTTGGACATGTTTGTTTGGACAAGCTGCGGTCCGATGCTTGCATGTTGGGCGCATACGCGAGAAGACAGGATGCCCATAAACCTAGTCCTGCTCGAAGGGATGGGGGAGAGTTTCATTCTCTCTTTCCGTACAGCCTTCTTTTCAGCTGTTAATCACTTGAGCCTCTGGCAATGAAATACTGTCGCCAGGGCCGTAGCGAGAAAAGAGACTGTTTGTCAGACATTCATAATGTAAAATTGATAATTTCTGTTTTTAATTATTGTCTATTGCATCGTCCAGAATACTTTATTATTTACGAAAATATATATTTTTCACTGGAACTTTATTAGTAACGAAACGAAATGAGTAAATCTTATAACACAATACATACATACATACATACATACATACATACATACATACATACATACATACATACATACATACATACATACATACATACATACTGTGCCCTTTTTAAGGCAATAACTGCGGTGATCTCTTCTTTCTTCTGTGCGCCGGCTGCTCCTGTAATAAATGACATGTAAATAATACTCACCGCTGCATGTAGACTCTTGTTCCTCAGTCGTGCCCGTCCGTTATCCCCGGAGAGGCCACCCGCTGATCAAGGAGTGAGGAAATGAAAAGAGGGGGGTAAACTAACTAAAAATGACGGTACCCAAGACTGAATTAAAATTTAAATAAAAGACTGATTTATTCAATAAAATGCAAAATGCTAAAATGAACGTCAACCTGAACTAGTGAAAAATGTAAACAAATGAAATAAAAGTGACTAATAAAATTGCAGATTGAAGATCTGCCTTACAAAACAACCATAAACTGCCTAAATAAACTGACTGAAGGTCAAACACCTTAATTAAAATATTCCAGACTCTCTTGACATGTCTTCAAGTTAAATAAAATGACTCAGTTTAAAACTCTGGTCAGAAAGACCACCTTCTTGGAATACAAAATTATATTACGGAGAAAGTATCTCTCAAATAAACTTAAAATAGTTGACTCACAATAAAGTAAATTAAATTTGTTGCGTCATCAAACCACTGACTCATAGGCATTATCAAGTGTTTATTACATGTAGGTCATTTGGTAAAATACCCAAATTTAAAATAATCATGGACTGCACTAAGCAAGTGTATCACTTAAGGAAATAATTCGAAGAAAACAGAACAGCCATGAACATCACACTTCATTTCCGACATAACCATTGTCTTATTCAAACACCTCATGGTTAAACAAAATTAATTATCGAAACATCACTCTGAGTGTATCCAACCACTCATCTAAATGTTAAACTTCATTTGCATGTCTGTGATAGACTGGACTTCTTAAGAATAAACCAAAAATTAGGCCAAGTGCCTGATGTTAACATTATCGAATGATTAGCGATCCTTGTACATTAAAATTTCTATTGACTTTGCCGCTAACTGCATTTCATTATCAATTCATAGATTTGTGGTACCACCACTAAATGGAGGCAGATGCCATCTTATTTACCATTCATTGCGGCAGTTTTATACAATTGGTTTATTTAAAGATCGCTTCATTTCTAAATAAAAATATAGTGGATTTTTAAAAGAAAGTTTGGTAATTACTTAAATGCCTGGTATGAGCATACCACTACTATTGTTTCGACCGTGACATAATCGATGATTCATAAACCTAACATCTGAAATCTTATTTACAACATTACATTAATTAACGGAGAAACACTGCTCCCACAAAGAAAATACAGGGATCAAAACAAACTAGCCTATCTACTCCTATCTATTTACAACAAAACAAATATAAATAATTCACATGTTTGCGTCCTACAAATACACAGTAAAATAACAAACAGAAAGGAAAACAAATAAGCAAACTGGATCCCACCATCGCGGCCTACTGGAAATTAATAAGGATGGAAATGCGCAAAAATGAACTCGGAGTCTCCAGAAAAATATACCCCGCTGCGAGTAGCAAAAAAAAAAAAATTGTGAATTTGACGGCAATCTCAAACCTCAGACGATAAATGTCTGGACATGATACTATTCAACCTTGATGGACAAATTACTGTTATTTCACGTCATCCGTGACTCTACATAATTATTCAAAACACATTGACTCGTCGCTCTGTTCACATTGTACACTGGCTAGCATTACTTGCCGAGCATCTACTTTCCCTGGAATTATTTAAACAAATACAGGCTTCTGCCTACTATCATAACCCATGTCGTAACACATTTAACACTCGTGGTTAAATTCTTCATTTCACAATTCTATTTACTCATTAATTCTTGACGTCATTATTATTCATTATTCTCACAATTCAGCCTCGCTCGTATCCGGCGGGCAAAAATATCTGTCGTGCACATTACGGCTTCTTACGACAATTCAAGACATGGTCCAAATATCATATTTCCATCATCGACGTAAATCATCAGGGATATTAATCATCTAGCTCGATCTCTCGATCATTCACTGCTTAACATATCACAAAAATCTCAGAGCTGACTCATCAATGGCGCTCACTGTTTCTAAAAAAAAAAATAACGAGATTGCCTCTCAAAACACAGATGTTGAAACATGTGTAACCGCAACTACACAGGAATAAAATACTCGCGTCTACCCAAAAATCGTCGCAAAATACGCGGGATAAGTACCATCAAAACCGGTCATCTGAAGGATGATTCCCTAACATAAACAAACTGAAATGCGCAACATAGTAAGATAAACATTGAAATCATCGATGGCGGCGTCTACAAACATCAAAATAAATAAAAATATGACTCAAAAACCATCGATCTAAATATCATGATGAATAATGATAAATAACTGGCATTACACTCATAGATCAAAAATCATAGCTGCCTAACTGTCGAAGTGACATGCTACAGAAATCAACCATAAATTCACGCAAACAAACATCTACTTAACAAAATGCACAAATAATCCTAGCTGAAAGTGCAACATTAACATTATTATTATTATTATTATTATTATATTATTATTATTATTATTATTATTATTATTATTATTATTATTATTATAAAACTGTGAATTATTTACAACCCTACCTAGTACTCTAAACTACATTGATCATCGATTTGCCACGGTCCTACATGTTTATTTACATTATTTAATGATGCTCATACCTGTGATGGTGGAGGCAGGCTGGCTCGCCCTCCGGCCCCGGTCATGGTGGAAATTAGAATACCATCTTCAAGCTGATGTGGTATTCCAGATTTTTACACACGCAAATTTGACACATTTTTGCCATGCCGTGACACACGTTTATATTAGCACAAAACACTCGCATTTCTCTCACTCCAGTGAAAGTTAGAAGATGCCCCTGCAGACTCCTGTTGTGAAGCTGGACGGTCGCCTCGCTATCTACCTGGAAATCACCTGCTGGCCTGCTCGCCTCTCTCAGCTTTGTTTACCTTGCCAGCTTACAGAACATTAACCCCACGGGACATAACTGTTTGCTCCAGGTTGACTACTGCGGCCCTCATTGAAGAAAAGTCATACTCCTCCCTATCTGTCTTTAGTAGTTTCTGCCCGTAAATATCTCGCTTGCCAAAACAGTTTATAGAATGGTAGAAGCAAGCTAAAATACAGTTTATGTTGTGGAGAAAATTTTATGCTGATAACACATGTGAAACTACCCGCTGGTTAGAAATGTTTTTATGTAAATATGCTGAAAACATGGATTTGTTCCTCTCGACTCGTAATGTGAGTTCATTTAAGTTGAAAGTATAGTTCTTGCCTATTCTCCCTGCATTTACAGTAAAGGTTTGTTAAAGTGTTCATTTTTAGAAATGTTGCTCTCCCAAATAAATAATACTAGGCTTTCTAAAATGCCTACAAGTGTCTAATCGCTTTCTTACCAGCCAAAAGCAAATCTAACTGAGAAAAATTAGCTGACCCACTCTGTCACTCTGTCAAACGTAGATACACTGAGATTATTACAGAATCACTGCGAATTAGTCAAAACACACTGTCAATACTCAAGACAACAACTGAGAATTCAGAAACACTGAGACTTACAGAATCACTGCCAAGACTCAACAAAACAACTGAGAACTCTGAAGACACTGAGAACGACTGAGAACTTGGAAAGACTGAGAATTCGACCCTCTGGTCGCTGGTTTTTGTAAAGATTCCTCCCACCACCTGGAAAATAGTTCCGTGGAAGGGATGTGGCGTAATGATCTAGTCCTCGGGAGCGCTTTCTCGTACCTCCGTAGGTTATGGTTATCAAAATTATATGCAGAACTTCCTAAATTTTGTCTGACTCACATGTGATATTGCGCCGCGGGAAATGATCACAGGATAATCCACACGACGGCGCGCGTCACTGGTGTTATTTTCTTCCGGTGGATGGCTCTATCCCGCCATGACCGCTCCTCCTTCCGGGTCCTATTACTCCTCCGTGTGAAGTTGAATTTTATTAATTAGGCACTAATTTACCACAGATTCGCACTGATAATTCACCAAATATTATAAAGAAATCAGGACACTGTTTTTTCACTACCACATCGGGCTTCAGCTCGCGGAATACTGACTGTAGATTTCCCGGTATGACAGCTCATTCAAATTTAGAATTTTCTGATTGGCTGAGACTTTCGCGCTCTTCCAAACGTGGTGCTTCCATTTCCTCCCAAGGATTGGCGGTTATTGTCGTTGTCCCCTATTGTCCTAGCTAAGTAGGTCAGGCTTCAACGCGTGCTTTTCTCGTGAGAACGAACAGCAAGTCGCCCCTCCTAGGCGGTGTCATAAAATTTATTGGAAGGAACCCTAAGGATGGTTTACAAGTTGGTCGTGCTTAGAGAAGAGTTTCATGGATTCTCCTCGCCGTCAGGCTGGCGCCAGAAAGTTCCTTTGTGACTGCTAGTTTCACAGCCTCACTGTGGTATCTCATATGCGAAATATTCAATTTAATTGTGAATTAACTTAGGCAAATTCGCTTATGGGTGCAATGCCCCCTTGCGACGTTAGAAATCTTACGCGATAGTGGAAGATTTCTCAATTCAACCAATGATATTCTAGACATACTTGCAGCCATAAGCGAATGTATACTCCTGACTATGAAGTATACCTCTGCTTATGTCTGAGTTTTTCTCTGATTTCTCTCTCTAAAAGTTTGTTCTCTTTCTCGAGGTCATCTGCAATCTGTTTCATGACTGCTAGTATCTCGGCTGAGTTCTGTTCGCATTCCGGACAATTCTCTTCTGTCTGTTGACCTGTCTCAATCTCGAAATGACTGTCGTCTCCTGGGTTCGTTGATAGGGTTTCTTGGTCATCTTCTTCTTCTGCTTCGGTACACGGGTCATCATCATCATCTTCTTCTTCCGTGCCGGAACTTGCGTCTTCTCCTGCGTTTGAGCTCCTTGGTTTTTCCACGAGATTCACTTGAGCTGCGCCTGGTGCTATTCTGTATGTTTTAAGATTGGCTGCGTTCATAATCATTTCATTTTCTCCATCTAAACTTCTAATTTTATATGCATTGTTTTGCATATCTTGGGCAATGCTGTAAGGACCGATGTACAATGGTGCGAATTTTGCGTAATACTTTCTTTCAGGATCGGAGATGGCTGGTCTACGGATCAATACCATTTCACCTACCCTTAATGGCCTGTGATATTTTTTTCTTCGAACTCTTCTCAGCCTGCGGTCAGCTTGCTCTCTTAAACGCTCCCGTACCTGTTGTGTACACAGTTCCGGAGATAATAGGGGTTCAGGCGGACAATTAACGACTGGACTCCACGGCCTGGCCGGTTGTAAGCCATTATGCACAGTGGCCGGGATTTTCGCTGTTGCTTCATGGACAGTATTATTTATGCAGTCAGTGATCAATGGGAGAATATCGACCCATCGCCAATGCTGTTCTGGGATATAAATTCTGCTAAATTTTGCGATGACTTTCATTACTCTTTCTGCCGGGTTCGACTCTGGGTGACGTGTTGAACTCAGAACATGCTGTATTCCTAATTGCCGTAAACCTGTTTTGAACTCTGCGGAGGTGAACTGTGTTCCGTGATCTGTTAATAATTTCTCCGGTTTTCCCATGGCCGGAATTATTTCCCTATTAATGCATCTTAAAACTGACCTAGTATTGGCCTTTTGCATTGGAGAAAGGTTTGTAAATTTGGAAAATACATCCATGGTGACTAATATGAACTGGTTGCCTCTCCGTGATTTCGGGATTTTTCCATAGATATCCATCGCGAATAACTCACGGGGCTTTGACGGTAGAATGGGAATTGGCTTCTGTTTTACCAGGTAGGAGTTCGCCTTGACACGCTGGCAAGTGTCGCATGTAACTTTTGCATCCCTGACAGTTTTCCTTAGGTCTTTCCAGGTGAAGGTTTCCTGAATTGTGGCGACGGTCTTATCAATACCTCCGTGCCCAATAACACGGTGTACATGCCATATTAGCTCTTCCTGTAATTCTTTAGGGACGACAATCTTTAATTTAGTATGATCCTTATCTGCATATTTTAACAACTGATTATTTAACAATCTGTATTCTTGTGCGGCCTTGTGAATTTCGTCATAACGAGGGTCCCCTTGTTGAATTGCTCCCTGGAAATACTGGATAATCGGCTGTAAGGTTGGATCAGCCTGTTGAAAGGTTGGTAACTGGCTCAGTCGGAGTAGTACATTTCGGTCTTCCTGGGTTAAGTCCACATAGTTTACCTGCTCTTCACGTTTATTTGGGTTCCTGCTTAAGGCGTCTGCTAGAATGTTTGCCTTGCCGGTGCAATGTTCAATGGTAAAATTAAATTGCTGCACGAACAGTGACCATCTAGTAATTCTGTCAGATGAAACAGCTGACTTTAACATGAAAGTTAAAGCTTTGTGGTCGGTTCTTATGACGATTGGAAATCCATAAATAACTTTCCGCCAGTGCTGTAGGGCTTGGACTATAGCTAGCATTTCCAGCTCTGTAGTTGTGTAGTTCCGTTCGTGTGACCTCAGTTTTCTACTATAAAAGCCTAAATAGTCCTTGGTTTTACATTCATTGTCCTGTTCCTGGAATAAGACTGCACCTACGCCCACTTTAGATGCGTCTGTCTGGAGGATAAATGGTCTGTTAAAATCAGGGTACGCTAATTGTATGCTCCTGGCTAACAGTTCTTTAGTACATGTGAACGCTATCTCTGCTTCCTGTGTCCATTTCCATCTGTTATTCTTACACAGCAGGTCTTGTAGTGGTGCTACGACTTCGGTGAAATTTTTACAGTGTTCTCTAAAGAATTGACACATACCAAGGAATTGTCGAACATGTTTCACTTTGGTAGGCCTAGGGAAGTTACTTATCGCCTCTAACTTTACCGGGTTTGGTCGGATTCCCTTGCCGTCTATCACGTGTCCTAGGAATAGGATTTCCGGCTGACAGAAGTGTGATTTCTTGATATTCACCTTGAATCCAGTTTCTATAAGGTTTTTGAACAGTTTGCCTAAATTTTGGAGGTTTTCTTCAAAGGTTTTAGTTGCGATTATCATGTCATCGATGTACAAAGTAGTAACTGCTTTGACTTCGTCTGTTAGGTTCCTGTCAAGTGCCCGTATGAGAGCGCTAGAAGAATTGCGGGTTCCGAACGGGAGTCTTTCAAAGACATAAGTCTGTTGATCAAACATAAACCCTGTTAGTAACTTCGACTTATCATGCAGAAGGATATGGTGAAAAGAACTGGTCAGGTCCACACCTGTGAAAACTTCCATGTCTCTAAATCGACGAATTGCGTCCTTAATAGGCATGGCTTGATCATTCTCTGGGATTAATTTGGAGTTTAATTGACGAGCGTCTAGGCACAGCCTCAGGGAATTGTCGGCTTTCTTTACTATGACAAGACTGTTCACGTACGGAGTGGGTCGCTTCGAGATGATCCCGTTTTCTTCCATTTGTTTGATAATTTGTTTGACCTCCTCGTGGTATTTCTCTGGCACTGGGTACGGCTTACGTTTGTATGGCTCCCAGTCCAAAACATTGAAAACGTATGTAAAATTAGGGATGAGGCCTACTTTGGAATCGAATACGGCCTGATGTTCAATTAAGAAGGCTCTTAATTGATCTTTCTGTTCTTTCGTCCCTTTAAACTCTGCAACCTTGTCACTGATTAATTTTTCAATATCTTCTGCAGTATCAACCATAAAAATGTCTGTAAAAATCCCCTCATGGTCCAAAATATTTAACTGTTCATCCGCATGCTCGGCTCCTAAGATATCGTGGAAGTCTCCGTCAGTACTGTTATCTGCTTCGTCCTCTTCATCAGTTTCCGGATTTATTGCAACTCTGTCGTGACCTCCATTCCTTCGGAATCTCACAACGCCCTCTGCAAGGTCAATGACGGCATGTGTTTCCCTGAGAAAATCAGCTCCAAGAATTACGTTGTAGTTAACTCTGGCCATTATGATAAATGTATGACTGTAGGTTGAGCTCCCTATTGTCATCTCCAGGTATGTCTGGGACTTGCAGGTAGCCACCTTGTCTGGCACGATCCCTTTTATTTTCACTGTCGAGACCGGGATCTCAGGTAGGCTCATTCTCTCTTTCAAATCATTAAACAGAGTCCTCGAAATAATGCTGATACTCGCACCAGTATCTAAAAGTCCTAAAATACTTGTTTCATTAATTTTGATTTTAATCACAGGTAGAGGTAAAATTTGTGGGCTCTCCTGCTTGAATTCATCATTTAATAAGTCCTCAGGCTGCGCTATCCATGAATCTACCTTAGCTACTTCCCACTCTTCATTCTCAATGGTCAAATGTGTGATTGAGTCAATGTCTAATGGAGCTACTAATTCGAAATTGAAGTTTTTTTTTGTCTAGCACCGGTCCCCTCGTACGTCGGTGCATTAGGATTGAGCGGTCTGCGGTCCTCGCTTCCTCTCCTTCTTGTCTGCTGGAACTCGAGGCTTTCGGCTCCCGTGATATCCGGGTTCATGTCTTGGGACTCGATTGCCTGTTTCCACGGATCGCGCTGCTGTTTGTTATTCAGGTCATTGATGTATCGGCGCCCCTCTTGGTACCTTGGGTCCGAGTTCCTATCTCGCTGGTAATTCCTTCTCTCGTTCCATCTCCTTTCAGGATCGCGATAGTAAGGCCTATCTCTTCCTCGATCTTCCCATCGCCTTCTGTCTCGTGAGAGGTACCTCCTTTGGTATGGCTGCCTGTCCTGGTATCGCGGTCGCCTGTCTGGATAGTTAGGTTTTCTAAACCACGGACGTTGGGTTTCTTCCTCCTGGCGTCTCGTGTTCGTCTCTCGCCGCGGTACAGCGCCTGAATTCGGGCCGTTTACCTGCGCATTGCCTCGTGCATTGTCACTTGTGGCATTAGCTAGGTAAGCCCTATGTTCCTGCGTTTGCCTGGTCACTCTCTGCGGTACATTATTAGTGGATGTGGCGTCTAGCTCCCTTAAAATAGCCTCAACTTGGGCTGGATCATCTACCCTCGCCGTAATGAGCATTCTCTGCACGTCCGACGGAAATTGCTTTATAATTGTCTGCACGATTTCTGCGTCAGACACAGGGGAGTCTAATTGTCTAAGTTTCACGAGCTGTGTTAAGAAGAAGTCTAGGTATCGTGTGGGCTGTGTCGACATGTACTTGCGAGTGTACAAGTCCATCCTGAGTGCTTGTTGTGTTGACAAGGACCAGTACCTTTCGAGGAAAGCCTTCTCGAAATCTTCGAACGTCTTAAAAGTATCTACGAAACCATAGTACCAGGTCTTCGCCTGTCCTTCGAGATATTTTTCTACAATGCGTAGTTTCTTGTCTTCTGGGGCTTTAATATCTTGGAAATATTGTTTCAATTCCCTAAGATATACTTTTGGGGTTATTTGTGACGTTCCACTAAATTTCTTCGGTTGGTCGTCACTCGTACGCACAATATTTATGATCTGGGTGGAAGCTTCAGCTCTTTGTGTACTTTCCGGCATTGTCCTTTCCACGTTAAATATTTGTGTTATCGGCTCGCTCTGTGTCTGCTCATGCTGCGGCTGTATCCTAATCTCTCTGGCTACCTGGGACTCGGCTTGCTTGTCTACTAGCATCTTGACTAAGGTCGACAGGTTTTCGCCCTGGGTCTTAATTGCCTGGATTTTTCCCTCTATGACCTCGTTAAATTCCTGTCTCACTGACTGCTCACTGAGTGTAATCGCACCCTCAGTTTCCGCTATCTTTTCTGACAGTTCGGTTAACCTCTTTGTAATATCCTGGGTCTCCGACTTTAAGGTCATGATTTCGTGGCTCGTTTCCTCCTGAGTCTCTCCAATCTGTACGCATACTTTATTCATTTCTTTCCTAGTCTCATCCTCAATTTTATCTATCCGTTCTTCCAAGAGTATGATACCTCGAGCTAGATCCTTGCCTTGATCTTGCACCATCGCCCTGGTTTCCCTCATACTTTCCTCAACAGTCGCGCTATGGCTGTCTAACTGTTCTTGTATTTGTGCTTGTGCATCGGCTAACTTCTTTATTTCTTCCATAGTCTCCTGCCTGTTTGCATTACACGCCTGCATGAGTTTATCCTGGTTTTCCCGTAACTCTTTCTTCAATTCAACCTGGCTCTTTATAAATTTCTCCTCGAGCTTTACTTCGCACTGCTTGAATTCTTCTAAAACCTGTCCTCGTACTGCCTCTACTTTATTTGCAAGTTCGGCTTGGCTACTTTCAATCTTATTTGCAAGTTCAGCTTGACTAGATTTCAATTCACTTTGTGTGGCTTTTAACTCATTGGCTAACTCTACCTGGCTGGATTTTAATTCGCCTTGCGTGGTTTTAAATTCGTTAGCTAATTCGGCCTGGCTACTTTCTACCTTGTTTATAAGTTCAGCCTGACTGGATTTTAATTCGTCAGCTAATTCTGTTTGGCTACTTTCTATCTTATTCGATAGTTCGGCCTGACTCGATTTCAACTCATCTTGACTGGTTTTGAGTTCATTAGTCGCGATGCTTAAATCATTAATGGTTTTAATCAACATGTCCCACTGCTCCTGGCTAATCGACATTATATATGCTGAGAGAATACGACTGAGACCTTCAGGCTCCCCAACAATACCTCCAACACATGCAAGACACAGTAATCACCAATACAAAACAATTTTATCCTAAATTTGGATAAAATTATACAAAACATTTCATTTATAATTAATACCACTACTTGTCAAACAGTACTATCACAGCATTTATATTTATCAACATTCAGTAACTCTATGTTCATGGCTGTTAGTCTGGGTACAAAATAAATTAAATGTAAAGTGCAAAGTCCCGGGGATAAGCAAATCTGGCCCCAAAGGTGGGCGCCACGCTTTTCACTCCGCACTCCGGCCCCTGTGCCCTTTTTAAGGCAATAACTGCGGTGATCTCTTCTTTCTTCTGTGCGCCGGCTGCTCCTGTAATAAATGACATGTAAATAATACTCACCGCTGCATGTAGACTCTTGTTCCTCAGTCGTGCCCGTCCGTTATCCCCGGAGAGGCCACCCGCTGATCAAGGAGTGAGGAAATGAAAAGAGGGGGGTAAACTAACTAAAAATGACGGTACCCAAGACTGAATTAAAATTTAAATAAAAGACTGATTTATTCAATAAAATGCAAAATGCTAAAATGAACGTCAACCTGAACTAGTGAAAAATGTAAACAAATGAAATAAAAGTGACTAATAAAATTGCAGATTGAAGATCTGCCTTACAAAACAATCATAAACTGCCTAAATAAACTGACTGAAGGTCAAACACCTTAATTAAAATATTCCAGACTCTCTTGACATGTCTTCAAGTTAAATAAAATGACTCAGTTTAAAACTCTGGTCAGAAAGACCACCTTCTTGGAATACAAAATTATATTACGGAGAAAGTATCTCTCAAATAAACTTAAAATAGTTGACTCACAATAAAGTAAATTAAATTTGTTGCGTCATCAAACCACTGACTCATAGGCATTATCAAGTGTTTATTACATGTAGGTCATTTGGTAAAATACCCAAATTTAAAATAATCATGGACTGCACTAAGCAAGTGTATCACTTAAGGAAATAATTCGAAGAAAACAGAACAGCCATGAACATCACACTTCATTTCCGACATAACCATTGTCTTATTCAAACACCTCATGGTTAAACAAAATTAATTATCGAAACATCACTCTGAGTGTATCCAACCACTCATCTAAATGTTAAACTTCATTTGCATGTCTGTGATAGACTGGACTTCTTAAGAATAAACCAAAAATTAGGCCAAGTGCCTGATGTTAACATTATCGAATGATTAGCGATCCTTGTACATTAAAATTTCTATTGACTTTGCCGCTAACTGCATTTCATTATCAATTCATAGATTTGTGGTACCACCACTAAATGGAGGCAGATGCCATCTTATTTACCATTCATTGCGGCAGTTTTATACAATTGGTTTATTTAAAGATCGCTTCATTTCTAAATAAAAATATAGTGGATTTTTAAAAGAAAGTTTGGTAATTACTTAAATGCCTGGTATGAGCATACCACTACTATTGTTTCGACCGTGACATAATCGATGATTCATAAACCTAACATCTGAAATCTTATTTACAACATTACATTAATTAACGGAGAAACACTGCTCCCACAAAGAAAATACAGGGATCAAAACAAACTAGCCTATCTACTCCTATCTATTTACAACAAAACAAATATAAATAATTCACATGTTTGCGTCCTACAAATACACAGTAAAATAACAAACAGAAAGGAAAACAAATAAGCAAACTGGATCCCACCATCGCGGCCTACTGGAAATTAATAAGGATGGAAATGCGCAAAAATGAACTCGGAGTCTCCAGAAAAATATACCCCGCTGCGAGTAGCAAAAAAAAAAAAAAAAATTGTGAATTTGACGGCAATCTCAAACCTCAGACGATAAATGTCTGGACATGATACTATTCAACCTTGATGGACAAATTACTGTTATTTCACGTCATCCGTGACTCTACATAATTATTCAAAACACATTGACTCGTCGCTCTGTTCACATTGTACACTGGCTAGCATTACTTGCCGAGCATCTACTTTCCCTGGAATTATTTAAACAAATACAGGCTTCTGCCTACTATCATAACCCATGTCGTAACACATTTAACACTCGTGGTTAAATTCTTCATTTCACAATTCTATTTACTCATTAATTCTTGACGTCATTATTATTCATTATTCTCACAATACAGCCTCGCTCGTATCCGGCGGGCAAAAATATCTGTCGTGCACATTACGGCTTCTTACGACAATTCAAGACATGGTCCAAATATCATATTTCCATCATCGACGTAAATCATCAGGGATATTAATCATCTAGCTCGATCTCTCGATCATTCACTGCTTAACATATCACAAAAATCTCAGAGCTGACTCATCAATGGCGCTCACTGTTTCTAAAAAAAATAACGAGATTGCCTCTCAAAACACAGATGTTGAAACATGTGTAACCGCAACTACACAGGAATAAAATACTCGCGTCTACCCAAAAATCGTCGCAAAATACGCGGGATAAGTACCATCAAAACCGGTCATCTGAAGGATGATTCCCTAACATAAACAAACTGAAATGCGCAACATAGTAAGATAAACATTGAAATCATCGATGGCGGCGTCTACAAACATCAAAATAAATAAAAATATGACTCAAAAACCATCGATCTAAATATCATGATGAATAATGATAAATAACTGGCATTACACTCATAGATCAAAAATCATAGCTGCCTAACTGTCGAAGTGACATGCTACAGAAATCAACCATAAATTCACGCAAACAAACATCTACTTAACAAAATGCACAAATAATCCTAGCTGAAAGTGCAACATTAACATTATTATTATTATTATTATTATTATATTATTATTATTATTATTATTATTATTATTATTATTATTATTATTATTATAAAACTGTGAATTATTTACAACCCTACCTAGTACTCTAAACTACATTGATCATCGATTTGCCACGGTCCTACATGTTTATTTACATTATTTAATGATGCTCATACCTGTGATGGTGGAGGCAGGCTGGCTCGCCCTCCGGCCCCGGTCATGGTGGAAATTAGAATACCATCTTCAAGCTGATGTGGTATTCCAGATTTTTACACACGCAAATTTGACACATTTTTGCCATGCCGTGACACACGTTTATATTAGCACAAAACACTCGCATTTCTCTCACTCCAGTGAAAGTTAGAAGATGCCCCTGCAGACTCCTGTTGTGAAGCTGGACGGTCGCCTCGCTATCTACCTGGAAATCACCTGCTGGCCTGCTCGCCTCTCTCAGCTTTGTTTACCTTGCCAGCTTACAGAACATTAACCCCACGGGACATAACTGTTTGCTCCAGGTTGACTACTGCGGCCCTCATTGAAGAAAAGTCATACTCCTCCCTATCTGTCTTTAGTAGTTTCTGCCCGTAAATATCTCGCTTGCCAAAACAGTTTATAGAATGGTAGAAGCAAGCTAAAATACAGTTTATGTTGTGGAGAAAATTTTATGCTGATAACACATGTGAAACTACCCGCTGGTTAGAAATGTTTTTATGTAAATATGCTGAAAACATGGATTTGTTCCTCTCGACTCGTAATGTGAGTTCATTTAAGTTGAAAGTATAGTTCTTGCCTATTCTCCCTGCATTTACAGTAAAGGTTTGTTAAAGTGTTCATTTTTAGAAATGTTGCTCTCCCAAATAAATAATACTAGGCTTTCTAAAATGCCTACAAGTGTCTAATCGCTTTCTTACCAGCCAAAAGCAAATCTAACTGAGAAAAATTAGCTGACCCACTCTGTCACTCTGTCAAACGTAGATACACTGAGATTATTACAGAATCACTGCGAATTAGTCAAAACACACTGTCAATACTCAAGACAACAACTGAGAATTCAGAAACACTGAGACTTACAGAATCACTGCCAAGACTCAACAAAACAACTGAGAACTCTGAAGACACTGAGAACGACTGAGAACTTGGAAAGACTGAGAATTCGACCCTCTGGTCGCTGGTTTTTGTAAAGATTCCTCCCACCACCTGGAAAATAGTTCCGTGGAAGGGATGTGGCGTAATGATCTAGTCCTCGGGAGCGCTTTCTCGTACCTCCGTAGGTTATGGTTATCAAAATTATATGCAGAACTTCCTAAATTTTGTCTGACTCACATGTGATATTGCGCCGCGGGAAATGATCACAGGATAATCCACACGACGGCGCGCGTCACTGGTGTTATTTTCTTCCGGTGGATGGCTCTATCCCGCCATGACCGCTCCTCCTTCCGGGTCCTATTACTCCTCCGTGTGAAGTTGAATTTTATTAATTAGGCACTAATTTACCACAGATTCGCACTGATAATTCACCAAATATTATAAAGAAATCAGGACACTGTTTTTTCACTACCACATCGGGCTTCAGCTCGCGGAATACTGACTGTAGATTTCCCGGTATGACAGCTCATTCAAATTTAGAATTTTCTGATTGGCTGAGACTTTCGCGCTCTTCCAAACGTGGTGCTTCCATTTCCTCCCAAGGATTGGCGGTTATTGTCGTTGTCCCCTATTGTCCGAGCTAAGTAGGTCAGGCTTCAACGCGTGCTTTTCTCGTGAGAACGAACAGCAAGTCGCCCCTCCTAGGCGGTGTCATAAAATTTATTGGAAGGAACCCTAAGGATGGTTTACAAGTTGGTCGTGCTTAGAGAAGAGTTTCATGGATTCTCCTCGCCGTCAGGCTGGCGCCAGAAAGTTCCTTTGTGACTGCTAGTTTCACAGCCTCACTGTGGTATCTCATATGCGAAATATTCAATTTAATTGTGAATTAACTTAGGCAAATTCGCTTATGGGTGCAATACATACATACATACATACATACATACATACATACATACATACATACATACATACATACATACATACATACATACATACATACATACATACATACATACATACATACATACTGAACCCTTTAGGTCCTTATTGAGGGATACCTACCTTCCTTACCTATCAGCAAAGTTCATGAGATCTGTGTCTTGGGTCGTTTCGGGTTCTTCGTCACTTGCTGAGGTAAAGGTAGGGTTCATTAATTCTAATCTATCTACTGGAATGAAAGGTCTGTTTAAAAGATTCCTATTTATTCAGGAAATTCTGAAGCAATCTGTCACTGGTATCATAGAAGTCAACTGTATCCACTGGACACCACAATCATTTTTACATAATGGTCAGAACACTGGTGTGAGACTTTAACGTAATTGCCTGATGGGCATTCTTACTAGAAACCATTGTCTCAATTATTAATCATTTAAGAAAGGAAAGTCTGGAAATCCTTAAATTCGGCTTCCATGTGAGATCACATGTACCATCATAGTGATTCGTTATGGTCCAGCCCTCGTAACACGAACTCTGGACTCTGAGTATAATTAAGGCCGTCCAATCGGTGTGTGCCACACAGTGGTTCTACGGCATGGACCCTTAATTGAATCGATGTGACCTGCGTCTATGTCATGGACCGACCTCTAATCTTCTAAGTTACTTTAAAGTCATTGTGGATGATGACCGCAAGGAAATGATGCTACAATGGCATATGGCCCTAATCTAAGTCACTGAGGTTGATGACCCCCTGACCATCCAAGTTTCTAGGCTGAAGGCTAAACACAATTAAGTTACATCGGTTGATGACCAAAGTTTCCACTTTACTATCCCCAGCACATTCACTGCTCAATCAATCAAAGTTCAATAATTACAACAATAGCAATGCTCACAAACTTTGTGGCAGTAAAATCCATTTCCTTCGGATATGTCCCTTTAATCTTTACTTTATTTTTAATATTCCCCAGACAACAAACTAAAATTTCCAGAATGCATCTCCAAGTTATTCGCTTGATTAAAGTTATTTCAAAATGCGGTTTCACTGAATTTAATAATTTAATAAATTTAAATGATTTATCGAAATGTTAAAGAACAGTAAATTTTATCTCCGCGGACTCTGGTTTCTTCACAATTTTCTACGCAGCTGTGATGTGAATTCAATATTGCGATGTTTATCTGGCTGGAAAAGAATTTGTTACATCATTCATGTCCAGCTATATATCTCGTATCGTGATATCACACTTTAAAATTCTAATCTAGTCCTAACCGTTATTAACACTTGGATATCCTAATAATCTACGTACAAACCAAACAACTCGCCATATAATTACGATGTCATATCTCGTCATTACCATATGAATTTTGCACACCCCTCACAGACAAACCGATCAATCACGACCATCGCTCTATATTTTGGACAACCCTGAAATTGGGTTACTCTGTTCCTTATACTCAAAGTTCGTGATTTCGAATGTGCATTACGTCCCCAATTACAGTACTTCACAATACTTAGATCATTACCGGCTATGAAATTTCAACTAAATCCAGCATTTTAACGTTTCCCTGGCCGAGAATACAGTCTCAATACCAAGCCTGTCCCGTTAGATAGCTGAGGTGTCTCACCCCCCTCGCTCGCTTGGCAGTTACAGGAACCACCTGGTTTATTCACAGTTGACTGACTTCTCAAATGTTCCCTTTAAACTCTGCCGACATAATTAAACAAATACGATATTCTAACCAACAAAATGCACAGATTATGCTTCAAGATGCCCACACTAATTATACGCGTCGCCAATTGATACCGCTATAGATTTTTATGAGTTTCTTTCCATTCCCAACATTATAAATATTCCTCGGGCTATCATATCCCGGCTTCAATGACAGGACTCTAACCTGATTCGCATATCTCATCTCAACTCATATAAAACATTCCTCGGGCTTCCGGGTCCCGGCTTCAATGACAGGTCCAACCTGTTTCGCAATACTAACCTCTGTTTCCCAGCTCCACAATTATCATCGACAAAGAACTGGAATAAAATCCTCACTAGAAATTCCGACATCTAATATCGCACAATGCATTACTCATGAATAACTTCGCATAAATGATATCGTATTTAACAACTTGATTTTTACGAGAAATGACTGAAACATTCTACTAGATCTTTTTATTGTCAGTCAGACACAGTTTAAAATGGGCATAGAAAAACGTTTCTCTCCGTGACCAAATTCATCTCCCTTGGCTCTCACCCGACAGCGCGCTTCCTCTCGATTGAAAATGAGTAACCATGGATTATTATTATTAACGTCAAATTGCAGACAGAAGAATTTTACATCGAATGAACATCTTACTTCGACATCACAAAATACAGGCAGTACACTCACACGGATGACGATCTACATTGGACGTGATATCACTTCAGAACCCTTATTCAATAACTTTTTACAACATTATACGGCCCTCGCAAGACTTCAAAAATTTATCCAAGTGGAAAATAAAACAAATGACTCTTTTAGTCGTACTCTCACATTTACAAAACTTAGTAGGGCGACCACTGCGTCGTAAATCCCCATTCAAATACAAGAAATCACGAGACGAGATATAAGAGGTAGTAAGATGGAAAGCCACCTACCTCATGTCGTCACGCCAGTATTCGTCTTAGGGCTCACCTGTGACCCTGGCATTTTATTTAGCCATCTTTACATTCATGGCTGTACATCTCATTATGTTTCTTCAGGTTTCCTGGAATAAAGCATAAAAAAAAAGAAATACCCTTCACTTGTTTGCGGAGCGCACACGATGGACTATAATTATTCCCGCACACGAATTACTTAATCACATTAGAATATTTCAGTACTTTGACCGTCCTATCTGATACACTTATTTCTCTCAAGAAAACTATCTCCCCATGGAGTCAAGACTTAGCCGCAATGGCTAAAATCTGCAGTCGAACTCAGTCTACTTTCGTTGGTTTGATTTAGCAGAGCAGCTCAACAATTTTTCGTCCGCTTTGTATCACAAATGCCGGAGAAGGAAGCTTCGTCATGGCGTCCCTTCATATTTATAGCAGTTACCCCCTCTCTTCGGATCTCTCCCTCTGCCGCCAAGAAAAATTTCTATAAATTTTCTGACTTACCTAAACTGCAATTTCAAGAGTTTTGAAAGTGACTACATGCTTGCTACATTTCTGGCGGTAATGTTCATGGACATTTAAAAATTTTACGGGTTCGATTTGTGAGATGATTGACCTCCTTTGATAGGCACTATATTTTTTTGACTTGGCGTGGTCACGCCGTGTACACGCGCTTTGAAATAGTTCATAAAAATGACTAGAGATTCTTCCGCCGTCGACACGTGTGGTTGACGTCACGTACCCCATAGCGTGGGACCGAAGGTAATCACCCCCTCGTCACGTGTCAAATCCATGCTATCAAGAATCCAACTTTTAGTTTAATTGTTACACTATGCATAATGTTCTTAGGGCACAAAGGTCATGGGTTCAATACATACATACATACATACATACATACATACATACATACATACATACATACATACATACATACATACATACATACATACATACATACACTGATATGCCAAAAGTCATGGAATGCAGCAGTTAAAGGTAATACTCGGTGGCGCCACCATACTGTGACGTCTTAGAAGTGCCCATACCTGCATCAGGTACGATCTGATATCTCGAGAGTGAGTGTAAACACCGTCTGTGATGGTTGTGGTAAGGCGACGTGAATGACCATCTTTCGAATGATGTATGGTAGTGGGGGCCAGATGGATGGAACATTCCGTTGTCAAATTTGTGCGGACATTTAACATTCCTCGATCAACAGTGTCACGTGTGTATCCGCGATATCTCATGACAGGCATTACCACCCACAGTGAGCACCGTAGTGGCCGGGCGACGCGCAATAATCGTGATTAGCGGCGTCTGGCTAGAATTGTCCGTGGTAAGAGAGAAGCCACATTGGCACAAATCACATCCACATTCAATACAGAAGGTACCAGACGCATATTCATCAGATCAGTGCAACGTTCTTTAACGTCAGTGGGATATGGGAGCAAAGACCTACCAGAGTGCCCTTGTTAACTCCACGGCACTGGGCACAGCGTCTCACCTGGATGCGTGACGTTGCTAATTGGACCCTGGAGGATTGGCGACATGTAGCTTGATCCGCTTAAACCCCTCCCCCCACCTCTCATGTAATGTTTACAAAACAACAAAAACAGAAACTGACAATACACAAGTGAAAGTCAACCCAATGGATTGGCTGTTTTGAACATTCACAGACACATAATTACTTGTAAAACCAACAGATCTCTTGAATCTATTTTTCTAAGAAGTCTCGAAGGTTGGATTTTAGATTGTAATCTGAACATACCATCCGCTATAAAACTGTTGACCTTGATCATATTGTTCTTGTTCTGCATTTTAATGTAATATTTTGCAATGTACTGTGCTACAATCTGAATATCAACATAATTCACTTATATCAGTGTCCTTATAACGACACTCATGCATGCGCGTACCACACACACGCATAAGTACGTTCATTATGTTCTGTCATCGTTTTGTCCGGTTCCATGGCTAAATGGTTAGCGTGCTGGCCTTTGGTCACAGGGGTCCCGGGTTCGATTCCCGGCAGGGTCGGGAATTTTAACCATCATTGGTTAATTTCCTCGGCACGGGGGATGGGTGTATGTGTTGTCTTCATCATAATTTCATCCTCATCACGACGCGCAGGTCGCCTACGAGCATCAAATCAAAAGACCTGCACCTGGCGAGCCGAACCCGTCCTGGGATCTCCCGGCACTAAAAGCCATTCGTCATTTCATTTCATCAACATTTTGTAACTATAACCCCCCGATCAATCTTGGCTACGCTAGTGTTTCGAACTGATGGTAGGGATCGGATATGGCGCAGTTCGCATGAAGCCATGCACCCCAGCTGCCAGCAAGGCACCATACAGGCTGGTGGTATTATAGCCCCATAATGGTGTGGAATATGTTCATGTGGTATGGGCTGGATCCGCTGATCCATCTGAATAGGTTCTTGACTAGTGACTCCTACGTTGAACTCCTTGGTGCAGCCCTCTGCAATAATGACTTGGTAGAAAGGAGACGAGCTGCTCGACTAAGTGGTATGTTCCGAGCTGTCAGTGGAGAGGTGGCGTGGGAGGACATCAGTAGACGAATAAGTTTGGATGGTGTCTTTAAAAGTAAAAAAGATCACAATATGAAGATAAAGTTGGAATTCAAGAGGACAAATTGGGGCAAATATTCGTTTATAGGAAGGGGAGTTAGCGATTGGAATAACTTACCAAGGGAGATGTTCAATAAATTTCCAATTTCTTTGCAATCATTTAAGAAAAGGCTATGAAAACAACAGATAGGGAATCTGCCACCTGGGCGACTGCCCTAAATGCAGATCAGTAGTGATTGATTGATTGATTGATTGATTGACTGATTGATTGATTGATTGATTGATTGATTGATTGATTGATTGATGAGGTATTTGCAACAAGATAGTGTCATAGGGCCCTAGTCGTTCAGAATTGGTTCGAGGAGCGTTTTGGAGCGTTTTTTTTTTTTTTTTTTTTTTTTTTTTTTTTTTTTTTTTTTTTTTTTTTTTGCTAGGGGCTTTACGTCGCACCGACACAGATAGGTCTTATGGCGACGAAGGAGCGTTTCAATAACTGCTATATTCACGTCGAATGCCTGATATGAACCCTCCTGATTATTTATGGTACGTGGTGGTGAGGTCAATTCACACCCAAGACTCTGCAGCTACAAATGGCACGAAGCTGTGGAAAGCTATCCGAACGGCATGGGTCAGAATCTCTCCACATGTGTTTCTTCCACCCGTGGAATCGATGCTACGACGAGGTACTACACTTGGTCAAGCTAGAGGAAGGCCTACACGATTCTAGACCCCTATCCCATGAATTTTGGTATGTCAGTGTACATACAAATAATTCCAAACATATGAACATACAGTACATCTTCATTATATAATGTTATGCCCTTCAGCATTCAGTCTGCAGGCCTCTGGGAATTAACTACAAGTCTCCACAATCCTCTATTTGCAATTAGCTCTGTGGCCTCCATCGTCGTCTTGATCTCCCCATGCTTCTCTTCACCTCCGTGTTCGAGTCCATTATTCTCCAAAGTAACCAATCCTCCATTTGCCTCACGTAACTCCACCATCGAAGCTGGTTTGTACGCACAGCTTCATTCATCTACTGTAGTTCATTCCTGACTTAGACTTTATTTCCTCATCACGAGTATACTTCTGCCGTTGTTCCCATCTGTTTGTACCGGCAATTATTCTTGCAAATTTACCGGGCGAGTTGGCCGTGTGCGTAGAGGCGCTCGGCTGTGAGCTAGCATCCGGGAGATAGTGGGTTCGAATCCCACTGTCGGCAGCCCTGAAGATGGTTCTCCGTGGTTTCCCATTTTCACACCAGGCAAATGCTGGGGCTGTACCTTAATTAAGGCCACGGCCGCTTCCTTCCAACTCCTAGGCCTTTCCTATCCCATTGTCGCCATAAGACCTATCTGTGTCGGTGCGACGTAAAGCCACTAGCAAAAAAAAAAAAAAAAAAAAACTTGCAAATTTCATTTCTGTTATTTCCAATTCATGAACATATCTTGAGTCCACCCAGCTTTCTCTCCCGTACAGTAAAGATAGTTTCGTCCGAGGGTTGACTTCTTTCTTACGGAATTCCGTACCGAGTGAATTGGCCTTGCGGTTAGCGGTGCACAGCTGTGAGCTTGCATTCGGGAGATAGTGGATTCGAACTCCACTGTTGACAGATCCGAAGATAGTTTTCCATGGTTTCCCATTTTCACACCAGGCTGTACCTTAATTAAGGCCACGGCCGCTTCCTTCCCACTCCTAGGCCTTTCCTATGCCATCGTCGCCATAAGACCTATCTATGTCGGTGCGACGTAAAACAAATTGTAAAAAAAAAAAAAAAAAAAAGCAAAGAAAATAAAACATCTGAAAACGTCTGCTATTGATCTTGAGTTAAACTAGATTTCCGCATTGACAATTTGGGAAAATGGGCTATCTCACCTTTCAACATCTGACGTTGCCAAAGCTCCATCATTTGCTTCAAAACAGTTAATACCTTGACTGTTTACAAAATGAGTAATACGTGTGTTGCTTCCCTGCAACTTAAGATTGAATGTATTCATGTGCGATATGATGTTGATGAGAAATGCTAACTCATTAAACCATTTAGGATCAGTGAATTCATAGAGGGGACGCTCCTTTATTTCCATAAATAAAACTATTTCATCCAACAAGTCAGGTCAGGGATTTTTACCCGGAATTGAGTGTTGGTTCGAGGTTCACTTACCCTACGTGAGAACAACTGAGGAGCTATACGGTGAGATACCACATGGGTGTGATAGCCATTTCACTAGTTAAGTCCAACCACAGGAACTTAATATTTGTAATCAACTGAAGGAGCCGACTTCAATAACGCAATCGGTTAGTATTAGCCTAAAATGTTTACAGGGCATATACTTCTGTTTTCAAAGATAATCGGGCCATTCCCAGTTGATATCGGTGGCGTTCAGTGCCGAGTCCGTGTCATCGATTTCCATCACGTTGGACAAATTCCTGACAGCCTGGCGTTATGTGAAAAGCCATTAGCATTACATTTTTTTTGCTATTGGCTTTACGTCGCACCGACACAGTATGTCTTATGGCGACGATGGGACAGGAAAGGGCTAGGACTGGGAAGGAAGCGGCCGTGGTCTTAATTAAGGTACAGCTCCAGCATTTGCCTGGTGTGAAAATGGGAAACCACGGAAAACCATCTTCGGGGCTGCCGACAGTGGGGTTCGAACCTACTATCTCCCGAATACTGGATACTGCATTACATTAAGCAACATTAAACAAATATCATATTCATCCTAACTGAATGGTAAATAAGAGTACTCTGGATATGAACGAATTCTTGTGACTTTCTGGACGTACAAATACAGACTATCAGCCTCAGCGGAACATCGAATAGGCATTATTATTATTATTATTATTATTATTATTATTATTATTATTATTATTATTATTATTATTATTATTATTATTATTATTATTATTATTGGTTTTACGTGCCAATAAATCTACCGACATGAGGCGGACGTATTTAAGCACCTTTCAATACCACCGGACTGACCCGGAATCGAACCCGGCAGGTTGAGCGCAGACGGCAGGCAGTACTTCTACCGATTCTACCGAGTGAGCCATCAAGCCCACCGAAGCGTGTTAAAATGGTTTCGAAGAACAGCAATTCTGAAACCAATTCTAAAAGTACCGTATTTCCTCGCGTGTTACAGGCTACCCCTTGTTTTTACTTTTAGAGCTGCAAAAAAGTAAAGGTTGGTGGGTCTAATATGTGATAGCCTCCCATTCTGTGCAGTGAACACATGCCTTCTGGCTATAAAGGACTATAAATTGTACATGTATGTATTCTACACTATTCTTTAAGAAATTTATGATTGTATTCTAAGACTTGCTGGCTACCTTCGTTGGAAGGCAGTATTTCTAAATTTCAAAACAAAATGAAGAAAAAATAAACGGTTAACACATTACTTTTAGGTCTACACATACTTTAAACGTGAGGAAAACAACGGGAAACTACCTCACTCCTCATTTCCCTAGTACGCCTCTTCAGTGACACCTAGGCCATCTATGACAGCTAATGGTAGACCTGTTGAGGATCCAACCAGCCTTCGGGCTGAATACCCAACAAACATACGTACATACATACTGTAAATATAAACAATGTTTTATTTACTCTTATATCACGCCATTTATTTCATCTCATTAACTCCTCTGATAAGGTTGAGGTCAGGAAGGGCATCTGGGCGTAGAAACTGGCTATGGACTATCATCTCACTTCATACCCGACCCCGAAGAGAAAGGGATGGACATACTGTACAGTTTTATTTATCGTATTATGCAATACTAATACAAGAGAACGAAAAAGACCTTCATGCCAGTCATTGTCAGTCTCTGTCAGTTGAGCAGTACGCCTATCACGCAGAAAACCTAATCACTGCTTTCATTTGAATTATCGTCGTCTGTATCGCTAACTTCCCTGTTACCGGTGTTTTCGTCATCCCAAATGACGTCATCTTCACTGCCATCGAGAGCAGTCGATGTCTCGGTCTTTTTGAAATATTTTACAATAGTTTCGTTCCCGATTATAATCCAAACAGTGAGAATCTAATCACTGACGGTCTCTAGAGATGGTCTCTGCGTTAATCCAGTTGAGGCGTACGGTTCCAAAATCCGCCTTATCCATTTTTTATGAAAATAGAGTTCTTGGCTTATCTCTTATAACTCATATGATTTAGCATTAAAGAAAAAAAAACACTGTTCCTAAACCCGCTTTGTCCCCATGAAAATGTAACACAAATTCAGGTGACGTTTCCAAAACCCGCCTTATCCTAAGATGTTGTTTCCAAAACCCGCCTTATCCTAAGATGTTGTTTCCAAAACCCGCCTTATCCTAACATGGGACACCGTAACTGGAACGTACTTCAAATAATACTCTATGAAGTTTTCACGGTGTGTTCTTCGAAACTGTTGGCAATACCATTTCCGATAATTTCGCGCCAGTTTAACTAATATTGAGTTTAACCACTGACCTTCATTTTTACGATTTCAAAGAGCATACATAATAAAAGAATGTCTATTATAATATCAATTAATGACAAAAATTATCATTGTAAAGTTTTATCTACGTGTACAAACCTTGCGCTTATCACGATGACAGTTCCAAAAGCCTTCTTATCCAATGCTGAGTTCCAAAACACGCCTTATCCAATCTTAATTTGTAAATATCTTCCTTATATCACAGATATTTTTATTTAAGAAATATTTTCATTTTATATTTAAGAAATTGTGTTACGAGAAACTTCTATTACGCTCTCTCACAAGACTCTAACAGACACTTGAAGTGCGCCTGCGCTGTGAGTGAGTTTCTACATTGGTTGTTCCCCCTCCTGTCCCTTCCCCTTCCCTTCTCAAACGTAGTATTGGTGGCTGGTTGCATCCAGCGTTAAGCCCCATTCACAATGCAAACGTAACGTAACGTAAACTTAAAATTAACGTTAACTTAGAAGTTAGCGGCCATCTTATCTAATGGATCCATTCACAATGCGCCGACGTAAACTTAACTGCGAGTCCGTAAAATTAAGGGATTGCAAACTCCAAGCTCTTGCGGTTAATTTTACGTTAACTTTAAGAACCAGCCAATCAGAGCAGAGGTAAACACTGTGTGTTGTGCACGATATAATGACTTCTTTCGACGAAACACTTGTAATTCTCTTTCAAAATAATCTTTGTGTATAGGCTATGTATGATAGAAGGAAAAAGAATTACAAATACGCTGTACCTAAAAATAATTGGTGGAAATTAATATCCTGTAGTAATGAAATCTGACAATAAATGGCGGGAGACAAGCTCGCAGCGCTGGCAAACGGACGAGAGAGAATCCCTGTAATAAATAAAACAGAGTCCCTGTATATTTCTTAACATTATGACGGACTACTATTTTACGAAAACGATATCATCCAAACAAATAGATCTAAACATCTCATCGGGGTGTGGTAGATAGGGTCATAGATGTCGGTAAAGGAGACCTTACATTTCTTTTTATTAGAAAAGGGGAAGCAAATCGTAAGAAAGGCAAACAGTTCAGGTTTCATCCGCATGTCCAAAACGAACTGATGAGGGTCATTTCTTACAGTAGATTACCGAAATCGCCCTGAGATAACCTTCTTTGATTCAAGGGATGAACCCATTTTCTGCACCGTTGTTTACATTGCCTTTTTCAGGTACCGTAGGCCTACACAGCTCCCAGGAGCAAAGCAATAGATGTTTGAAGTAATATGAATTCCGCTGCCACGTTGTTTGATTCCATCTAAGTTAGGTATTGAAATATAAAACTGCGAGATAGCCCAAAACCTGACTTCCGTACTAAATAACATGGCAGTGTTTTGATTGGCTGCTGTGTACTCTTTACGTTAATGTTACGTTCCTCCATTGTGAACACCACAAATTTTACGTTAATTTTACTGTTACGTTACGTCGTTAAGTTTACGGTTACGTTTGCATTGTGAATGGGGCCTTAGACTCTCACTAATTATTTGTCGCTCTCTTGAGCAACTACTGGGAGGTTCCTTTCGAACCCAAGGCTTCTGGGCTGCGAACATCGGAGCGTAAGTCGTGAGTGAATGTTGTATGTGTGTGCATTGAGTGAGAGGTTAATGCTTGTGGCCGCGAATGTGTGTGTAAGTGGATTTGAGTTGTGCTTCTGTGTGTGCTGTGCTGTTTGGATGGGCCGGGTTCGTAGTCCGGGGGCCTATGGCCAGTTGAAGGCCGTTTCTTTTTCTTTATGTTAACGTTTAATATTACTTTCTAGTACTACTTGTTTCCATTATATTTTCTGGAGATAATAGATCTCCTGTTCTTTCTTGTACGTAAGAGGCCAATAGGAGTTTATTGGTTTACTTTTGAAAGTGTGCTTCAGTTATAATGTTGTACATATGTTGTTGTCAGTGAATAAAAGACAGATGGATTTACAGATGTAAAGCTCCCTCACCTCGGTCCACCTAGCTTCTTCTCTGGGAATGTTCCTATTTTCCTAGGCCCTTATGTTGGCACCTTCTCACTTACATGTCACGAGTTGTATGTAGCTCTTCAATTATATCAATACATGCACTCTACGTTGGTATAATTAACATGAATAAATACTTTTTATTCTACTGAAGATGAGCAAGACACTTTTTTTTAGTCTCCTGAAAAAATTGCTAAAATGGATAAGGCGGATTTTGGAACTGTGCGCCTCAGTTGGTCTTCGTTCAACAGAATCCATCCCTTCGGAATAAAGTCGTGCTGTAGAAAGCGTGCCAAACCAACAGCTGATCGCTTGCGACGGTCCTAGCACACCATAGTCCATAGTTTGGCATTGCTTAACGTACCATAGCGTAGCTTTCTGTGTGGTGGCCGTTAGGAGTTGTACTACCGAATGTAAGACAATAAGACATAGTGACTGGATTTCTTTGGCTAATTATGGCTGTTGAAAGCCAGACCTTTATTATTAAGTATACGTATATTTCATGCTCGTTCCCCACATTTATCACATCAGGATTGACCTAAACAGCTGTAATTGGGATGGAGAGACCGTATTGTTTAGGTTAGGTGTGCTATCTCTAAGTGCCTGGATAATGCCAGAAGTTCCACGACGAAAAAAAAGAAAAAATAAATAACAAGAAAGCTTACAGTATTTATAGATATCTAAAGGCACGCAGGGTAATGCGTTTTATTGTCATAAAGTTTAATTTCGTACTTTCGTTGTCGCCGTGTTTTCATTAACGCATAATATGATTTGTTAGGTACGTTGACGAGTAAAAGAATCTCTATGATTGGATTGCTTTTATCACGTTTTAAACCTCCTTCCCCCCAAAAATACCTGTATAGCCTGACTTACGAGATTAAACGATCACAGTGTTAATTATCTCGTCTGCTAATAGCAACATCCGTGAATTTTTCCTAACTAAAGTAAACTCGTGTCCTCATCCCGAGGTGGTGCAGCTCTTTTCGGGCACACCCCCAATGGAGGTGAGCTGCATGTACCATTTTACGGCATACCAACCTTCCTGCCATTCTTAAATCAGAATCTGGAATAGAATTCGGGCCTCCGAGAACGGCAGCTAATCGTGCTAACCGTTTCATTCTTAATTACAAAACACATACCGTATTTTACTGCGTAATTCCCCCTTTTTTTTTCTGGAAAAATTTTCTCGAAAACACTTGGGAGGGAATTATGGAAGTGGTGCTTCTAGGCATTCAGAACGGAAGGGAAACGATGTATTAGGTAAAAGTTGTCTGTCTGTTAGGTCATCAGCCCAGAGGCTGGTTGGATTTTCAAATAGCATCACCAAAGGCTATGCAGTTATAGGGAAACCACAAAAACCAATGGCGGTACCAAAATGAGGCGTATTAGGCAAGATGAGGAGTGAGGTAGTTTGCCATTGCTTTCCTCACTGGGCCAGACAGTGCTATTGTAGCACAACTAACCCTATGAGCAACACCTTTCATGACACTCAGACACACTGGTTGTGCTCTGAATGTCATTAATCAGCACCACCCATACCCCAGCAGCTTCCATATTGTCACAGCCATGGATGAGACTGGGACTTCAGTGGAAGCTACACTTTGCTCTGGCCTGTGCCAAGAGATGGATGCAAAAGTACTGTATCCATCAAGAAATGACAGCAGGTAGAAGGTAAAAGTTATATTTACGGTAATACCGGTATGTGAAAAAAGTGGTACCTACTGGTATTTATTTTCAGTTACAAAAGAATACCACGGTTTCATTAGGCTACAATGAAGAGCAGCAATGCATTGTTTCATTGTTTCTTTTCTCTCACTATTCTGCGGCCTCACTTTCGTCACTATCATCACTATTTTCAGGCTCAGTTAACAAATCAACTTCTTCATTTTCACTATTCCACAACATGTCGTCCTCGGAACCGTCAATGGTACAAGAAATTCCAGTTTTTTTTAAAAAAACTCTTCATAACAATATCGACACTTTCTCCCACGTCCGGATTATCCACTCGCACATCGTCGGTATTGATGGCTTCCTTATCTTACCTCCTGGAGTCAGCTGATGAGATCCCGCCGCCATCCATTCTGAATACACAGGCGTCGAAGATGTTCTTTGAAAGGTTTGTTGACGTTGACATCTAAAGGTTGAAGAATGGACGTTAAAACTCCAGGGATGATGACAGGGTGGGACTTCATCAGTTTAATTTTCTCTTTTACAGCTTCCACAAGGTGACCCTGGAAACTGTCTAGGACAAGAAGGAACTTCTTTTGTAATAATGCCCCTGGTCGTCTTCCCCAGACTTTCTCCAACCAATCCACCATCAAATCTGCTGTCATCCAGCCCTTTTCTTGAACTTGTAAGTGAATTCCATGTGGGGTAGTCTCCTTTGGTAATGTCTGCCTTTTAAAGATGGCATACGGTGGAAGTTTATTGTCGTCTGCTGTAATGCACATCATCACTGTGCATCTTAGACTCTCCGCTCCAGTCGTCTTCACAAGGACACTTTTTGAGTCAGTTCGAGCAACGGTGGTGTTATGCGGGATATCAAAAAACATTGGCGTCTGGTCAGCGTTACCAACTTGAGAGAGTAAATAGTCATATTACTGTCGCACGTGTATTACGTAACGATGAAACTCGATTACCTTATCTGTGTAGTCTCGAGGCAAACGCTGGCACAAAGATGTTCTCCTCCGTAAACTGAGATTTTGCCGTGTCATAAAACGAATCACCCAACCAATGCTTGCTTTAAAATCCTTTCTGTCAATGTTGAGCGAACGTGGCAGCTATCTAGCGAGCTTTGTTCTGAATCATTTCGTAAGAGACAGCACAACCATCATTCAAAGTCCACTGACATAAGCAATTACACCATTATCAATTTCGGGATATTTCCCGGTTTTAGGCCCACGGAAAGATTTGGAGCTCGCCTTTGCAGTCATGAGTTTATCTTTTTGTCTCCGCCAATACCGTATTGAATTAGGATCAACGGAGAAATGTCTTCCTGCAGCTTTCACTCCGTTTGTATCGGCATAAGATAACACATTTAATTTAAATTTTGCCGTGTAGTTTGAATATTTCGACATTATGACGACTTGTACCAAACTGACCTAGAAACACGTCTGCAACTTCACTGTTCAAATTTACGGTATGTTGTGACAATGAAAACATTTTTATGTCAAGTACCGCTGTATTCATTGTTGTCCATTATCAAGTCATTTGAAGGCCGCTCCAGTAAGAAGAAACCAAAAGAGGGAATTATGCGCGATATTTAATAAAATCATTTTTAATGATAAAAAATCGTAGGGGCGGGAAATATGCGAGGGGGGGGGGGAACTTATGCGACAAAATACGGTACATATCGCATGACTGATGCGTGCTTGCAATGCGCAGGTTGGACATACGAAACTGTTCCATCTATTTGTGTGAAGTCATCGGAGTTGTGTCCGGCTCCATGGCTAAATGGTTAGCGTGCAGGCCTTTGGCCCAGAGGGCCCCGGGTTCGATTCCCGGCCGGGTCGGAGATTTTAACCTTAAATGGTTAATTCCCTTGGCCCGGGGACTGGGTGTTAGTGCTGTCCCCAACATCCCTGCAATTCGCACATAACACTACCCTCCACAATAACACGCATTTATCTACACATGGCAGATGCCGCCTACCCGAGAGTCTGCCTTACAAGGGCTGCACTCGGCTAGAAATAGCCACACGAAATTATTATTATCGGAGTTGTAGTACGCTACGGAGGCTTACTTGCATTGCGCGGGTCGGATGGACGAAACTCTTCACTATTTGTACGATGTCATCGGAACCGTTGTGGGGGAGGGGGGTCATTTTCTTTGTCTCGAAAAGCTAGGGGAGTCTAATACACGAAAATAAAGAGATGTTATTCGCACCGCTGTAGTCCTAAAATGTTTACAGGGCACACTCTTAAGAGTGTCCGAATCCTTGGATGAATAGTCAGCGTTGAGGCCTACGATACTGAGGGTCCAGGGTTCGCTTCCCGGCAGGGTCGGGTATTTTAATCGCGTCTGATTAATTTTTCTGCCTCAGGACTGGATGTTTGTCCCAACACTCTCATATTCATATTTAGACAACACACCACTTTACCGGGGCCGATGACCTAGATGTTAGGCCCATTTAAACAACAAGCAAGCATCATCAAACAAGCATCACACCACATTACTAATCGCCACAGAAACACACAGTAGTGCTTACATCTCTCAACATAGTGAAGGGCATCCGGCCGTAAAAACACAATACCAAGTTTACATTTACGACGAAGTTCACACACGCGGCTCCACACATGTGGGAAAAGCGGCGGAAGAAGACTAAGTCAAAGCATGACAAATCCCGGATGCCAGACAACCCTGACGTTTGAAATGATTGGGTTACAGTTATTTCTCACAGTTTGGTATACAGAAGGCGTATAAAAGACATTCTAAGATTAAAAAGAAGAAATCTATATTCTAATCCACTAGTTTGTTTATGTAGTAGTCTTCTACTGGACCTACTTCCGGCCATTTATTAAAAAACTGCCAAAGTACCTCTTTTGATATAGTATATGATCACACTTCTCACTGGAGCGAACTCTTGAATTGGAGGGTTGCAGTACGGTGATTTTCAGCCTCGTCTTCGCATATTTCACAGGCTTAATTCGGTCAACTGATGGCTATTTGAATCAATAAGACTGAAGACGTAAGCAGCGAATAGCGATGACTTTAAATCAGTGACGAACTGATGACTAATGATGTTATTCATCAAGCTGAACCTTCGATGTTGCCGATTACGAGCACGATTCGCTGAAGGAATGGCGAAATTAAGGAGAAGAGAATCCAAAGCAGAAGGCACACGCAAGAAATCAGAACACATACTCTAACGAGTGGAGTTAAACAGAGGGCATACGGCGTATACCCGCGTATACCCTCGACTACAGCCTTGGTCATTGGTTCTACGTACCACTACTTTTAAGGTTTCTCGAGACGCCAAGATGCCGAAATTTTCCCCTACAGGAGTTATTTTACATGCCAGTACATTTTAATGTCACGAGGCTGATGTATGTGAGCACCTGCAAACATCAGCGGATTGAGGCACGATCTAAACTGCCAACTTGGGCTCTGAATATACATGTTTAGCAGTTATTCACAGTCAATTGTTCTTGATTCACTTATCAAACATTTGTGATGGTTGAAATACGAGAAAACTAGAAATTAATCTACTTTTAAAAATATTTTGGAACGTTTAAGCCCAGCTTTCATTAATATTATTACAATGCGTTAAAGTTTAAATTGAGTATCACGAAACGAATTAAGTAGATGTCTTTCAATACATTACGATAGGACGGCAGGGCCTATAGTGCAAACTCACATACGTTTCTAATTCTTCTCCGCGGCTGGTATTGAAGTGTATGACAAGATTCATGTTTTATGAACACTTGTTGAAGATGATTTTACACAGCTACCTACAGCTGTCGTCAAACCGCCGAAACATGACCGTAATATGACGTTTCTACAAAAATAGCTCAAAATATGACCTTATGACAAAAAATAGCCAAAATATACATTTATATGACAAATAAAGATCACTTAGTTGTGACCATAATCACCTGATTTGCACCAAAATTCAACCAGGCAAGAAAATAGAGACAAAGAAAAAATATGACTTTTCCTAAACATCCGAGCCCTACAGTAGTCAGAACTCTTTCCATCTTTTCCTCTCAGCAGTATTAAGAAGGGATTATTGCCTAGTTGTAGCCTACTTCCTCTTAAAACGACAATAATCTAATAATCACCATTATCACCGCCGCCACCACCAGTCTCATCCCTAACATCTCTTTGTCCATGCCAGGGTCTGCTAGGAGCAGAAGTTCTTTACCTGGACTGTCCAGATAAAATTTGTGCGTTTATTGCAATTTTATGTCGAAAGTAGTTCGGAAAATACACAAGACCCTCTCCTGTATATTTCCCCTGTTCCAGACTCCCGATTCTTACAATTCTATTCGGCCTCCCTTGGTGACCGGATTGAATCTCCCTGATCGTAATTTCGTAACGTAATTAATACTGAATACCTTACTTACGACGCTTTGGTGTGCCGAATGAGACCGTCGTGAGTTGGGGTATAGCCTACATACTTTGAAAGTTGCAATATCGATCTTGAGCCATCACCTCTACGCTCTACCCACTTAATTAACAATAATGTTATTGTTTATACGTTCTACCAACTACTTTTACGGTTTCCGGAGACGCGGAGGTGCCGAAATTATGTCCCGCAGGAGATCTTTTACGTGCCAATAAATCTACCGACACGGGGCTGACGTATTTGAGCACCTTCAAATACTACCGGATCGAACCAGAATGGAACCTGCCAACGCAGGTTGAGAAATCCAGTCGCTTAACCGTCTGAGCCACTCAGCCCGGCACCCACTTAGACTAAGTAAATCATTTAAAGTATGTTGTCTACTTTTTCTTTGTCACTAAGAATTGTTTTCTCCACATTATCATTACAATTAGAAGCCTCCGTGGCTCAGGCGGCAGCGCGTCCGCCTCTCACCGCTGGGTTCCGTGGTTCAAATCCCGGCCACTCCATGTGAGATTTGTGCTGGACAAAGCGGAGGCGGGACAGGTTTTTCTGTGAGTACTCCGGTTTTCCCTGTCATCTTTCATTCCAGCGACATTGTCCAATATCATTTCATCTGTCAGTCATTAATCATTGCCCCAGATGAATGCGACAGGCTTCGGCAGCCGGCACAATTCTATCCTCGCTGCTAGATGGCAGCTTCATTCATTCCATTCCTGACCTGGTCGAATGACTGTAAAGAGGCTGTGGATTTTCATTTTTATCATTAGAATTATTGTTTATCTTTTATTCTGTATTGTAATTAGATTACTAAATGTATATTGCGTGATATTCTTTGTCGGTTTGGCAACCTCAATCATTTTGAGGAATAATAATAAGATGGAAAGAGCATATGGTATCACAAAGATTTATAACAAAAAGTGTCTATCTAAAAATCTTAAAATAAGGCACTACACTACAGTGGTGAAACCGAAATGCTTATATGCAAGTGAATGCCTGGTACTAAACTATAGATTAGATAAACTTGAGGTACTAGAAAGGAGAATCACGAGAAAAATCTTAGGCCCTGTGAAAAACAACAGAAGTATGGAAATTAAGATCTAATGATGAAATATACAAGAACATAGAAAACATAACAGAAACCATAAGAAAAAGGAGATTGCAATTTTTCGGACATATTTACAGAATGGGTGATTCCAGATTAACAAAAAGGATTTTCAAGTACCTAACAACTAGCTGGATTCAAGAAGTGAGGAAAGATTTAGAAAGAAATAATATATGAGAGAAGAAACTATGGACAGATACATTTTTAGAAAGAGGGTAGTAAGTACGGAAGGATTCCAAGGAAGATTGAACAAGAAGTCTGGTGCGAAGTGGTCCGAGGACAGAAGGAAATAGCATAGTGAAAGGATGAGAGAATATTGGAAGGAGCGGAAGAGGAAACAACACAGTATGAAGAACTGAATTGAAATTGCCACGTGGTCCTTAGCAGGCCTCATCGGACAGAATAATAATAATAATAATAATAATAATAATAATAATAATAATAATAATAATAATAATGAAATGAAATAGCGTATGGCTTTTAATGCCGGGAGTGTCCGAGGACATGTTCGGTTCGCCAGATGCAGGTCTTTTGATTTGACACCCGTAGGTGACCTGCGCGTCGTGATGAGGATGAAATGATGATGAAGACGACACATACACCCAGCCCCCGTGCCAGCGAAATTAACCAATTAAGTTAAAATTCCCGACCCTGCCGGGGATCGAACCCGGGACCCCTGTGACCAAAGCCATGGAGCCGGACATAATAATAATAATAATAATAATAATAATAATAATAATAATAATAATAATAATAATAATCGGGCTATAGTTGTTGCTCCTCCAGTAAATATTTATAACGCTGTCAGTAAAACACTTCATATAATGGTTCGTTTATCACAATGGCACGAGCTGAGAAGCATTTTGCGTGGATTGTTTTGACTTACTGAAAAATGCTGAATCAGCTCTTGTTTGCTGCACTCGCTTACTCATGACGACTTGCTGATGAATGGTGACGGTCTAAAAGAGTGATTCATACAATTTCATTGCCCTGCGCGTCGACGTTTGGTTGTCACAACAGAGCAGAACATGTTTTGACACCTAAAATATATAACGGAATATTTCCGTGGATCACGTTTCAGAGCGGAAATTCTACGATGAAAAGAATAGCTTTTGAAAAAAAGGCGAAGCTTAATCAGTTGGGGCCTGCATATCTTCATGGGCGTAATTTGAGCATTTTGATGGAGGGGGGGGGGGAGGGGCAGTGCTCACCGGTGAGTCCATGGCTCCTTCCTTTTGAGAGCAATTTGCGACCTTTGTCTTCTTTGTCTTTGGTCGGTAGATGCAGTGTGGGTCTCGGCCCTCAAGTGGCCACGGCTGGTCCGTGGTCTGACAGCTCTGCACTCTGACCGGCCAACCGAGCAGAGGACGGGTGGCCACGGCTCTACCGTGGCTCCAACGGCTTTGCATTCGGGAGACGGGACAGTGCTGGACCTCACGACTGGCCCCAACTGTCGGCTATCATGAGAATGGTTTTCCATTATCTTGCACTAAGGCGAATGCCGGGATAGTTCCTAGTAAAAGCCACAGCCGCCAACCCCTTTACCTTCTCCGAGCATCTCTTTCACCGTAACAAATCTCCCGGCCAGAGAGATGGCTTCACCGTCTAAGAGACCCGCCTCCCCCTTCAGGGGAGGAATGAAAACATTCTAGTAGTAGTCTATCTTTCCTTGAATATTCTATGTTAATCACTTTAATTTGACAAGCAAACCTCTGTAAAGTAAAGAACACCCACGCAGAATTAGAAAGTAGACCTAATTCAAATGTATTTGTTACTTGGCCTGTTTTTATCCTTAAAAGTAAAAATCAAGCTGACAGCATGGACAAAGACCAAAACTTTTCTTTATTTTACATAATCTGATCACATCGTATTTTTACACAAAATGCAGTCTTCTCTTTCAATTTGAATTAAAGTTATTAGTTACTTTTGAAATGGCAACGTCAGTATTACTTTTGATAGCCGAAAAGCCTAAGAAGATAACCTCTCCTGAGCGATCATGTTCCTGCAGTACGTTTTTAAACGCCGTGAAGCATGAACAATATCTTTCATGGGTAGCTGAATTAGCGTCATTTTAATTAGAATGGTGGAAGAAGGTAAACTTGAACATTATTAGATAGTATTTCTATCAACAGTATATAGGAAGTCTATACAATTTTGCAACGATCATTTCGTTTCATTGAGCTAAATTAAACGGAGTAACGATAAACGTACTTGTAAAATATGTATTTCTAAGTCTGTAATAGGCCTATTACGAAAAATTGGTTTCCTTCAAAATATTGGTCTTGCCACCCCCGAATTACGCCAATGCATATCTTAACGCCGGAGTGCGTAGGTCTAAAACACGTTTTGTGTTTTCACAAGAGAAATGGGTTGCTGAATATTTAAGGTTTGATTGTAGATAAAGCCGCGTTTACACCGAATGTTGCCAACAAATCTAGGGCTCAGAATGAGATGGTTCTATCTGACCTATTTTTATAAATCAAAATCAAGTTTTTTACCGCATTGAATTCAGCATTGTCGCAGCTATCTGCCATATAATAATAATGTTGATATCTGAATTATTATTCGTGATAAAACCAGTTTTACAAAGTTCTAATTACACATTGTCTAGCTTCCACAGAATAACAAGGTTCCATTTAAATCTGAATTGTTTCTATCAAGTAAACAACATTAACCAGTATGCCCGGTTTTAAATATCATTCCGCGGTTATGGAAGGAATCTGTTTCCAGTAATATTATTTGATTTCATTGCTAAAAGTTGATATTGGTGAGTTAATGAAAAAAACATTAGAGCATTTCAAAATTATATTAACCATTTTGTGACGGCTTGTAGGTTAAGTACTATTGGTAGCACTGATACACTTCGTTTAATGTGTTATGGCGGCTACTAACTATCGTTCATTGCTTATGTATTTGTTCTTTCTGTGATTACGTTTTGAAATAGTTAAATAGCAGCATTTGGAGAGTTAAGGAAAGGTGGTGAATCAATCTAATGATTGCGATGCGCACTCTGATGAAGATTACGTGCCTGGAGATGATTCAAGCTGTGAAGACTATATTCCCGAACAAATTCCTGTGTGCAGAAAAACGTGCAACCAAGAAGGTTCTTGCTGTTGGCTTTACGTCGCACCGACACAGATAGGTCTTATGGTGACGGTGGGACAGGAAAGGGCTAGGACTTGGAAGGCTGTGCCTTAATTAAGGTACAGCCCCAGCATTTGCCTGGTGTGAAAATGGGAAACCATCTTCAGGGCTGCCGACAGTGGGCTTCGAACCCACTATCTCCCGAATACTTGGCCGCACTTAAGCGACTGCAGCTCTCGAGCTCGGTAAAACCAAGAAGGCAAGTCCCGATTCAGAAGATGGGAAATTCTGAGAACTAACGCATACAATATATAATTTCGATTTTTCTTTTCAACTAAAATGATCTGTACTTTAGGAATTCTAACCTGTATGAAGGTTAGAAAACATCAGGACTAGAAAAAATATTGAATAAATCGATATTACTTATTTTAGAGGGTAATAATTTAAATTTCACCTCAAGTGCATACTGAACCCATGACCTTTGTGCCCTAAGAACATTATGCATAAATCGACAATCATTTAAAAGTTGGATTCTTGATAGCATGGATTTGACACGTGACGAAGGGGTGATTACCTTCGGTCCCACGCTCTGGGATACATGACGTCAGCCACACGTGTCGACGGCGGAAGAATCTCAAGTCATTTTTGTGAACTATTTCAAAGCGCGTGTACATGGCGTGACCCAATCCAAGTCAAAAAAATATAGTGCCTATCAAAGGGGGTCAATCATCTCACAAATCGAACCCGTAAAAATTTTAAATGTCCATGAACACTACCGCCAGAAATGTAGCAAGCATGTAGTCACTTTCAAAACTCTTGAAATTACAGTTTAGTTAAGTCAGAAAATTTATAGAAATTTTCTTGGCGGCAAAGGGAGATATCCGAAGAGAGGGGGTAACTGCTATAAATATGAAGGGACGCCATGACGAAGTCTCCTTCTCCGGCATTTGTGATACAAAGCGGACAAAAAATTGTTGAGCTGTTCTGCGAAATCAAACCAACGAAAGTAGACTGAGTTCAACTGCAGATTTTAGCCATTGTGGCTAGGTCTTGTCTCCATGAGGAGATAGTTTTCTTGAGTGAAATAATTGTACCAGATAGGACGGTCAAAGTACTGAATAAATTCTAATGTGATTAAGTAATTCGTGTGCGGAAATAATTATAGTCCATCGTGTGCGCTCAGCAAACAAGTGAAGGGTATTTTCTTTTTTTAATGCTTTATTCCAGGAAACCTGAAGAAACATAATGATGTGTACAGCCATGAATGTAAAAATGGCTAAATAAAATGCCAGGGTCGCAGGTGAGCCCTATGACGAACAATGGTGTGACTACATGAGGTAGGTGACTTTCCATCTTACTACCTCTTATATCTTGTCTCATGATCTCTAAAAGTGTATTTGAATGGGGATATACGCAGTGGTCACCCCTACTAAGTTTTGTAAATGTGAGAGTACGACTAAAAGAGTCATTTGTTTTATTTTCCACTTGGATAAATTTTTGAAGTCTTGCGAGTGCCGTATAATGTTGTAAAAAGTTATTGAATAGGGTTTCGAAGTGATATCACGTCCCATGTAGATCGTCATCCGTGTGAGTGTACTGCCTATATTTTGTGACGTCAAATTAAGACGTAAATTTTTTCTGTCTGTAATTTGACGTTAATAATAATAATCCATGGTTACTCATTTTCAATCGAGTGGAAGCGCGCTGTCGGGTGAGAACCTAGGGTGATGAATTTGGTCACGGAGAGAAACGTTTTTCTATGCCCATTTTGAACTGTGTCTGACTGACAATAAAAAGATCTAGTAGAATGTTTCAGTCATTTCTCGTAAAAATCAAGTTATTAAATACGATATCATTTATGCGAAGTTATTCATGATTAATGCATTGTGCGACGTCGAGATTTCTAGTGAGGATTTTATTCCAGTTCTTTGTCGATGATAAGTGTGGAGCTGGGAAACAGAGGTTAGTTTTGTTGATATGAGATTTGTGAATCAGGTTGGACCTGTCATTGAAGACGGGACACGGAAGCCCGAGGAATGTTTTATAATGTTGGGAATGGAAAGAAATTCATAGAAATCCATAGCGGTATTAATTGGCGACGCGTATAATTAGTGTGGGCATCTTGAAGCTTAATCTGTGCATTTTGTTGGTCAGAATATAGTATTTGTTTAATTTTGTCGGCAGGGTTTAAAGAGAGCATTTTGAGAAGCCAGTCAACTGGAATAAACCAGGTGTTTCATGTAACTGCCAAGCGAACTTGGGGACGAGAGGCCTCAGCTGTGATAACGGGACAGGCGTGGAATTGAGATTGTACTGTATTCTCGGCCGGGGAAAACGTTAAAATGCTGGATTTAGTTGAAATTCATAGCCGGTAATGATCTGAGTATTGTGAAATACTGTAAAATTTGTTTAATTGGGGACGTAATGAACATTTGAAATCATGAACTTTGAGTATAAGGAACAGAGTAACCAAATTCAGGGTTGTCCAAAATATAGAGCGATTATCGTGATGATTGGTTTGTCTGTGAGGGGTGTGCAAAATTCATAAATGGTATGATGAGATATGACATCGTAATTATATGGCGAGTTGTTTGGTTTGTACGCAGATTCATAGGATATCCAAGTGTTAATAACGGTTAGGACTAGATTAGATTTTAAAGTGTGAAATCATGAGACAGGATATATAACTGGACATGAATTATGTAACAATTCTTTTCCAGCCAGACAAACATCACAAGATTGAATTCACATCACAGCTGCGTAGAAATTTGTGAAGAAACCAGAGTCCGCGGAGATAAAATTTACTGTTCTTTAACATTTCGCTAAATCATTTAAATTTATTTAATTATTAAATTCAGTGAAACCGCATTTTGAAATAACTTTAATCAAGCGAATAACTTGGAGATGCATTCTGGAAATTTTAGTTTGTTTTCTGGGGAATATTAAAAAATAAAGTAACGATTAAGGGGACATATCCGAAGGAAATGGATTTTTCTGCCACAAAGTTTGTGAGCATTGCTATTGTTGTAATTATTGAACTTTGATTGATTGAGCAGTGAATGTGCTGGGATAGTAAAGTGGAAACTTTGGTCATCAACCGATGTTACTTAATTGTGTTTAGCCTTCAGCCTAGAAACTTGGATGGTCAGGGGGTCATCAACCTCAGTGATTTAGATTAGGGCCGTATGCTATTGTAGCCTCATTTCCTTGCGGTCATCATCCACAATGACTTTAAAGTAACTTAGAAGATTAGATGTCGGTCCATGACATAGACGCAGGTCACATCGATTCAATTAAGGGTCCATGCCGTAGAACCACTGTGTGGCACACACCAATTGGACTGCCTTAATTATACCCAGAGTCCAGAGTTCGTGTTACGAGGGCTGGACCATAACGAATCACTATGATGGTACATGTGGTCTCACACGGAAGCCGAATTTAAGGATTTCCAGACTTTCCTTTCTTAAATGATTAATAATTGAGACAATGGTTTCTAGTATGAATGCCCGTCAGGCAGTTACGTTAAAGTCTCACACCAGTGTTCTGACGTTTATGTAAAAATGAGTGTGGTGTCCAGTGGACAAAATTGACTTCTATGATACCGTTGACATATCAGATTGCTTCAGAATTTTCCTGAATAAATAGGAATCTTTTAAACAGACCTTTCATTCCAGTAGATAGATTAGAATTACTGAACCCTACCTTTACCTCAGCAAGTGACGAAGAACCCGATACGATCCAAGAGACAGATCTCATGAACTTTGCTGATAGGTAAGAAAGGTAGGTATCCCTCTATATGGACCTAAAGGGTACAATACATTAGCTTTTTTTTTTGTGGATAATGAAAGTGATTATTCTGCTCCTGCCACTTCTGTCCTACAAAATACACAAGCCGTGGGAAGAATTAGTGCTACTTGACAAAGGCAATATGGGTATAAGGTACCTGTTAAAATTGTTTCTTACTCGGATTCGTCCTCCGAATCGGAATTAGAAAAACTCCCACAAAACAGCGAAGAAGTAGGAAAAGGCAACGCCATACAGAACAGCGGAAAAGAAAGAGTGTCACCAGGGTGGTAAGGATTATGTATGCGTTAGAGTTAAGCCGGTGAAAGCAAAGACGGTGAAAACAATGAAAGCTTCTGTAAATTTCGTTGTAGCTTAACATTCTCTCAAGATGAAAGACTTCATATTTTAAATTCATATTATGAGTTAACACAAAAAGAAAAACATTGCTTTTTAATACAGAATGTAAATAGAGTTGAATGTAGAAGTGGTTCTTAACGTTCAAGGCGTAGGAAAGCTTTTCAGTACCATTTTTCAAGAAGGATACAAAATCAGAGTTTGTAAAACATTCTTTTTAACGACATTGGCAATTAGCCAAAAACATATCTATAATGCTCATGCTAACAAAAGTAACGCAGGTACACCAAAATCGGACCAAAGACGTAGAAAAATAGTTGACAAAATTTCCATAGAACGAAAAGATGTGGTAAGAAGACATATTCAATCTCTCCCTTCATGCGAATCACATTACTGTCGAGCAGATAGTGGAAAACTGTACTTAGATCCAGGACTAAATCAGCAAAATATATATGAACTGTACGTCGAAGATCGTAATTCTAATGAAGTTGAACCAGTTAAGATATCTACGACAGGCATATATTTTGTACAGAATTCAATATAACTTTCTTACAACCTAAGCAAGACAGGTGTGACGTTTGCGAGGGATTTGAAGTTGCAATAAAAGAATACACACTCTCACATGAGCTGCAAATGTATTATGAAAACCATATAATTGAAAAAAAAACCAACATAATGCGTCCTGAAAGACAAAAGGGCAGAGGTAACCAAGGTTCAGATACCATTATTGTTTGTTTTGACTTACAAAATGTTATTAATATTCCACAATCAAATGTGGTTCATGTTATAAGAAGAAACTGACTCTGTACAATATGACAGCTCATGTATCAATATCTTTTTTTTTTTTTTTGCAAGTTGATTTACGTCGCACCGACACAGATAGGTCTTATGGCGACGATGGGACTGGGAAGGCCTAGGAATGGGAAGGAAGCAGCCGTGGCCTTAATTAAGGAACAGCCCCAGCATTTGTCTGGTGTGAAAATGGGAAACCTCAGAAAACCATCTTCAGGGCTGCCGGCAGTGGGGTTCGAACCTGTATCATTATCTAGGAAAGGTTATTGTACGGTATGGACTGTAGCTCTAGTTGGACGTTCGGGCAATGCCATTGTTAGTGCTGTTGTGAAGGTGTGAGAAACAATTCTCAAAGAGCATCCTGGTGGTGAGAAAGTGATAACATGCAGCGTTAACTCTGTACCTCGAAATCGTAATTCAATTATTTCATTAGCAGTGGCTGATTTTTTACAAAGTCATGAAAAAATTAAATCTTTTGAGATGAAATATTCCACACCAGGGCATTCTGCTATATAGGAAGTAGATAATACCATACATTTTAATATAGAAAAGACAGTAAGACATTCTGAAATTTGGTCTCCAATAAGGTTTTTGAGAATGCTTAAGAACGTTAGCAGCAAAAGAAAAACATATGCAATCATTTAAAAGCCCCCTCCCCACTTTAGGGATTAAAAAAGACCATTAGTACGAATGCAATTTCATATGTACATGTTCCTTTTAGTAAAATTTATTAATTGATTTTTGAACAAGGTACCTCATTTAAAATTGGATATAAGCTTTCCCATGGAGAATCTCAATTTCATACGGTTAATTTGGCTTGTGCAGTGAAAACACGAAAACCAAGTATTAATAAACTAAGATTTCCACCAATACATGTAACTGTAACGAGAACCAAACTTGCGAAAGATACAATTGCTGATATTCGATCATTGTATAAGTGGCTGCCACAGATTGATCAAATTTGTTTTGAAAACCTCTTCAAACAGTAGAAATCTGTACAAAGAAGAGTATAAAATAGGTAGCTGCTACAGCTTTCTGTTTCAATACTGTTGTTCAAATCAAATCAAATCAAATCAAATCAAATCAAATCAAATCAAATCAAATCAAATCAAATCAAATCAAATCAAATCAAATCAAATCAAATCAAATCAAATCAAATCAAATCAAATCAAATCAAATCAAATCAAATCAAATCAAATCAAATCAAATCAAATCAAATCAAATCAAATCAAATCAAATCAAATCAAATCAAATCAAATCAAATCAAATCAAATCAAATCAAATCAAATCAAATCAAATCAAATCAAATCAAATCAAATCAAATCAAATCAAATCAAATCAAATCAAATCAAATCAAATCAAATCAAATCAAATCAAATCAAATCAAATCAAATCAAATCAAATCAAATCAAATCAAATCAAATCAAATCAAAATCTCTTTATTTGCAAATGAGGTGTCTACCTCGGTGGCAAATGGTACACTAAAATACATTATTGTCAAGCACTAAATTTTAAATTAACAGGAGACGAAGAAAATTTTCCTAGAATACAATATTATACAATTTACGCTAATAATTTTTTCTATTAAACACACACATCATCCTTAATAAATTTATATTGTTTACAAAATTCTACTTATAATATCTTACAAACATATTCAACTCATATACAGTACGGTATGTGAAATTACTTCTAATAATACTATACAACTGGTATAAGATTAAAATTAACATTGAATTTATTTACATATTTATATTTTACCCATTTTGGAACCTAAGTAGCATAACGACCTGCTGCGTCTTAACCAGAGCCCCTTTTGCCACCACTTTTCAGAGTTCCTGAAGGGCCTTCACAGCTACCGTAGCGGTCCCAGGGCCCTCGAAGTCCCCACTGTACTTCACCCCTACAGGCAGTCCCCTACTTGGGCTGTCCAAACACCTTAGACCAGGGGATGGAATTAATTTAATCACACACATTTATTATTTACAATATCCTGCACTGGTCGAATGCCCTCTAACATTTAATTTATTATCTCTGTTGTTGTTTATTCTCTTCTTGAATATCTGTACAGATTTTGGAAAAGGATCAAACACTACCCCTGGTAAACTGTTCCACTCCTTCACGCCCTTCCCAATGAAAGAAAATTTACCCCAATCGCTTCTGATAAAATTCCTTCTAATTTTGTACTTGTGGTCAGTTCTACCAATATAATTATTTTCCAACCGAAGCCTCTCACGGATATCTCCCCATGCTTCTTCTCCTGTATAGGCTCTATATAATCCTATAAGTCTACTTTTCTCCCTTCTCTTGCTTAAAGTTTCCCACCCAAGTTCCTTTAACATTTCTGATACACTACTCTTTCTCCTGAAATCCCCTGTTATAAACCTTGCTGCTTTCCTCTGCACACCATCTAGTTCTTTTATTAGGTATTCTTGGTGAGGATCCCAAACACTGTTTGCATATTCCAATAATGGACGAACCATACTTAAGTAACTTTTTTCTTTTAATTCTTTGTTGCATCCTTTAAGTAGCCTCATTATGAAATGTAACGATCTGTATGCTTTCCCAACAACGTCGTCAACATGACCCTTCCAGTGCAAATTACTTTCAAATCTCACACCTAAGTATTTGCACTTGCCATCTTTAGGGATAACTACCTCATCCAAAGTATATTCAAATTCAGTTTTAAAGCTCCTGTTTGTAAATGTTGTAACAGTTGATTTGCCTCCATTAATCTTCATATTATTTTTTTCAACCTATTCCTGGATACTGTCAAGGTCCCTTTGTAATTCTGAACAATCCTCAATGTTATTTATTTCCCTATAAACAATTATGTCATCTGCATACAATCTTATTTTCGATGTTATATTGTTCCCTAAGTCATTTGCGTATATTAGGAAAAGTAACGGACCGATTATACTACCCTGTGCAATTCCCTTCCAGACTTTCTCTTCCTGTGATATATTATTTCCTACTTTGACTTTCTGAACCCTTGAATTTAGAAATGTTCTTATCCAACGTATAACCCTTACGTCCAATCCTATTCCCTCCAATTTCTTTAATAATATTCCATGTTCCACTCCATCAAAGGCTTTGGAAAGATCTATGGCTATGCAATCTAACTGGCCTCCTGAATCTAACTGATCTGATATGTCCTGCTGAAATCCCACCAGTTGTGCCTCGCAAGAAAATTTCTTTCTAAATCCATACTGGCTCCTCATGAACCAATTTTTATCATCACATATCCCTCTGATGTACTTTGCTATTAAACTCTCCAGTATTTTACAAACTATACTGGTCAGGCTGATTGGTCTGTAGTTCTGTGGTTTCCTTTTATCACCCTTTCCTTTATAAATTGATATTATTATAGATTCCTTCCATTCCTTTGGTATCACACTATTATTTATGACATAGTCAAAGAGAAATTTTAAATAAGGCACTATATACCACCCCATTGTCTTTATTACCTCCCCAGTAATTTGATCACTTCCTGCTGCTTTTCCTTGCTGAAGCAGTTGGATTTCTCTGAAAATATCTTCATTTGTGAATGAGAAGCTTCTTGTTTCCCTCTGTGTCTCTCCCTCTCTATCTTCTGTTACGGTTTCCAAGTCCTGACAATCTTCTACTGAATCTCGGAATTCCTTACTAAAGAGGTTTGCTTTCTCAGTATCTGTTAAATAGTGTTCACCCCCTTCTCCCACCATTGTAGGAATTTGGATTCCATTTCCTTTTTGATTCCTAATATATGAATACAGCTTTTTCCATTTCCCTTTGTGGTCATTACCCTCTTGAAGAATGCCATTCATATAATTCTCTTTTGCTTCCTTTTTCACTCTATTCAGTTCCCTCATTAGTTGTTTTCTAGTTTCTCTATTCTCCCTACCTTCTTTGATTCTCCTGTTTACTATTCTACATTTTCTTTTTAATTTTCTTATTTCCCTTGTGTAATAAACAGGGTCTGAGGTCATTTTACCCTTCTTAACAGGTACAAATCTCTTCTCTTCTTCCCAAATTATTCCTTTAAATTTAGCCCAAAGTGTATCCACATTATTCCCTTCACTTATCCAACAACTGAATTGTGATTTAAGGTAAGTCCCAAATTCATCAACTTTAGTTTTTCTGTATAATTTCTTGTCTTTTGTGATCCACTTATTAAGCATTTTTGGTACGAGTCCTACATCCATTATCACAGCCTTATGGTCACCTATTCCTTCCATTACCTCAGTTTTATCAACAATTTCCCATGGTTTAACCAAGAATACATCTGGCAAGTTATTGAGACGAGTTGGTTCTTGTACTACTTGTGTAAATCCTCCCTCCCAAATTAACTTATTTGCCAGTTTCTGTTCATGGGCTTCACTTGCAGCTCCATTCCATTCAACTTCAGGCAAGTTTAGATCTCCCCCAATTATTACCGTATCATTATTGTTTTTATGAGTATAATCTATTATTTTCTCAAATATTTCCGTATCTCTTTCCTCTCTTCCAGGCCTATATGTTCCTATAATTCCCACCTCCTTCATATTATCACAAACTAATTTTATCCCTTAATTAAGGTACAGTTAAAGAACAGGATCCATTTTTGTAATCCTTGTAAAGTGCAATTCTATTGTTTGTGTACTGTAATGTTTAAAAGTAATTAAATCAATAAATATATTAATTTATAGTAATACAATTTGCTTTTTAGTCTTAGTCGCAACATTGATAAAAAATTCCTTAATTTCCTTAATGATTAATCCTTAATTGCACTTAGAGGAATATAAGTAATTGTAAACTTTATTCGGGAGATAGTGGGTTCGAACCCCGTTGTTGGCAGCCCTGAAGAGGCTTTTCCGTGGTTTTCCAATTTCGCACCAGGCAAAATGCAGGGACTGTACCTTAATTAAGGCCACGGTCACTTCCTTCCTGCTCCTAGACCTTTCCTATCGTCATAAAAGCCCATCTGTGTCGGTGTGACGTAAAGCAAACTGTAAAAAAAATAGTTTTATTATGTAAAAACATTTTCCAAGAATGACTGACCAGGTTTTATGTTTCACAAAAAAATTGCGAACAAGCTATTCACACCTCAGAAAACCGAAGTACTAACTGAGAAATAAATGTTGCAGTTTGGAAATAAAAGTTTCTATTTGAGAACAACCTTTTAATCTTATTTTATTTCACCACCGGGGCAATACATTTTGGACAATTTATTTTCAATAAATCATAAACAATTTGTCAAGCTAACAAACCAGCCAGAACAGTTTAAAAAATCTTTATTGGTTTTGAACTTATTATTCACCAAAGTTTTAAAATGCTTTCCTATAAAGTTTACCAAACGTTCTTTAGAACCTTTTTATTCTGAGCCCTCGAAATGTTTGTACATTTTTGGTACCAATAAGTTTTAGTTACAAATGTTGACTACAAATATTGGTATCAGAACACTAGTGCAAGTCGCGTTTTAATAAGCTATGTCATCATCCAAGATGAGGTAAGTTAAATCAGAACAAGAAGAGGTAAGAAAATAGGCGAAATATTTACAGCTCTGCTTATTGGGTAGGGAATGAAATTGCTTTCTGTTCTGTTCACATAGCAAACTACTATTTGGGGATCATCAGGATCAGTCCTGGATTTTCTGAGAAGAGAAATGACAGAACAACATCTTCCTAAGTTGCTTTTTGAAGATTTTACTGCGAAGTACCAGCACTATGCGCAATGTCAGTTGAACCTCTCCTATAAGCAGCTACTGCCCCTACTTTATCTAACACTCCTGGGGAAAAATGGTAGTCTTTACAGCACGAAATATGGTGATGGGTTTACGTCCTATCTTACAATACGCCCATGTATGGAGCTGCGTTCACCCATTTTCATCTCCAGCCAAATGCCGGAATGGTACCTTTCTCATGGTCATGGCCTCTTCCTTTCCATTCCTAACCCGTACAATTACACCTTCACCCACAGACAACACCCTCATACATTAGTACATGTAGCTCACTCAGATGGGGTGTACCGGGAAAAGCAGCTACAGATCTGGCGAGCCGAACATGTCCTCGGACACTCCCGGCACTAAAAGTCATGGGCTAAAAAAAAAATACAATATGAAAACGTTCAAGGTAATCAAAAGAATTGGTAGCATTTATTCAGATGCTTTAAAGTTTCGTAAGATCATGTTATAAAGCACATTCCAGTATATACTGGATGAAAGGTAACTGATGCACAAAAGTAAAACAAGAGATCTTGGAGAGAGGATCACAGTGCCGTAATTTACAGATCTGTAGCTTGCTCCGTTACGCTAAAAGACTTGGGAGGAAGGAGACAAGCTTCTCGCATAAGCGATATGTTCCGAGCTGTCAGTGGAGAGAGTGGTGGTGGTAGTGACAGTGGTGATTATTGTTTTAAGAGGAAGTACAACTAAGGTAAGGTAAGGGTTATTCTGCCCGAAGGCAGGTCCGAACCTCCGCTGAGGTGTTCCTGAGCCGGAGTTTACGTGCGGTAGGGTGGCCAGTTCCTTTCCGCTCCTCCATTCCCTTACCCCCACCAACAGTGCGTAGCAACCCATCCAACTCCTGACCACGCCCAAATGTCGCTTAACTTCGAAGATCTCACGGGATCCGGTGTTTCAACACGGCTACAGCCGTTTACAACTAAGCAACCATTAATAACACTAATCAGAGAGAAAAATGGAAGGGGTCCGACGCTTCGAAAAATGAAAATATCGACCAAAGGCAGACAAGGGTCACGAAGGGCGTGAAAATGAAAACTTTCTAGGATTCGCAACCTAATATTGTCGGGGTCGAAAGAAAGCAAGAGTTGACGAAGTGAGGTCGGATAGGATCGATGAAAGTGAGGAGCCTGGCACGAGTAAGTGGAAGCAATGCCAGGACTTAGCTAAGGGCCCCGTGGTCGCCAACTCACGCTCCCATGTTAAGAGCCCCTGGGGCCCTTTTAGTCACCTCTTACGACAGGGGGTACCGTGGGTGTTATTATACCGCTCCCACCCACAGGGGAATCAGTGGAGAGATGGCGTGGAATAGCATTAGTAGACGAATAAGTTTAAGTGGTGCTTTTAAAAGCAGGAAAGATCACAATACCGGGTGAATCAGCCGCGCCTGACGTTTCTGCTTTAAGGCATTCCACCGAACGTCAGTGGGGTGATGGTCGATTTTCGTTTGCCATTGACCAAGCTACAGTCGCCTTTAAAGCACTTACTGCATCATCACTGCACGACTTTTGCAAATAAATGTATGCGACAGTTATTTACACAATACGGTACATTAAACTGTCATACGGTTATGTAAAATGTACGTGCCAATTATAAGCTTTCGATTGGTTATGAAATTATCGCTAAAAGTGATGGCATACTGATAAAAACATGTGTGAGTTTGTGGAGCGGGATGTAGTTTTACACCATGTAAGGTTTCTGGTATACTAGTGGTCTAGTGTACTACCCACAGACGTGTTGACGCATGTTGCGTTGGTAGGTGCGTTAGAATCCCACGAGCGTTAACATTTTTATTCACATTTTAAACTTTGAGGATCAAGTAAGAGGCCATTCGTGCCACGTTCGACCAATAGCATGCATGTTGATAGTGTTGTAGCCTGACACTTGATGTAGCCTAGCAGTCCTGGTCATTTCTTCGCTATGTATTCAGCAGATAAGTATGTTGACATGCTCATCTACGGCGAAGCAAGACAGAACGCACAGGAAGCACAGCGCCTGTACTGAGAGAGATTTCCACATAGACAACAGCCAAACGCAAATACGTTTAGGAGGGTGGAGCGACGTTTGTGTGTAACTTCGTCACTTTCCAGAACAGGTCCTGTTAGAGAGGCACCAGTTACGTCCGGTGAAATTGCTGAGATGGTTTTGGACACTTTCCCGAGAGCAAAACAGGCCAACATCAGCCAGCCGCCTGTTGTAAGGATATTGCATTCCAGTTTCTTCGTCCGTATTACCTGCAAGTACACCAAGAACTCCACGGACGAGATTTCGAAACTCGTGTTGATTTCTGTGCGTGGATACTGACGCAAGTGGCGAATGATCCAGTGTTTGTATCCCACATTTTATTTTCGGACGAGGCACAATATCATAACAATGGCACTGTAAATCGTCATAATATGCACTACTGGAGTGTTGAAAATCTACCACTGGGTAAGGCAGGCAGCATTTCAGCCACGATGGGGAGTAAATGTCAGGTGTAGTATACTGGGTGATCACCTAATTGGACCATATTTCTTTGAGATCATTTGACAGGAGCCCGGTACCTACACTTTCTTCAAGTCCAACTACCATTGCTGCTAGAGGATGTGCCCCTGTGGTATCAACACGATTGTGCTCCCCCTCGCATGTCAGCAGATGTTCGCAACTACTTGAAAGTTACACATCCCGGTCGATGGATAGTTAGGGTACGAACATACCGAAGTTGCATCGCAGCTCGCGGTCGATGCCTCGATGTCACCTCCTGGTAACACAAATACACAGTTTTAAATGGAGCAGTTCATGTCAAAGATGCTCGCTTCCATTCACCATCGCGATTTACCAGGAGGTCTAGTGCGATGACAAAAAAGTTTGTGTTTCCATCGCTATAGAACGGGAGGCATCGATGTAGCTTGCTCCTGATTGGCTTGTCCGGATTGAGATCACGTGGTATATCCCCCCCGTTCTACTGTGTCCTTGATCCAGGTGTTCACAAAGTCCGCGTGTGTATTCGTGTGGTAGTTATTGTACTTCACAGTATCAATTTTTGATTCCACATTGTTGTATATGTATTGGAACGTCTCAAGGGACATTCTCATGTATGAATGGAATCTGTCCGGGTGGTGTTTCAGTTCTTCAAATAAGTTGTGATATTCCCCCACCGACTGCCTTCTTTGATTTATAGGATGAGTATTCCACTGGCGGGCTGACCGATCAATCAATCAATACTGATCTGCATTTAGGGCAGTCGCCCAGGTGGCAGATTCCCTATCTGTTGCTTTCCTAGCCTTTTCCGAAATGATTTCAAAGAAATTGGAAATTTATTGAACATCTCCCTTGGCAAGTTATTCCAATCCCTAACTCCCCTTCCTATAAATGAATATTTGCCCCAGTTTGTCCTCTTGAATTCCAACTTTATCTTCATATTGTGATCTTTCCTACTTTTATAGACGCCATTCAAACCTATTCGTCTACTAATGTCATTCCACACTATCTCTCCGCTGACAGCTCGGAACATACCACTTAGTCGAGCAGCTCTTCTTCTTTCTCTCAATTCTTCCCAACCCAAACATTGCAACATTTTTGTAACGCTACTCTTTTGTCGGAAATCACCCAGGACAAATCGAGCTGCTTTTCTTTGGATTTTTTCCAGTTCTTGAATCAGGTAATCCTGGTGAGGGTCCCATACACTGGAACCGTACTCTAGTTGGGGTCTTACCAGAGACTTATATGCACTCTCCTTTACATCCTTACTACAACCCCTAAACACCCTCATAACCATGTGCAGAGATCGGTACCCTTTACTTACAATCCCATTTATGTGATTACCCCAGTGAAGATCTTTCCTTATATTAACACCTAGATACTTACAATGATCCCCAAAAGGAACTCTCACCCCATCAACGCAGTAATTAAAACTGAGAGGACTTTTCCTATTTGTGAAACTCACAACCTGACTTTTAGCCCCGTTTATCAACATACCATTGCCTGCTGTCCATCTCACAATATTTTCGAGGTCACGTTGCAGTTGCTCACAATCTTGTAACTTATTTATCACTCTATAGAGAATAACATCATCCGCAAAAAGCCTTACCTCCGATTCCACTCCTTTACTCATATCATTTATATATATAAGAAAACATAAAGGTCCGATAACACTGCCCTGAGGAACTCCCCTCTCAACTATTACAGGGTCAGACAAAGCTTCACCTACTCTAACTCTCTGAGATCTATTTTCTAGAAATATAGCAACCCATTCAGTCACTCTTTTGTCTAGTCCAATTGCACTCATTTTTGCCAGTAGTCTCCCATGATCCACCCTATCAAATGCTTTAGACATGTCAATCGCGATACAGTCCATTTGACCTCCAGAATCCAAGATATCTGCTATATCTTGCTGGAATCCTACAATTTGAAAGTAGTCTCCATCGTGTGCTTATGTACAATGAATCACAATCTCCACTGTCACTTGAATATTCTCTATACTTGTAAAAGCTCAGCAATAGAGGATAAATTATCTTTAACTTGAACGCGGAGATCTAAACATTACGTCCATTCACTGTAAATACATCTCAGAACACTGAAAGGTAAACCTCCCCGATATGTTCACCCTCCATCGACCGCGACGTAAACCGCGACCGCGATGTAAACCTCAACCGCGACCGCGAGCTGCGATGCATCTTCGGTATGTTCGTACCCTTAAGGAGGACCTGTCATCTGGCCTGCTAGATCGCCCGATTTGACGCCACTGGACTTCTTCCTATGGGGCTATTTGAAGGATGTAATGTACGCTCAGCAGCCGGAAAATCCTGAAAGCCTTCGAAACCTTATTACGGAAGCCTGTGAATCCGTAACACCTACAATGCTACAAAGAGCCCGAATGGCAGTTCAACGGCGTGCTGAAACGTGCATTACTGCAGAAGGCCATGTATTCGAACACCTACTGCGCTAACAGGCTGTTGCCCAACCATTCTATTCTCGTCCAGCCCTGCTTATAAAACATCCACGTAAGCAGCCCTAATGGCCTAGAACAGTGCCAAAAGAAATAAAGTAAATAAATACATAACTAACTAACTAACTAACTAACTAACTAAATAAATAAATAAATAAATAAATAAATAAATAAATAAATAAATAAATAAATAAATAAATAAATAAATAACCCACGACGTGAGGGCATTCGGATACATTGGTTCTGTGGATGATTCTCGAAGTACGAAATGCTAATAAAATTTACAGGCTCAAGTGGGATTCGAACTCACCTACCAAACGCAGTTGTATCGACAGCATCACACTTAACCTATGACATCACAGCGACTCCTGCGAATAGGTTTCCAGTAAGCTTTACAAATGCACACACGTTTTCTATCAGTATGCCATCGCTTTTAGCGTTCATTTCATACCCTTCTGAAAGCTCATAACTGGCACGTACTTTTTACATAACCGTATGACACTTTGATGCATTGTGTAAATGCCTGTCACATTCGGTACATGTTTTTGCAACGGTAATGGTTCAGTGAGTGATTAAAGGCGATTGCTGCTTGGTGTGCAGCAAAGGACAATAGACCATGACGACACCAGTGACATTCGGTGGGATGCCTAACAGCATAAAACGTCAGGCGCGGCTGACTCAACCGGTATGAACATGAAGTTGGAATTCAAGAGGACAAATTGGAGCAAACATTCGTTTACAGGGAAAGGAGTTAGTCATTGGAATAATTTACCAAGGTAAATGCTCGATATATTTCCAATTCTCTGAAATTATTTAAGAAAAGGCTATTAAAACAGCGGATAGGCAATCTGCCACTTCGGCGACGGCCCTAAATACAGATCAGTGGTGACTGACTGATTGATTGACTGATGGGTCGCATGCGCACGATTTTTGCGTGGTCGCATCCGGTACGGTCGCTTCTGGCACGAAACCGTGACAGCCAGTCGGCGAATGCGAGACCATCGTATCGAGAGAGGTGGGTTGGTAAAATTCAGTGTAAACGCAGCTTAATATGTATTGGTAACAAATATTGCTAACATTCTTTGATCTTTACCGAATTCTTGTAGTTCATACAATTTTATTGCTCTGCGCGTCGACGTTCGGTTGTTACAACAGTGCAGAATATGTTTTGACACCTACGAATGTTGCTAACATTCTTTGATCTTTACCGACCTCTTGTGGATAACAACATTCCTATTGGCAACAGGGGGAATCTGTTGCTAGCCTGTGATGTTGATAATAAATTCGCAAGCGCTATTTTTTTGAAATTTTAATGAGTTAGCAGCACCGGTGTAGACGTAGTTTTAGTGGCTATCCTGAGCGCGCTTTCCATCTGGATTATTGGAACTCACGCCATAAAAATGTGGCAAAGCATATTCCAAGCGAGGGAGCCTATACCCTTTCATGAATAATAGAGATACCTTATTACAGATCATAATACGTCGAATCCACATCCTCAAATACTGCATTTGGGACCGACGATGGATACCAGAAGCCTTCAAGTAACAGGAAAGTGACGTCAGAGCTCTGTCATATTCTCGATGTTTGCCAGAGAGGTTGGATAATAGAAGAGACCGTCTCCTTGGCGTGCGTACCGGTCTTCGGTCCAGATGGCTCCACGATCGATTCCAGGCCGGGATGTGGATTTTAACTCCGTATGGCTAATTTTTCTGTCTCAAGGACTGAGTGTTTGTGTTCGTCTTTATCCACTTCTATTCATTTACATACAGCACACTATGTTACTGACTACTACATAAGTACACAACAGTGAACACATCCCTCCACATAGGGTTGGCGTCAGGAAGGGCATCCGACCGTAAAAGTAGGCCATATCCATCTCGAGAGCCGACCCAAATAAATGAGGAAAACGCCAGGAAGAAGAAGAAGTTGTAGTAGTAGTAGTATTAGTAGAAGAAGAAGAAGAAGTTGGATAATAGAAGTGAATAGTAGAAGGAAACTCTGCTAGTGTATTCGGTGTGATTTTCGGTGACATTTCGGTCAACCTCTTCATTTTCGTCCTTACTATCCGACCTCTCTGGGCTAACCGCCCTTCCCTTCCTTTTTCCGATAACTTAATTCTTCAAAGGATCGGAGTTCTTCCAGTATTTCCTCTTATTTGCGTAAAGAATGTTTAGTGTTAAGCTGTATTTGTCCAGAAAAAAAAAAGAACTAATCAACCGAGCGGGTTGGCCGGGCGGATAGGGGCGCGCAGCTGTGGGCTTGCATTCGGGGAATAGTGGGTTCGAACCCCACTGTCGGTACCCCTGAAGATCGTTATCCGTGGTTTACCATTTTCACACCAGACAAATGCTGGAGCTGTACCCAGGCCCCGATTTACAAATGGGCGGACTCGGCTTTTGCCCCGGGCGTCAGTTTTTGAGGGGCGGCGGCCTGCGGATCGAGTAATTATGGCCTGCGTGAATTACGTCTTAAATTCATTACACTCAAATTACTTTTACTTTCCACAAATTATTCCAATTATTTTATTAACTAATCTAATTTTAAAAGCTGAATTTAATCTATGTATTTACATTTTATGAAAAAATTAAATAACTGCAAACAATAAGAAGGAATTATTTAACTCGCGCGGGTGATGGGTGGGCAATTGTAGTTGGTGGCTAGGCAACCCTGTTTGTTATTGGCTCGTGACAGTTCGTGTACGTATTGTTGTATACATTCGCTCACCATCAACGTGATAATCTCACCTAGCCAACTCATTGTCTCGTGTAATTCTTATATGTTTTTCAGTATTTAACCATGAGTAAAAGCTTAAGTGGTGCTGAATTAAAAAAAAAAAAACGCGCTGCTAAAAAGCAGAGTGATGAACTTCTTGAACTACTTAAGAAAGTGCCTAAAATGGGAAAGTTCTTTACTTTGACTCGTTCAACTCCAACCTCGGAATCGCAATGCCAAGTTGACTTAACAAACCCTTCGACTTCGTCATCGGTCATCCTCTTCGTACGTCGCATGTCCACGATTTTTTCGGCTGGGTGGCGCTCTTCTCTGCTGCAGCTCAGTCGGCCCAAGAATAATCTAACGGGCAGACGCCTAGTTGGCTGTCGCCTTCCCCTTCCAGCATGTATACCTGCCTCATTAAAGGCGTGGATACTACCTTCTCGGCCCAATTCATCTGTCTCGAAATTCACCGTGCCTGCATCGGGATATGGGAAGTTGTTCGGCTCCAAGACAAGTCCTCTGGTCAAACTTCACTGGATGTCCTGGCCTTCTTCCGAGAGCAAGGCGAAGTGGCTCGTTGGCTCGTTTCATCACCAGTGGTGCCCTCATCTCCGGCAGACTCCATGAAGTGGTGCCTTTTACATGACCTGCGCTACCTTCCTGACCCCCCTCTCACTGTCCAACCCCGTTCTTCTCGCAACATACCGTCCCCCCCGCCTTCCACCTCCGTTACGTCTACCACCACTACTTCTACCTTCACCACTTCTGCCTCCACTCCATTGACTACTTCGTCCGTCATTACCACGTCTAGCCACTCTTCTCCTATCATGTCTACTTCCATCACCTCCCTATCTCTCTCTTTCTCGAGTTCCTTGCAATCCCCTGCCACTCCCCAGACTACCACATCTCAGGCTCCACCTTCTCATCAAGAACCGTCATCCGACGCCACAACGCGGCAACTCCCATCGTCTGTGAGCTGTGTCCTTCGTGGCATTGACCCGGCCATGACGGAACAAGATATCCTCCATGAACTTCGACTGGAAGGTGTCCCAACCCGTCGAGCGTTCCGGATCTTCAACGATCACGGCCCAACATTCATGGTCCGCCTTCAACTCTCGCCTGCCACCGACGTCGACCGGCTGATCACCACTGGCGTCCGTCTCCGCGGAAGGTCTTACAGAGTGGAACATTCCCGCTCCCCACCCCGTCATGGCCGTTCTTCTCCTACCACCACCACTCCTCGCCCCCTCCGTTCCCGCCACCCACCCCACCCCCGCCACCTCTTAACGTCCCCGCTCCCCAACCCAACTTCCTCCTAACGCCCCTCCCGATCTTGGATCTTCTTCGTTTACTCGCTACTTCCATCACTAATATGACCACAACCCTCTATTACTTCCTCTCTCCATACTACCCTACTCCTTCCTCCAACTTTCTACCGACCCCACTCATTGTACCAGCACAATATATGTAATGTAATTATGTAACTCTCTGTCATTCTCTGTAACATTGTCTCTTTCAGAATGCGCGCCCGAGATACGTTGCTATAAATAAAGTTCTCCTCTCCATTCCCTCTCGTGTTCGCGGGGGTTTTGCCTGTGCGGGGTGCCTTGCGGGTCTCCCCGGGGTCCCGGCTTGTTGTCCCGGTCTCCTTACGCCAGTTCACTACGTCACTCCTTTCTCTGGTATGTACGACACATACCCCCTACGTTTTCTCTTCTCCACGGATACTTTCCTTTCTACGGCCGAAGAGCTCCTTAGTTGAGCTGATGGCCCGCCCCTCCTCGTATGAGGTGAGGGAATGAAATAACTCTTTTGATTGATTTGATTGATTCGTCATCGGTCCCATTTAACTTTACACAAGAAGACCTAGATATACAGACTGATCAGCCCTGTGTTAATATTAAATTGAACGATGAGCCTGAAGTTGTTTGGTAAATATTGACAACTTGCAGGTAGTCAGTACAATGTATCTCTCGGGCAAATATGTGAAGTTGAAAATAAATTGCGACTTCAGATTGTTATGGAACTGGATGCTGCTATTGCTGATTGTGCAGAAGACCAGGAATACGATGTGTATTTGTGGAACGCACAGCAGATGAAAATGATGTGGGTGGAACTGAAGAAGATTATTGGCCTCTGTTACATTACATCAGTGGATACTGCTCCTATGGTATAATGAAACGATACAGCTGCGATTACTGTGAAGTTTTTATCTGCAATGAAATAGGTGATAGTGCTGGTGCCGATTCAAGCTGAATAAATGCAAACGACAGGGGAGGATTGTGTCATCCACACAGTGATGTGGTACTGTGCAAACCATACTCTTTCTTAATTATGAATAAATTGTTACAGGATTTCAAAACACATTTTTACATCATTCCAGTGTTATTACAAATAACTATGAAATATTTGCCCTCTGACAATTTTATGGGCCACGAGGGCCCCAGTCATACGACAGATCTCATTCAACGGAACATTCTTCATACAGCTAGCAATATATTAATTAATTTTGTAAAGGACTTCAGTGATGATGCTAAATCTAGAATTATCGCCCAGCATAAAAGAAGAAAACCAATGCAGTGAATTATAGTTTTTACTGCTGATTATGGCAATCATTTTGTAAATAGAGTTCAGACTGCTTTTAGTTGAGAAATATGAGTAAACTTAAAAACAGACAACTAGCTCGTAAATTAAATTATCTGATATGTTTCCGTAATTGCTCTACGCAACTTTCAGTAATTGGTATTTTAAACTTCTACATGAATGTCTATGCCATGTACTGGATTTCATTCGTTGATAAGGTAATTATAGTATGATTGAAAGTGCCAGTAAGTTGTTCTTGTTTTAGTGGTAAGCTTGTGTGTCATGTATTTTGTTATTAAGGCAAATATGTGGAGTCATTGATTGCGCATGCCATTCCTATAGTTGGTGTGTTTTAAGATGCTCTCGTTTAGAAATTGGTTTGTAAAATATCTTAGCATATGAAATCATCAGTACTTACTGTAAAATCTGTGGGTTACTAATTATTTCACTTTTTTCCTTAACGGAGTGTGAATATTTTGGAAAGTACCAAACGAAGTATTGGGATAGCCGGGTACCTATTTGTGTAAAATTTCGTTATTTAAACATTTTCTTTTTTGTGGAATAATCCCTACGTTAGAAATGATCAGTAATATGTCTTACATGTTTTGGTACGGTAATTGCTCGGTAAAAATAAAGATTGAACCAAATGGATGTGTGTGTAATAGCTAACTGTAGATTCGAACAGAAATAATCCGGCCGAAGTGTTTAAGTTACGAATGGCATGACGTATGCCCATGGCCTCTTCTCGGCCTTAGCGCTGTCGCGTCACCAATCATATTGCGAAGCCTTCTCTATAGGTGGTATTGGCTCTAGCCACAGATTCATACTAATGAAAATTCTTGAGGAGTCTCTTCCGTTAATATTGACATATTACACTCACATAAACTATACATTAATATGTGAGTTTCGCGCAGGTAGCTGACACTAATTTACCAACACTTTGAAGGAACACTATTTGATGAGAAGTTTCCAACATTACGCTCCGTTCCACCTTGCTCTTGTCGTCTTGGAACGAATCACAATATCGATGGATCGTTATCTTTTAATTAATTCCGTTCCAAGTCAATAGTCCCAGCTACGACACAAAGATACAGTTTCGAGTAAATAAGAGGTGACAAGGTCGTAATGTCCTATACCGTAATATTTAAAGAATCATTCTGACAACTAGGGCTGGAGGGAGGATCATTGCACGGTGTTGCCACATTCCTTTCTCCTTCCCCTCGCTTTCGGCTCACTTGTTCGTTCATTCAGAACACGGTGTTCTGTTGTGGACTACCTGGCCAGACTGTGACTGAGTCTCATGTTCGCTTATCTTTAACAGGAGCTCAGACAGTAGAGAACTGGGAATCTGAGCCCAACTTATCAGGTTCGATCCTGGTTCAGTTCGGTGGTACTTGAAGGCACGGTAGCTAAAAAGAGACGGTAGGTGTCACGCGCAGCTGGCCAGGAGCGTGTGACGTCAGCGGACCGTGGACCGTCTGCCAAGCGCTGTAACTTACTGCAAATCAGCGTGCCGAGCGCCCCGCTTATGTTCCTTATCATAATTACGTTTATGTTGTACCTGAAAACCACTAAGATATTGCATAGAACTATGATTTTGTTCGTGTGCTTTCTTAAGTATTGCAGATATACTTTGAAATCCAGAAAAGTGAAACCTTTTGCTAATATGTTTAAAAATCACTTGTAAATGTTCCAATATACCGGAAATGTTAGTATTTACAGTTCCCAATCCTATGCACGTATGGATTAAATAAATCAGAGCTCAACAAACAAGAAATAATATTAACCGAAACAGGCTGTGGATTTTCAAAGTCTAAATAAAATACACAAGATAAATACTGCATGTTGTTACTTTTCCTGAAAATAGTAAGTACTGTACTAACATTATTGCTTTTTATTGCTAACAAAATATAACATAATACTAAACATAATAATAATAATAATAATAATAATAATAATAATAATAATAATAATAATAATAATAATTGTACCAGATGGTACACCTATACGCCGCACATTTGAATTTTCCGCCTTAAAGTACTCCTCTACAGCTGAAACTCTGAACTTTGAAACTGAATTAATTCAACCGTTTATCTGAAGATGTCACTGTGTTAATTTCGAATTGTTTTTGTTTACTAATTATCAAGAAGTGTGGACATTCTCTCACAGATGTCTCTACCAAAAACTATGACCATGCACCCTGGTGCGAAGTGAAGGAACTTTTCTTGAATATATTTTGTATTCATAAGTTGTTGTCTTTACTAAATTTCGTTCTTTCGTTGGTGGGTTGGGAATATTAATCCTTTCTTTCCGCCTGTTTTGAATTTACCCAATCAGTAATTTCTGTAATTAATTTCCCTCCAATCACAGGATTCTTCTTCATTTTTGACTTGTAACTTTTAGCCGACCAATAAACGCATGTGGGTGTGTCTTAATTATTCATGAATGGTCTCGAATCTTCCCCGAGAGTATAAAAACTGCTGCTTTTCCGGGCTCTCGGTCTCTCGTACAACATCTAGCTTAGTGTATAGCAGGAGGCGGGAAGCGCCTCTTTCATCCGCCAGCAGCTCTTCAACAAGGTAATGGCCGTTTAACATCTTTCTTTTTCCTTGCTAGCTCAGCAGTTTAACCCGCGGGGCAGGTCCGAAACCTTTAATATGTAACCTTTAACTTAAAACATCTAAATTTTTTCCATCTTTATAAGACTTCATATTTCTTTAAATGTAAATCGGGGATAGAGAGTGCTTTACCCTCTTGAGCTCCCCTTCATTTTGATTTGAGGTGACTACGTTTTCATAACCGATTTTCTTCTCCTTCCTAATGTATTAAAATTTTCTTATACGAGTCACCTCCCTAGTGTGGGAATAGCCCCCGTGGAATCGGCCTAGCGCCACTTAGGTTTTAACTAGCTTTCATGTAGGAGTGCAAGTATTCGCCTCCATTCAGCTTTGTATTTTGGGGTCATTAACTGAACCCGTTTTTATTTTCCTTCCTGCGAAGGCCCAGTAGATTGGGTACGAGATACCCCTGTTCCATTATTAGTTGTGCCTTGATGGCAGTTAAGTGTAATAGTCTGTTATTGCCTTTAATAGGCTTGGACGATTGAGAGCGGGTCAGCTCTTTCTTGTGTTTGAAAAGTGCCTCTGGGAGGCTTGACATTACGAGGTGGGAGCAAGTGCTCCATGTAATTAGGGGTTTTCTGCCCTTTGGTAATTTGTGGTTGTGAACCTAGAGCTGAAGGATTGTCAAATTGGGGCTCGAAGCCCAGGATTTGTAAAGACACCTTAATTTGTGTTTTCGCTTGTAAAATTATTATTGTACCTGAATATTCATTGTTATTTCACCTAGTGAAAAAAATGTTAAATCTTGTTATCTATTGAAAATATAACCTTTATTAAAATTTAAATTCATCTTTCGGACTTGTAGTTAGACCCATTCCAGCCCGCACCTTCTTTCACATCTGCTGTTCCACAGATACCTCGGAACAATAATAATAATAATAATAATAATAATAATAATAATAATAATAATAATAATAATAATAATAATAATGAATATCCAGTAGAGCATGAAGCCCTATTTAGCAAAAGTATATTAGGGCTGAGATGGTTTGTACAGCCTGCCAACGCACAGCACGGCATTTTAACAACACAAACACGACATAAATACACTGGAATTCACTTTATTCACGAACGATATGCACAAGTTCACGACTTTCAAAATATTCGCAAGCCTCGAAACTAATTAAATAATTAAAGAACGAATGTGCAGACCACAGACGAACAGCAATGCACCGAAATTCACTGCTTAGAATGAAATCACCGTCACCAAAGAGTATATAGCCTGATATTAACGCGCCAAACAATGTGTAGTGTAATGGGAGCGACGGTCCAGTGACGTCAAGACTACGGCAGTCTACTGCGCATCCGTCTCGTGACACCTACCGTCTCTCTTTTAGCTACCGTGTTGAAGGTGCTCAGATACGTTAGCGTCGTGTCGATAAGTTTACTGGCACGTAGAAGAATGCCTACGCGACTAAATTTTGGCACCTCGTCGTCTCCAGAAGCCGTAAAAATAGCTGAGAGGACGTATTATTCTTTAACAGGGGTGGTACCTACAGCCTGTGTCTCTGTACACCTTATTAGCACGCACAATAAGGGGCATAAAACGAATAAGAATGACATGACTTCAAGGGGGTAAGGGGGGAGGGGTTCATAAACATGTGTACTCTTTTCCACACCACCCAGCGGTAGAGTACGAGGCGCGTTTTTTTTATAGTGGTATCCCCAGTAGGCCTAATCCACTGTCGGTGTCCTTAATCATTTTCAGTGGCTCAATCCCTTCCATCACACCTCCGCTGCTGCTGCTTCTATCGGGGCTTGAAGGGGGGCTACAACTGGAGGATCCTTCCGACCGTATTATAAGTTCGTCCACCTCGTAGACCAAAGCCATCTCCTTTTATATAGTAGTGTTAATTTCCTTCCCCACTGCGTTTTTCCAGTCTTCGGCAGTTATTCGATTGAATTCCCTCATCAGTAAATCTCTCTACTTCTGCCAAGGTGAATCGCTTGTTGTTTACCGCAACCTAACTCTCAACTTGAGCCCATATAAGTTCGATAGGGCCAATATGGCAGTAGTACCGGGGCAGACTTATGACGTCATGGCCTTGCACCTTGGAGATTTCTTTTCCCTGGTGAGACCTAGAAGAATTACCATTGTCATTTCCTTGTTTGCCTTGACTTCTTGACGAACAAGCCAGTCTTCATTTCGTCCTTTCGACTAGCGTTTGTCCATCAAGCTAGACAGTGTGGTAGGGAGCGCTATCAATCATTATCACGATGCTCGGTTCGAAGTTCCTCAAACCACTTTCGGAATCTCTTGTGGTTCATCCCAATGGCGTAATACCCCATCGTCCTGGACCTGAAAAGCAGCAACGCGTCCACTGATCCCACTTAACAGACAATCGGTCGTCCTCCTCGTCCTCCTCGTCCACCGATCGTTCCCTTGAGAGTGTCATCGGTCCAACCCATATTCTTGGCTTGGACAGCATTGACCCAAGTCTCGTATAGCCAGACAATAGACGTTAGGTCCCGCCTTGAAACCTTCTGCAGGAACGTACTTCTTAGAGCTACTACGTGACATCTCTCCTACAGCAGCTTCCTACTGTTAATAGTTTTATATTTAAAACCAAGTTTATGAACCACTTTCAGTAAAATAGCTAATAATAACAAACATTGGTATCAATTAAAAATACTAACACAGTATTTTAATACAGATTTAATTATGACACGATCACTGAATGATGTATCAAATGCATTGATGCGTTATTGATATTTCTGAAATAAAGCATTATTCCGTTAAGCTGCTTTCCGCAGAGTTTCCCCGTGAGAACCTCGAGCATCGTCGAAGTACATCTAGTTCTAAGCAGAACTTCCCATGTGAGGCATTACTTCGTCCCATAATTCTCCGATGATTTACATGGACTGGTCCTGACGGACGTGAACTTATAACGCCTTACTAGGTGACAGGATGAGTGCCTCAGACTTGAGGAGCCAAAGTTGGCAGGATTGATTCTGGATTAGTCCGCTGGTAAATCATATAATGTGCAAACATGCATCAGCCTCGTGTCGATAGATTTACTACCACATATATAATCTCCTTCTGGACCAAATTCTGGCATATCTTCTTCTCCGAACACCGTCAAAATGACTTGTGGGACCTATAGGTTATTTGTTCATATGTGACATGTAACTCAAAAATTGCCTATTTATGTAGTGTTAGAATCATAAGAATAATCATCCACAAATTCACAATGATAATTTTGCTTTGAAATAATTTACATACTTCGAAATGTACTTGCTGGCCTCCAACCAAATCCACAAACAGAAACAAGCGACGAAGAGGTCACCACCTGAGTAAGCCAAGAAGTTACTCCAGGCATATTCATCGTTTCACAGACTAATGGATATATGGAAAAGAAATCCAGAGTGTTGGAGCACCTCTACGATCCGAGGAGGAACGAGAAGAAAGGATCCCAACTCTTACGCACAATCCCGTCGACGTTTCCAAGTCGCAGCTTCAATAACGCCTCCGTAACATAAAATTAAACACCCCAGTAGAAAAGCCGAGCCAAGGACACTCGTATCATCCAAGCACAGGTGTGCACCACACCCACTGTCGCTCGAGAAGGCCCAACACAAGGCCGAATGAACATGAAGCCACCTTGCCACAACCAAACGGACAATCCCCCAGTGATGAGCACAGTCATACTCACACCTCTCGGCTGACTGCGAAACGAAACTTCGGAAAACAATGACACCGGTAACCGTCCACCAGTACCTCACCCGCATCAAACGGGAACCTTCAGAGAAACAAAAAGTGAAAAATATTCCAACAGGTCAGAACAGAGCCCGCAGACCAGCAGAGCTCAGTGACCGCCGTACACCAACCGAGGACCGGTGATTGAACTGACTGGACCACAATGATAAATTCTCGGAATCCTCTAATCAGATCAGAAGTGATCGCATGGAGTGTCCACACTTTGTGCCAGGAGATGATTTGCGAAATTATTGGTGTGAGAATTCTCTCTACAGGAGTCAAAAATATCTGGGAAACCATGTAAAATAAGGCTGGCTTTAGTAAAGATTTAAAAGGCAAGATTAACGAATTCGAAGATATCAACACAAATTCTGAACATGGACAGTAATGCACACACACTACGGACTCCCAAACTATATAAAGTATACACATGCTGTACCTTAAAGCTATTAAATTCGCATGCAACCTTGCCCACGTCATCCAAAATTGGTCTTCTAGCTACAATGGTGTTTGAGGATGTAGTGTTTGTACAGTGGCCGCCAATTGCTGAAGGTGGTTATGATCATATAACGAAATATTCACAATGTGACACTAACCGGCGTTTGATCACTCCCCAATAGCTGAGAGAAGGCAAAGCGGATGAGTATCCATAGCCTCGCATCACCCGCAGATAGGTGCGTGTGGACGTACGCGGCGCGTACCTCTATAGCTAAAATTACGCTCCACTACCACCGACGACCATCGTGAACACCGCCAATTCGCAGACAAATCTTGACACCGCGTCGTCCTGTTGACACGCCGTAGTACCAAAACAACCACCCGACAGGCATGAACATGTCGCCGGTGATTGCAGCAAGTAACGTGCTTGACCCAAACTCCTCCTCACAGTCGGTAACTATAAACAAGCCCGATGATCACAGACACCGCCGGTTGGAGGAGAAAGACCGGCTCGTTCCTCCACCAGGCTGGGGACCTGGCGTCCCGACATTAAACTTTTCCGAACGAACAGGGAATGCTGTAGATATCCCTTCACAAGACAAGATTAACCGTTTTCATGTCCACCCCTGCCATAAAACATACCAAAAGCATCGACGCTCCAAAAACCGGCCTAAATCATTCCGTACGGATCAGATGCCTGGCGGGAACAACACCGCCATCCGTACAAAGCGCTGGAGAGGATCAATAAACCTCTTATAACGCCATAAAAAGATTCTCCTCTTGTCGCGGATGGATCCAGCGAACACAAACACGCGGCTTCGAATAACAGCGCCCAAGCACCCAACATTCCTCCCCCCTCACAACCACCACCACCACCACTACCACCTCACCACTGTGGAGTGGATTACTGCGCAGATGTTTACGAGACGCCGAGCAGTCGTGGTGGTGATGATTATTGTTTTAAGAAGAAGTACAACTGGGCAACCATCCTCTGTATAACACTAATCAGAGAGAAAAAATAGAAGGGGCCCGACACTTCGAAAAATGAAAGTATCGGTCAAAGAAAGAGAAGGGCCACGAAGGGCGTGAAAATGAAGGACTCCCTAGGCCCCCATACGTAATACCATCGGGTCGGAAAAGAACAAGTGTTGACCAAGGGAGGTCGGATAGGATAGATGAAAGTGAGGAACCTGGCACAAGTGGAAGTAATGCCAGGACTAAGCTAAGGGCCCCGTGGTCGCCAACCCACCCTCTAAAGTTCAGAGCACCTGGGGTCCCTTTTAGTCGCCTCTTACGACAGGCAGGGGATACCATGGGTGATATTCTACCGCCCCCACCCACAGGGGGTCGCCGAGCAGTCGTCCCTGAACGGATGTTGACAGGACAAAACTGGCACAGGCGCCACTGCACCGCTTAGCTGAACTATTTACGGCCGTACCCACTTCGGTTCTCATATTTAGTTTCGTGCAGATAGGCCGACGGTCAAGTTTAAGGGTGTCCCCACCGGTATTCGGTCTGCCCGTTTCCACAAAACACCTGCCCACCCCCAACCTTATCCAGGCCCCACACAGTGGCCATAGAGGCCAGAGATGTAGGAAGGAAACATTTCAGCATGACGTGCAACTGCAACTCCAAATGGCACGCCGACAAAAAGGGCCACGACCGCGAAACCAAATAGCGTGTCAAGGCTATAAATATTTATCCCAGACAGACTACTGAATAAAGCTCAAAATCCTTGATGGGAGTCACCGCACCGCATGATGCGCCTTCGAAGCAATGTAGCCAGGTGACTAAAAAGATGGCAGGTGTGAGAATCGAGGTCACCGAAAGTGCATCGCAACAGGAATCTCGAATGCGAATCACGAGGAGGCTCAGCAGATAATGTGGCAGTGCCGACCCCGCTCAGCCCAGTTCCCGGAGAGCGGTCCCTGCGAGTGGATATACCTCTTTACTCTGCCCAGAGGGCGTACAGTGGTCGCGCCTCTTATCTATGCAGCTTCCACGTTCTACAGTTCACCTGTTTTACTGCAGCAACCACAAATGTTTACGACCATGACCACACTTAACCTCTCCGCCGGCAGGAGGTCTCGCACAACCCACCTTCTAACAGGAGGGCCACCCGGTTCCATGGAGACATCTCCATTCGGTCGAGCAGACTTTCGTAGCATCCAGTCGATATCAACGCTCGGCGAAGCAGCCAAATGCACGGAAAAGTACCAAAACACAGCCCAAACGCGAGACACTACTTCCCGAACAAGCAAGGCCTCGAGGACGGGACAGAAGCCATTGCTCTCCCCCCTCAACACACAACAAAATCCGAGCGCCCACCACAAGCAAGCCGGCGTTCTCACACTGCCGACAGCTTTTCCGGAAACCAAGGCTGATAAATACTCCACTAGCCAACGACAAACGACCTCCCTTCGAATGCACGGAAACTCTCAACAGGAACACGCATGAGATATATGCGGCTCGGTCATTTGGCGATCCGGGACCCCAAAACAGAAAAGCGTTCTCGGTACCACTAAAGTGGCGTGGAGACCGATACATCGAGTACCACGCCAACGTCCCCATACATGTGGCTCAACCAGTGAACGCCAAACACCGACGGAGGAGGGAATTTCACTGTCCCCAAACAGTGGAGCTCCCACTGGCCCTGGACACCCTGAATAGTATCATCAGCATCGCGAGCGACCGACAAAACGAGGACGAAATCTCTAACGTTGGGAAAGGCAACATAACCGATCCCACTAACGTAGAGCTGCCCCCGAGGTCATCATGCAGCAGGCCGAAGTCGGAACCCATCATCGTCTCATGAACCTGTCCAACGAGGTGCGCATCGAGGCGAGCAGAATACCCCGAAACTCAAGTCAGCAAGAAAGCAAATTCTTTCCTCTCCCTCATGCAGACATTGTTTTTGGCGGTGTGGAGTTTCAAGGTACTCTGCTGTTCTCGGTGCGTACCTCCTTGGAGTAGTTTATGGGAGGAGAGTGGGTTGTGGCTTCGACGCGGTGGATGGTGACTTCGGCCGGCACATCTATGTGAGTGAGGTCGGAGATGTTGCCGTCCTGATGTTCGAGCTTTCGTCCTCAGTTTGTTGCTGGTTGGAGATATTGGTTTTGGATCACGGGTTGGGGCGCGCGCAGTTTGAGGTTGGCGTGATTCACTGCGTCTCGGTGTCTATTGAGCATATTTGCCCTGAATTTCAGCCCCGCGGCCATTGGAATTAACCAATGAATGTTAAAATCCTCGACCCGGCCGGGAACTTTCCCGGGACCCTCTGAACCGAAGGCCAGTACGCTGACCATTCAGCCAAGGAGTCGGACATTTCAGGGGTACCGAGTAGATATATTTGTGTTCTGGGGCTGGGTCACAGTGGACCGTGCCACATACAAGTCATGGGTTTTGCTGTTGGGGTCCATGTCTCAGCGGAGGGTATTTTGCTTTGGCTGGCGGAGCATTTATCGGTCTTGAATTCTGGAACGGCTGACAACATTTTTTAAATGTTTTACTTATTTATTGGTGTCGGCAACTGCATAACGCCGAATTACAATGATTCAAAATATATCAATAGAAATTAATCTAGAATGAAAAATGTACAAACTTTACAAAGGACACAATATTATACACAATAATAACTGTATAGTCCTATGTCTTTGATATTTACATAAACAACGACATAAACACGGAATATGCAAGAGAAAATACAGGAGGAACAACAAGGGAAATTAAGTTACGTGAGAAATGTCATGACGGGAGAAATGATAAGATAGGAAGATATGCAGTTTCTTGTTGATAGAGAAGGTACTAAACTTTGCCAGAATACGTACAGACAAGGACCTTTGGGTAAGAAAAAGCTGGGAGTAAGGAATATGGAGAGGGTCTTCAGTCCGGTACTACACGTTGGGGCGTGAGGTGTGAATAAGGAAAGTAATTCTGGTGACCTAAACAAACTATTAGCTGCTTTGAATAGTAGCTTTAGGTCACCGCTGGGTGGCTTATATTGGCGATCTGTTCCCGTGGCTACGGTCTCGCCATCGACGTGTTGATTATTTGGGGTTTCGTCTCCAGTGTTGGGGCTTCGTTTCACCACATTCCTGTGCATGGGGCTGAAGCGTTGTGCGCTGATAATCGCTGGATGCTGTGAACGTGAGCTGCTCGAGAGGGTGGGGTTTCCGTGAATTCGGGAGGCGTTCCTCTGTCAGAAGGCGGTGTGGACAGGTCCTCGTGCCGGCGAACAGGGCCGCGGTCTTGAAAACGTGTGGTTACAAGAATAAAAACCGTGAATATTAGGACGTCGAAGATGCATGGGTCTAGGGCGGGACTACTATGCGTGCCTTTTTGAAAGGGTAACGAGGTATCACATCGTAATATTATTAAATTTAAAACATGTTCCATGTTGGGCGCCATTTGCAATCAAATAAATATAATTAAATATGAGAAAAACTCACCAATGTTGAGCACCATTTGTATTATCATGAAACATACATGAATAACGCAAAATAAATTAATTAAGGAAATGTCCGGATTTTGGGCCACGGAGATCACCAGAGCGGATCCATGGAATTTTCATACAGCATGATAATCTTCTTTCCAGGAAGTGTACATAAATCTGCGTACTAACATCTTCTTTGGGCCTCTCACAACCCTCTGAAAAAATTCTACTGGTAGGATATACACGTAGGTACCCTAATAAATTCTTCACTGTTTGTATAATAACTGGTTTTTATTGTGAAAATATCAGTACAAAAGCACTTCATCAATACACGAAATATACCGTTTACACTCAAAACATTTACAAGTGCTGGAAGACTTCCTATGTACATTCAATAATTCTAGAACAAAAGGCATTGGGAAACGACAGCGAGGACTGCACTACCATTTGTATTGAGCCTTTTGAGCAACAGTTACAATACGTATAAATAGATTGCCCTTCACTCTTTTTGGTTACCAAAACAAATTACCGGTTCTCACCATCAACACATTGTATAGCAGTTTGATACTGTACCTCTATAAGCACTGACACCAACACTTGATTCTAGACACTATTTCGGTTGCGGAAACATACGTTGTTGGACTATGCCTTAAAACCTGGTCATAGATTACCGAAAGCTGCCATGCGATGTAGAAAACCAAGTATTCCCAACAGTTGTATGATTATCAGCAAGTAAACTAAAACACTGAGCAGTTCATAATAATCAATCATAATATTTAATATTCAACAGTTATGGTCCTTGGATCACGTACTCCGATATATACTGTATGTAGACATTCTCCTCCTCTGTCCTGATTTGTGCAAGTTCGTTCAGCGTGTCTGTCCAAATAAGAGGGAGTGAATGTGGCTAAATCCCGAACGTGCCCCTACCTGTCACCTCAGGTTCGTCGCTAGCAACGGCCCAGACTTCAGGATATCCATGTCTCAGATTTGTAATCCCCGTACTGATCACAAAAGTTTTCCCGCTTGTTTTTCCAAGCCTGGAAATAAGTCTGTTTCCCAATTACCTGTACAAAGTAGATAGTAATATCTAATAAGGAGACCTTCCAGCCTCGATATTCTTATATTAATACATCAATAAAATAATAATGATAACCACTATTACCATACGTTGTGATGAATCCAATGCTGGGGTGTGATTTATGGACTATCACAACCCTCGCAGGGGTCGCGTTGCAGGGACTCACTTTAGAGAGTTTATGCGGTGGGTCTCTTCGGGATTGGCATTCTGGATTTCTGTTGCGCTGTATTTTCTGTGCTGTCGATACTCACACCTGTGATCTTGTAAACCGCATCTCTACATCGCTTGGAAGGCACATCGTGGGGGGCGATATATCTTGTCGGAAATTCTGAGCTTTATCCAGCCTGCTGGATGGGATGAGTGCTTGTAGCCATGACATGATGGTTACTTTTGGCATCGTGTCCGTTTTTGCTGCCGTACCATTTGGAGTTGCAGTTTGACGTCTTGTTGAAATGTTTCCTTCCTATATCTCGGCTCCCTGTAGCCATTGCTTCGGGGATGCATGCTGCTGGGGGATGTCACATGATTTATAGGGGGGTGGTGGCTGTCAGCGTCATCGTGGAGAAGCCCTTAAATGTGATTTTCGACGTCTCTACTCGAAAGGATATACGAGGTCTACACTTGGGGCGTCTGTACAGTGGAGGGATAGGCGGTGCAGTGGTGTCGGTGCCAGTTTTCCCTTCTGGATACCCGGTTATGAAGGACTGCCCATCGTCTCGGAAGCACCTGCGCACTAATCCAATTTTCTGCCAGGTTGTTGTCGGTTCGTACCTGTGCTTGTTGGAGTGTCCGCTCAGTGTGAAACAGGCATGCCATTTGGGATGCTCTGTCAATGTCTTCGGACGTCCGTCTGGGTAGAAGCGGGTGCTGTTTAGGGCGCTGTTTGTGAGAGCCGGGCGGTTGTGTTCGCTGGGTCTACACCCGATAATAGGAGCATCTCTCCTCTGCTTTACAAGAGGGTTGATGACTTTCTCCGTGGGTATGTGGGGACAGCAGGTGTGTTCGTGATAACCATCTCGGCCATATCGGATGATTTTGGCGGGATGTTAGAGCATCGCGCATGGGGATACCTTTTATAGCTGGCGGTGTGCATGCAAGCGGTTAAGCTCGGCTGCGGCACGGGCATGTACTTTGCTCCCTGTTCCTTAAGAAATGTTAATATCAGGATGGCCAGGCGTAGTTTTGGCGCCAGGCTGGGGAACAATGGTGTCGTTCTTGTTTCGTCCGACCGGGGATGTGTGTGGTCGTCGGGATTACTTTCTCTTTATCCGACTGAGAGACAGGGTTTGTGTCATTCACCTTTCTCTTTGCCGTCCACCGGTTTCGAGGTCGTGTCTGCCGGGATGCTGTGGAGGTGGTACGGTGCGGAAAAAATCCCGGCGGGGTGTGGAGAGTGGCAGTGTTCGGCGGCGGAGTGATAGCTGTTCAGGTACGCACAGTGTTCGTCCTGCACGCACCCATATGGGAGAGATGCGAGGCCTGTTGGCCTGCTCTCCACTATGGGGGACTGATAACACACTGGTTCTTTCATAATTTTCAACTTTCTTTCCTGTGTTGAAGTTTGACTTATATGATAGCAATCAGTCGAGGCACCATTCAACACATTATATACTGTGTATCATTATACCTTTGATAAATGAAGACTAATTCCGATTCTTTTGGAATCATCATCAGTTTAAAAAAATACATAAACCGGGAAAGATGTCAGGATTAACACGCACTTCACACAGAATGTGCCTTAAAAAATCCTTAAAGTAGTCATAAATACCATTTGAATGTTAAATGACTGCCATAGAGTCCAAGTCACAGTAACTGAGCGCGTATGCATATTTGAAATCTATTTAAACCGATTTTAATTTGAAACACGATTAGAAACTTATTTGACAGTTCGGCTACAAATAACTGAACCAAATCAAGTGTTCACATTTTCAATGTATAGCTTCATATCTATGGTTACATCCACAGCATCACAGAACTACCATACCATACTTACCACAAGTTTTACACAATATTTAAAATCTGTGATTAAAATTGTGCATGCGAGCTCAATTATTGGAAAATCATCTAAAATTCAACGTGGTTTTATTTTATATAAAATGTGTTTTGATCCTGATACCGTTCCTGGTTTATGAATTTTGTTTGAACTGATGATGATTTCAAGAAAATCGAAACCAGTCTTCATTTATTAAAGGTATTAATGATACACGTTACATAAAGTGTTGAATGGTGGAACATCCCTCGACTGATTCTTATCATATAGCATTGGTTCTTGTCATATCGTCTTGGCAGGGGCTGCCGGGAGGATAGTTGCGGCATCGGAGAGCCTGAATTATCAGTGTGGCCCTCTATACGGCCAAGATATCAACGCTTGACAGCCTTCGTTGTTATGTTTATTTTCCTTTAAACTGTATATCCTGGCTTAATTTAAATAAATTGGCGTTCATAAGAGACGATTAACTTTGTTCCCGCTTTCTACGAAGGAGGTTATTATTCTGGTTTATCATTACTGATTTCATTAACAGGATATGTTCTTCCGTGTGGTATAGATCCTGCGCAAAACTGGAAGAACCTTTGTTATGATCACAAATCAACAATCAACAACATTACTGCATGTATTTTTAAATTAAATGTACTAAGATATTGCTTATAGGATATTTCAGTGCGTCTGCTACATACTGAATCAATTTAAATTGATTGCATAGCATTGTGAAATCAACAACTTCTCTTGCAGGATTTTCAGACTAATGCACGTCCACTTACTTAGAAAATTAATGGGAATTTACGTCAGTCCTCCTTATCCATGGACGTATTTCAAAGTATGGAATTTCTATGCCAAGGAATATTCAACATTAGATCAGTTTTCAGGCAGAAAATTCGGCAAATGCATTGCCTTGTAATTTAGTTGCGTGGATAACCCATCCAAATAGTCATTGTGTAAGCTAACGCAGGCACTACTCATTCCTGGATTGTCGGGAAATACATTGTAACTGATTGTGAGAATTGGTCCCATAATTTTTCATAACACTTGCAGGATGATATTTGACTTGGCTTCTCAGTACGTTATTCGTCATGACCACCAAACAAAGATTGATCAACTTTCTGTACCTAATATGGGTGAATAGAATTTCCATAATTTATTGGCGTATTCGATTACAGGAGCCAGTGAAACAAGCATAACTAATCTAAACGCCATGTGATGTGTTTTAAGGGAGTGCAATGAAATGTATTTGAAGAAACAATTCTAATTATTAAGCGAAATTCAAAACAGACAAGTACAACTTCAACGACTAATGCACGCATTGTCCTGTTGAAACATGGCATCTTTCATCAGGGTACTGTAGGGGCAGAATAGGATGCAGATGATCTGAAAAAATGTCCACATAATGTGCACCACTCTGTGCTCCCTGCGGCCGGACAATGGGGCCTAATGCTACCACGCGAACGCCGCCCAGACCAGATCTGAACCACCTCCCGCCTGGACATAACCTTGTTGATATGCATGATTCATAGCTTCATGGGGCATACGCCACACTCTCGCGCGCCCATCAGCTCGATACTACCGGAAAAAGGACTAATCGTACCATACCACATGCCGCACCTGTTCCATGGTCCATTGCCTATGTTCGTGGGCCCATGCACGTCATTGAGCTCAGTGTGGATTTGTCAGCAAAGGGACACGAGGTGGTCCGCGGCTGGTGAAGGCTATGTGGTGCAGGTGCCTGCTTACTGTTCTGGTAGAAATGGATTCATGACTCCCAACATACAACTGGGCGGTGATCTGACTCAAAGTAACCTCTCGATCGTATAGTATGGCTCTGCGAATGCGACGTGACGTCCGTTCGTGAAGCACGTGTGGTCTTCCCGTGCGGTAGTTTACGCGGTTGGTAATGTTCTCCCTGCGATATTGAAGATCCACTCTGGAAACTGTTGACTTCGGAAACCCGAATTCGCGTGTAATCTCTGCAATGTTATGACCCATGCGCCGTGCGGAATGATCATCCCACGTTCAAAGTTGGTTAACTCGCAACGTGTTGCAATCTTCACGTCACTGGTGTCTGTGACAGCCTGCTCAGCTACGTTGCAGAAGCCGCAACGCTCAGGGGTCCTACACGGCATATTTTCTAATGGGACGTCCCGTCCCGTTTCCTTTGGTCACTCTATGTATACTTAAATTGAACACTCACATAAGCAGGAGTTATTTTAAAGATTCTTGCCACTCTTATTTGCATGAACACAGATACAGAATCATGTGATGATTATGTCTTCCCATAATGCCATTGAATGATGCGGGTAATGACAGTAACTATTGTCCCGTAAGTAATCCGATATACTTTGTAATTAGTCTAGAGGTGCTGTGCCAATATTTATCCGTACTAAGGATAAGAAGTTGCATGTATAAATAAATATATAAATACAAAGTACGTACTAACTACACAAAGGAAATGAAATTTGGATACGCATCTAATTGTTGTGGCGGTCATGTGATAATAGATTAATCAACCATTCCACGGTGGCTTCTCAACCGCTCCGTATGGTTTTATTTCATGGTGTACACAGCAAAGTTTCCACCAACATTGGCTGTTACTATCCTCATGATCATCTGAAACTGAAATACATCGGTTAACGACATTTCCAACAATTCTCAGGTCTCTAATAACCATAATAATCATATTGCGTCGATGCATAAGTTCGTGCGGTTCTTATAGTTTATGTAAAAATATTCTAACAGGCGGGAACAGAGCCCGCAGACTAGCAGAGCTCAGCGACCGCTGCCCACCAACCAAGGACCGGTAAGTGATCTGACTGGACCAAACTGATCAATTTTCGGGGGTCCTCTATGAGGATCAGCAGCGATGGCAATGAGTGCCCACACTTTGTGCTTATACATGGACAGGAGGTGATTAACGAAATTGTTGGTGTCAGAATTCTACACTGCAGAAGTCGGAAACAGTGGTGGTGGTGGTGATTTTTGTCCAATACATATTACATAATCATCTGGGAGAGCATGAAAAATTATGCTGTTTTAGTAAAGATTTAAAAGGCAAGATTTATGAACTCGAAGATATAAACGCAAGTTCTGAGCATGGAGAGTAATACACACACTCTACGGACTCCAAAACTATATAAAATATACACGCACTCTGCCTGAAAACTATTAAATACGTATGCAACTTTGCCCACGTCATCAAAAATTGATCTTCTAGCTTCAATGGTGGTTGTGATTTAAATGATTCTACAGTGGCCGCCTGTTACTGAAGGTGGTTATGTTCAAATCACGAAATATTCACAATGTGACACTAATCAGCGGGTGATCACAGTCCCATAGCCGAGAGTAGGTCAAGCGGTAGAGTGTCCATAGGCCCGCATCCCTCCGAGATAGGTGCACTTAGGACGTACGTGGCGCGTACCTCTTTAGCTCCCCACAACCGCTGACGAACCATGCAGACAACTCTTGACACCGCGCCGGAACTACTGCCACGCCGTAGTACCACAATAACCACCCGACAGACATGAACGTCTCGCCGGTGAACGGCAACAAGTAACGTGCTTCACACAATCACCTCCTTACCGTCGGGTAAGGATAAAAAAGCCCGACGACCACAGACACCAGCGGTTGGGTGAGAAAGACCGGCTGGCTTCCTCCCCTAGCCTGTGGACATCTCTGGGCCTCGCGTCCCGACATTAAACTTTCCCGCACAAACAGGGAACGCTGTCATTTTCCGTGCACAATCCGAGCTTAACCACTTTCATGACGACCCCTTGTCGTAAAACATATCCCAACTTCTCGATGCTCCAAAAAAGGGCCAAAATCATTCTATACGGACCTGATGCCTGGCGGAACAATACCGCCGTCCTAACACTGTGCTGGAGAGGATCAACAAATCCTTCATAACGCCGAAAGGAGATTCTTCTATTGACGGGCATAGAACCGACGAACGCAAACACGCGGATTCAAATTATAGCGTCCAAGCAGCCAACGCTCCTATCCCTACCACCACCACCTCACCACTGTGGGGTGGATTACTGCGCAGATGTTTACGAGACGCTGGGCAGTCGTCCATGAACGGATGTCGACAGGACAAAACTGGCACAAGCGCCAATGCACCACTTAGCCGAACTCTTTACAACCGTACCCAGTTCGGTTCTCATATATCGGTTTTTTTATATAGGCCGAAGGTCAAGTTTAAAGCTGTCCCCACTGGGATTCGATCAGTCCGTTCCCTCAAAACACCTGCCCACCTCCAACCGTATGCAGGAATCACACAATGGCCGTAGAGGACCGAGATGTAGGAAGGAGACATTTCAGCATGACGTGAAACTGCAACTCCAAATGGCACGCCGGCAAAGATTAGACACGCCCGCAAAACTGAATATCGGGTCACGGCTATAAATATTTATCTCGGCCAGACTACTGATTAAAGCTCAAAATTCCCGATGGGAGTCACCACCCCGCACGATGCGCCTTCGAAGGGATGTAGCAAGGCGACTAACAAGATCACAAGTGTGAGAATCGAGGTCACCGAAAGTGCATCGCAACAGGAATATCGAATGCGAATCACGAGGAGACTCAACAGATACAGTGGCAATGCCGAATGCGCTTAGCCGAGTTCCTGGAACGCGGCCGCTGAGAGTGTAGGTACCTCGTTACTCTGCCCAAAATGGAGCACAGTTGTCGCGCCCTAGACCCATGTAGTTTTCACGGTCTATAGTTCACCTATTTCATTGCTGCAACCACACATGATCACGACCATGGACACACTTAACCTCTCCACCGGAACGAGGTTACTCTCAAACCACATTCTTACACAGGAGTGCCGCCCGTTTCCACGGAGATGTCACACTTCGGCCGAGCAGTCTTACGCAGCATCCAGTCGATATCAGCGCGCGGCGATGCAGTCAAATGGACGGGAAAGTACCAAAACACAGCCCGAACGCGAGAGACAAATTTGCGAACTAGCAGGACCTCGAGGACTGAACAGAAGCCATTGGTCTCCCCCTCAACACACCACGAAAATCGAGCGCCCGCAAGAAGCACGCCGGCGGTCGGACACTGCTGACAGCTTTTCCGGAAGCCAAGGGTGATAAATACTCCACCAGCCAACGACAAACGACCTCCCTGCGAAGGCGCGGAAACTTTAAGCAGGAACACGCATGAGATACAACGGCACGTCCCATGGCGCTCCAGGAAACCCAAACAGAAATGCGTACTCGGTAACCTGAAGCGGCGTGGAGACCGAGACATCGTATACCACGCCAATGTCGCAATACATGTAGCTCAACCGATGAACTCCAAACACCGACGAAGGGGGTAATTCCACCATTCCCAAACAATGGAGCTCCCACTGGCCCTGGACACCTTGAATAGTATCATCAGCATCGACAAACACCAACGAAACGAGAACGAAATCTTTAACGGCGGTAAGGGTAACATCACCGATCCCACTAACGTAGAGGTCCCCCCGAGGTCATCATGCAGCAGGGGGAAGGCGGAGCCCATGCTATTCTCATGAACCTGTCCAAGGAGGTGCGCACTGAGACGAGCAGAATACCTCAAAACTCCAGTCAGCCAAAAAGCAGATCCTCTCTAATTCCCTCACGGAGATTTTGGTGTTGGCGCTGTGGAGTTTCGTGGTATCCTGCTGATCTCGGTGCGCACCTCTTTGGAGGAGTTTATGGGAGGAGGGTGGTTTGTGGTTTCGACGCGGTGGATGGTAACTTCGGCCGGGACTTCTATGTGAGTGAGGTCGGGGATGTTGCCGTCCTGGTGTTCGAGCTTTCGTCCTCGGTTTCTTGCTGGTTGGAGATACTGGTTTTGGATCACCGGTTGGGGCTCGAGCAGTTTGAGGTTGGCATGGTTTACGGCGCCCAGGTGTCTATTGAGCATAATTGCCCTGAATTTTAGCCCCGGGGCCATTGGAATTAACCGATGAATGTTAAAATCCCCGACCCGGCCGGGGATCGTTCCCTGGACCCTCTGAACGGAAGGCCAGTACTCTGACCATTCAGCCAACGAGCCGGACACTTCAGGGGTACCGAGTAGATATATTTGTGTGCTTGGGCTGGGGCGCAGTGGACCGTGCCACATGCAAGTCATGCGTTTTGCTGCTGGGGGTCTCCATGTCTCAACGCAGGGTAATTTTTCTTTGGCTGGCGCAGATTTATCGGTCTTCAATTCTGGAACTGGTGACAACAATTTCTTTTTTATGTTTTACTTACTTATTTGTGGTCAGCAACAGCATAACGGTGAATTACAATGATTTAAATTATGCATAATAGTTATTAATCTAAAATGAAAAATGTACAAACATATACAAAGGACACAATATTATACACAATAATAACTGTATAGCCCTGTTTTTTTACATATTTACATAAACGACATAAACAAAGCAAATGCAAAAGAAGGGACAGGAAAGAACAACAAGGAAAATTAAGTTACGTGAGAAATGGTATGACCTTAGAAATGATAAGATAGGAAGATATGTAGGTTCTTTTTGACAGATAAAGAACTAAACTTTACCGAAATACGTACAGACAAGGACTTTTGGATAAGAGAAAGCTGGGAGTAAGGAATATGGAGAGGGTCTTCAGTCCGGTACTACGGGATGGGGCGTGAGGTGGGAATAAGGAAAGTAATTCTGGTGACCTAAAAAAACCACTAGCAACTTTGCATAGCAGCTTTAGTTCACCGCCGGCTGGCTTATATTGGGCGCTCAGTTCCCGTGGTGCTGGTGAGGGGGAGAGCGATGGCTACTTTCCCGCCATCGATGTGTTGATTGTTTGAGGTTTCGTCTCCAGTGTTGGTGCTTCGTTTCGCCACTTTCCAGTGCATGAGCTGAAGCGTTGTGCGCTGATATCTGCTGCATGCTGTGAACGTGTGCTCCGCCAGAGGGTGGGGTCTCCGTGGATCGGGCAGTTTTCCTGTGTCAGAAGGCGGTGTGGCCGGGTCCTCGTTCCGGCGGACAGGGTAAGACCGGCGGTGATCTTGAAAATGTGTGATTGCAGAAAAATATCCTTGAACTTTAAGCCGTCGAAGATGCATGAGTCTAGGGCGGGACAACTATGCGCGCTTTTTGGGAAGGGTAACGAGGTATCACATTGAAATATTATTAAATTTAAAATATGTTCCATGTTGGGCGCCATATGCAATCAAATAAATATTATTATATAACAGAAAAGTCACCAACATTGGGCGCCATTTGTAATATAAGGAAACATACATGCGTAACACAAAATAAATTAAATATTTAAGGGAAATGTCCGGATTTTGGCCGCCGGAGTTCACCAGAGTGGATCCATGTAATTTTCATACAGCATGATAATCTTCTTTACGGGAAGTGTACTTAAATCTGCGTACTAACATCTTCTTTGGGCCTTTCACAACCCTCTGAAAAAAATGCACTGGCAGGATATACACGTAGGTACTCTAATAACTTCTCCACCGTTTGTATAATAACTGGTTTTTATTGTGAAAATATCAGTACAAAAGCATTTCATCAATACACAAAATATACCGTTTACACTCAAAACATTTACAAGTGCTGGAAGACTTCCTATGTGCATTCAATAATTCTAGAACAAAAGGCGTTGGGAAACGACAGCGAGGACTGCACTGCCATTTTAGTGAGCCCGATGAGCAACAGTTACAATACGTATAAATAGATTGCCCTTCACTCTTTTTGTGTACCAAAACAAATTACCGGTTCTCACCATCAACACATTGTATAGCAGTTTGATACTGTACCTCTCTAAGCACTGACACCAACACTTGATTTTAGATATCCTTTCGGTTGAGTAAACACACGTTGTTGGACTATGCTTAAAACGAGTCCATAGATTACCGAAAGCTGGCATGCGATATAGAAAAAACAAGTATTCCCAACAGTTGTACTGTATAATTACTAGCAATAAACTACAACACTGAACCGTTCATAATAATCAATAGTAATAGTTATGGTATTTGGGTCGCGTGCTCCGACATATGTAGACCTTCTCCTCCTAACTCTATCCTGAAATGTGCAAGTTCGTTCAGCGTATCTGTCCAAATATGAGGGAGTGAATGTGGCTAAATCTCGAACGAGCCCCTACCTGTCACCTGAGGTTCGTCACTAGCTACGGCGCAGACTTCAGAATATCCATGTCTCAGATTTGTAATCCTCATATGAATTACAAAATTTTCCCCGGTTTTTTCCCAAGCCTGGAAATAAGTCTGTTTCACAATTACCTGTACAAAGTAAATTATTAGTATCTAATAAGGAGACCTTCCAGCTTCGAATGTTCTGTTATTAATACATCAATAAAATAATAGTAATACTCACTATTGTCATAATATATGATGAATCCAATGCGGGGGTGTGATTTATGGACTATCACAACCTACACAAGGGCCGCGTTGCAGGGACAAGCTTGAGCGAGTTCGGCCCAGCCAGTCTATGTACTTTGTCTCCTCGGGATTCGCATTCTGGATTTCTGTTGCGCTGTATTTTCGGTGCTGCGATCTTGTTAACTGCCTGACTACATCGACTGGAATGCACATCGTGGGGGGCGATGTCTCTTATCAGAGATTCTGAGCTTTATGCAGCCTGCTGGATGAGATAAGTGTTTGTAGCCCTGACATGATGGTTAGTTTTGGCGTCGTGTCCGTTTTTGCAGACGTAACATTTGGAGCTGCAGTTTGATGTCTTGTTGAAGTGTTTCGTTCCTACACCTCGGCTCGCTATAGCCATTGCTTAGGGGCTGCATGCTGCACGCTCCGTGTGAAATAAGCATGCCATATGGGATGCTCTGTCGATGTCTCCGGACGTCCCTCTGGGTGGAAGCGGGTGCTATTTAGGGCGCTGTTTGTGAGAGCTGGGTATTTGTGTTCGCCGAGGCTACGCCCGATATTAGGAGCATCTCTCCTCTGCTTTACAAGAGGGTTGATGATTTTCTCCTGGGATATGTGGGAACGGCCGTTGTATTCGTGATAAGCATCTAGGCCATATCGGATGATTTTGGCGGGGTGTTAGAGCGCCGCGAATGGGGACATTTTTTATAGCTGGGGGTGCACGCAAGCATTAAGGTCGGCTGGGGCACGGACATGTACTTGGTTCCCTGTTCCTGAAGAAAGGTGAATGTCAGCACGGCGGGGCGCCGTTTTGGCCCCAGGATGGGGAACGATGGTGTCGTTCTTGTTTCGTCCGACCGGGGGTGTCTATGGTCGTCGGCATTGCTTTCTCCTTATCCGACTGAGAGACGGGGTTAGAGTAATTCACGTAAACACTTCCGGCGCGGTGTGGAGAGTGATCAGCGGCGGAGTGGTAGCTGTTCAGGTACGCACAGTGTACGTCCTGCACGTACCCACCTGGGAGGGATGTGAGGCTTTGCAGGTGTCTCCGGCTGGTCATCTCTCAACTATGGGGGACTGATAACACATTGATTCTTTCATAATTTACAACTTTCATTCCCGTGTTGAAGTTTGACTTATATGACAGGAATCCGTTGAGGGACCATTCAACTCATTATATAATGTTCATTATTATACCTTTAATAAATGAAGAAAATTCCGATTCTTTTGGTATCATAATCAATTCAAAGAAATACATAAACCATGAAAGGCTTTCAGGATAAACACACATTTCAAATAGCATATGTATTAAAATACCCCTAAAGTAGTTATTATGAGTTGCATGCCATAAAAAGACGTTGAATTTTAAGTGACTTCCATAGAGTCTAGGTAACAGTAATTGAGCACGTATGCATATTTTGAACATATTTTGACCAATTTTAACTTGTAACACAATATGTAACTTATTTGATGGTTCGGCTACGAATAAGTGATCCAAATCAAGTGTTCATATTTTAATGTATATTTTCATATCTATGGTTACATACATAGCATCACAGGAACTACATAAGATCCTTACCACAAGATATACATAATAATTAAAAAAATTGTGATTAAAATTGTGCATGCGTGCTCAATTATTGTGACTAAGACTCCAAGGATGTCATCTAAAATTCAACGAGGTTTGATGGCATACAACTCATGTTAACTACTTTACGCGTATTTTAAAGGCATATTCTATATAAAATGTATGTTGATACCTTTCCTGATTTATGTGAAATCCTACAACCTGTTTTCCAGTCAATGACCGGGTCAGGCAGGGGATGAATGAAGTCCCCAACTTGTGGCGAGGATATTAATTGAGCCGGTTGCCGAGGACTGTCGCACCCCTCTGGGGCAATGATTAATCACTGACAGATGAAATGAAATGATAGTGGAGAGTGTTGCTGGAATGAAAGAGGAGAGGGAAAACCGGAGTACCGGAGAAAACCTGTCCCTCCTCCGCTTTGTCCAGCACAAATCTCACATGGAGTGACCGGGATTTGAACCACGGTATTCAGCGGTGAGAGGCCGGCGCGATGCCGCCTGAGCCACGGAGGCTCTTCCTGGTTTATATATTTGTTTTAACTGATGGTGATTCGAAGAGAATCGAAACTACTCTTCATTTATTAATGGTATTAATGATATACGTTATATAAAGGATTAAATGGTGGAACATCTTTTTTTTTTTTTTTTTTGCTAGGTGCTTTACGTCGCGCCGACACAGATAGGTCTTATGGCGACGATGGGATAGGAAAGGCCTAGGAGTTGGAAGGAAGCGGCCGTGGCCTTAATTAAGGTACAGCCCCAGCATTTGCCTGGTGTGAAAATGGGAAACCACGGAAAACCATTTTCAGGGCTGCCGATAGTGGGATTCGAACCTACTATCTCCCGGATGCAAGCTCACAGCCGCGCGCCTCTACGCGCACGGCCAACTCGCCCGGTGGGAACATCTTTTGACTGATTCCTATCATATATTAGTCGTCCTTGTTATATCGTCTCGGCAGGGGCTACCGGAGAATAGTTGGAGCATCGGAGTAACTGACGTATGAGCGTGGCTCACTATATGGACAAGATGTCAACACTGGACAGCTTCCGTTTATAATTTATATCCTGGCTCTATTTAAAAAAATGACGTTCATAAGAGACGAGTAACATTATATCCCGCTTTCTTCGAAGGAGGTTATTATTCTGGTTTAGCATTGCTGCTCTTTTTAAAAGGAGATGAGATTCCGTGTGGTATGGATTCTGACTCAAACCGAAAGTCCATTGGTTATGATCACACACCGAAATTCAGCATCATTACTGCATCTATGTATAAATTAAATGTACTAAGATACTGATTATGGAATATTTCAGTATGTCTGCTACCTACTGAATCAATTTAACCTGATTGCACCGCATTGTGAAATCAACAACTTGTATTGGATTATTTCCAGACTAATACACGTCTTCCAAGTTGAACTTCACTCCCTGCAAACACTTCACTTGACGTTTATATTTGTTATACTTGTTTTACTGGCTCCTGTAATCGAATACGTCCATCATATATGGAGCTTCTATTCATCCACATTAGGTACAGACAGTTTATCAAGCTTGGTTTGGTGGCCACGACGAGAAACCAAGTCAAGTATCATCTTGCAAGTGTTAAGAAAAATTATGGGATCAAATCACTGATTCAGATAAAAAGATTTCCCGACGATCCAGGAATGAGTAATGCACGCGTTAGCTTACACAATGACTATTTGGATGGGTTACGCAACTAAATTACAAGACTATGCAGTTATGTATATTTGCTGAATTTTCTGCCTGGAAACTGATCTAATGTTGAATATTCCTTGTCATAGATATTCCATACTTCACTGAATTATGCGCATGGAAAAGGAGGAGTGATGTAGATTCTCGTTGATTTTCTAAGTAAATCGGGCTAACAATGGCAGTTTCACAACATCCAGCACGGGGACTGGTTATTATAAGGAATCACTGCAGACACGTTCCCTCATTAGTGTTCTTACCAATGTGAATATAACCACGTTCAGCAAGTGATTTTCACAGTAGGAGCACTGTGCCGTAGCCAATACATGCTAGTAGAACAATATTGTCTCATGTGGACATACACTGCATGAGAATATAACAGGGTCTACCTCTGCAAAATGTGGTGTTTTAAGCCATAGTACGTGTATATCTTAAAGAGTTTTGGAGCGTCTGTTATTGGTGATGAGGTTTTGTTGATATCTTCGAGTTCGTTAATGTTGCCTGGTAAGTGTTTCTGAAGACAGTGTTTCTTTTACCTCGTTTCCCAGATTCACTGAGTGGCCAAATGTCATGGGAAGACACTGAATGTGATGTTAATAACGAATGTCTGCTCCGCGAGCTGTCAAAACGGCAGCAGTACGGCAATCCTTCGACTCTATAAGGTGTTGGAATCGTTCTGGTGGGATCTGGACCCACACATCTTGCACTGCTACCCACAATTGGTCTTGTGTAGTTATTGCGGTGTTCATGGAGCGTATACCAGCATCGACAGCATCCCATTAATGCTCGATTGGATTAAGATCGGGGGATCTGGAAGGCCAATCGATGGTCGTAACTTCACTCGAGTGTTACTCTAACCACCTTCGTGCGACCACAAAGCGGTGAGATGGCGCATTGTCCTGTTGAAACATGGCACCTTCCATCAGGTTACTCTAGGGCCAGAAAGAGATGCAGATGATCTGAAAGGATGTCCACATAACGTGCACCTGTCAGCGCTCCCTGCAGCTGGATAATGGGGGCCTAATTGCGGCCATGAGAACGTCGCCCAGACCAGAACTTAACCACCTCCCGCCTGGACATAACCCTGTTGATATGCATGATCCATAGCTTCATGGGGCATACGCTAAACTCTCACGCGCCCATCAGCTCGATACAACTGGAACCGGGATTAATATTGTACCATACCATACCGTACCATACCATACCATATCATACCATACCATACCATACTACACGCCGCCACCCTTCCATGGTCCATTGTCTATGTTCGCGGGCCAATGCACGTCGTTGAGCTTAGTGTGGAGGTGTCAGCAGAGGGACACGAGCTGATCGTCGGTAGGCGAAGCCTATGGGGCGCGGTTGCCTCCTTACAGTTCTGGAAGAAATGGGTTCCTGACTCCCAACATGCACCTGGGTGGTGATCTGACTCGCAGTAACCTCTCTAGCGCCCAGTATGGTTCCGCGGAGGCGACGTGATGTCGGTTCGTTTTCCCGTGCGGTGGATTCACTCTCCCAACTGTTGACCTCGGAAACCCGAATTCGCGTGTAATCTCCGCAATGCTATGACCCATGCGCCGTGCGCCGATGATCATACCATGTTTAAAGTTGGTTAACTCGCAGAGTGTTGCCATCTTTACGTCGCTGGTGTCTGTGACAGTCTGCTCAGCTACGTCGCAGCTAGCTGCAACGCTCAGGGGTCATACACGCCACATTTTCTAAAGGGACACCCCTTCCCCTGTCTTTTGGCCACTCAGTGTACACTTAAATTTAATTCTCACATCAGCAGGATTTTTTAATGACCTTGCCCCTCTTATTTGAGTGAACACAGACATTGAATCACCTTTCCATGATACCATTGAATATTGCGCGTAATTCCAGTAACTACTGTCCCTTAAATCCTTCAAATTGGGTCTTCGTGGCATTATTCAGCCTTACTAAGGATAAATATTTGCATGTATAAATAAATATACAAATACAAAGTAAGTACTAACTACACAAAAGAATATACATTTGGATACTCATCTATTTGTCGTGGCCAACATATGATAGCAGATTGACCATTCATTCCACCGAGGCTTCTACACTCCTCCATACAGTTTTATTTCATGGTGTACACAGCCAAGATTTCACCAATATTGTCTATTACTATCCTCATGATCATCTGAAACTGATATACGTCTGTTAATGACATTTCCATCAATTCACAGGTCTCTGGTAACCACGTAGGGTATTATACAATAAAAGATATTTGCCTTTAATTGACATACGCACATATTACTAAGGATACTAAAATACTTGGAACTTAATCTAAGCCTTATTGTAACACATTGTCAAATCAATTCATATAACTTGTAACAGTGTGGCACTCTGTATCACTAATGTCTTTCTATATCTTATATTTTCTTGCGTCTTGAATAGTTTCACCATCTTAACGTATTCAGTATCGCTCTTCACTCGCTTTGCATTTGAAACTTCATCAAACGTGGACATTGTCGCGTTCGAGCGGCATATTCAGAACTAGCATTACTCGAGTTCACACCGGTCAAGAATACTTTTATCCTTGTAACAAAGCCTGCACTTGCATTGCTCACTTCTATTTACGATGTTCACACTCAGCATCAGAAATGGTAAAATAAGCTTTATGTTACTATCCGTCGGCACAATGTTACTGGCGACCAATATATCACTATTTAAAATCATCAAGCTTGCCTGTAACTCATAGAGTTAAACAGTGTTGTTTATACAATGAAAACACGAGATGAAGTAGCCTCCGATGTTGTCTTGCTGATTGACGCGGAACCCAACTACCACGGTAGTCTTGCTATGTATGACAGATGATATCCTATGTTGTAATATTCATACGTGACTTTAATAATTCACCGAATGAATTATAGGACTGTTGATAGTAAGCTGCATATTATAAGACTTCCAGTTTAATAGATGGCTACTTAACTGATCCATAATCCTCGGAATCAACACACTAACAAGGAAACATCGGCAATGGGTTAATCGCCGATCGCGATGAAACTTGGAAAACACATTGAGATACACGTAAAAATGATGTCGGCATCAATTTTGGGTGCCAACATTCATTAGAGCGTTAACTATGGGGCCTAAAATTTGCGACATTTCAAATTCCGCGCGATCAGCGATGAATACCTGCTGGCCAATGCTAAGCTGGCACACTGCGTACTTGGAGACACGCCTCTGCACCTCCTCCCCTCCACGCTCCAATTGGTTCGCCACCGCAGCCGGCAAGCGCGGAGAGAAGGGAAACGTGCGTTCAAAATTTAACATCGAAGTCTCGATACCTGTTTTCCAGGATGATGATCCAATCGATCCTCGGCTACGAAAGACCACAATATACTTACGTTAACTTGCGCAAGCTCCTTATTTTCCTGTACAGTATGAACATTAAACAATGATAAGAACAACCAATTCCTCTACAATAAACAGTATGAGAATTCATACACCTAAAGAAAAAGCATTATTTCTCTGATGAACTGCGATTAATGTATCAAGTTATACTCATTTGTACACAGTATCTCTTCTATTACACTAAAATTCGTGAATTTCTTGGGTAGCAACATAAACAGTAAATCATTAAAATTCGGAATGACGTTACACCCAAACTTGGGCAAGTTAGTTGATTTGTGATTTGAGTGCCTTATGAAAAAATACCGAAGGAAAAAAAATCATATATCGAATGCAACTCATTAGCGTAAGTTAAGGTTCTCTTGGAAGGGAGAATTGCGGGCGAGAATTTCAACGAATTTTTCACCTTTGAAATGAGATGGTTCAAGGACAGTATGTGAAATGTTTCTCCTGATACAGCAGTCAAACGCTGGGGTGGAGGGACTCTGTAATCCAGCAGTCGAATATACTATTTACAATACTATTGTGGACAGTTGGTTGTATATATTACAAACGTCCCCAGCCCAGTTTTCGACTGCTGTAACACGAACTGCGGACGGTTACAAGTTAGACACACCAACATAGAATCTTTATAGTTCTAACCTGAAAGTTCCTCGTCGACAGCTCCACAACACACCCACGTAAGTTTATTAGAACTTATCCCGTCCTCTAAAGAGTAATCAATTATTGCTTCAGTCGTCAACTCATGGACACAATTTTTCTAAAAACAAAGTACAGTATTTTTACTAGACGAGTCATTATATTACCAGATCATGTTTGACTCACTCATTTTGGTCAAGTTAATGATTTGCATCTGATAACATTCCTTAACGGTAGTAGAAGTAAAAACAATACGTCAGTTTCCTCGGATACGAATCGACATTGTTGAAACTTCAAAAAAAGTATTATATAGGCTATATTGTTGTATAATATTTAGATCACCTTTGCGGCCGTCCGGCTCCATGTCTAAACGGTTAGCGTGCTGGCCTTTGGTTACAGGGGTCGCGGGTTCGATTCCCGGCAGGGTCGGGAATTTTAACCATCATTGGTTAATTTCGCTGGCACGGGGTCTGGGTATATGTGTCGTCTTCATCATCATTTTTTCATCCTCATCACGACGCGCAGGTCGCCTACGGGAGTCAAATCAAAAGACCTGCTCCTGGCGAGCCGAACGTGTCGTCGGACACGCCCGGCACTAAAAGCCATACGCCATTTCATTACCTTCGCGGCTCTCACAAAGGATCAAACTTAACAAATGGGGTTCAGAAGGAAGAGAGTTTTCCGGAGCAGTGACCAATTGTACTCTTTTCAATAAATATTACGGATTTGTTAAAAAAACACCTCATGTTTGCTAAAGATAGGTCCACCTTTTGCGGGGGAAGTACATAGTTGTGCAGATCTTGTATTCTCCGCCATCTACCAATTGCCACTGACGTATTTCTAACTTATCCTTGATTTGTCGGATAGAAGACATTCTAAGCCTCCTATTAGTACAAAATTTACCCGACTATATTCGTCCCTTTAGAATTGCTTTTACTGTGGCCATTAAAATATTACAAGGTCAAATATTGTAAAGAGCCTGGCTGTACTTGCGCAATCACTAGTTCTTGCATGTACACATGCCCAAACCAAATGTACGATGATATAAAAATTATGTTTCCAGTAATACTACTTCCTATAGCCTCAACTTACTCTGTTATTTGAATTTTGTACCATTTCAATGTTTTTATCCTTTTATTTTTAATGTGACATATTTGTCACACTGGGCATATACTAGGTACACGATAGATTTAATTCAAAAATATTTTATTATTAATTAACTCCAAATGTATGCCCTGTACAGTCATTCTCTTCCTAAAGAGTGCCTTGATATTTATTTACATTTTAACATAAAAAGGCCTTAAAATTAGAATAATCGAGAATATAAAAATTTAAAAAGCATGTATAAATGAGCAAAAAAGGAGCATTTTAGTTCAATTTCAGTTCAATTTTCACGGTGATTATAATTTTCTTGCGCTATCTACACATGGAACCTTCTGAAGCAATTCCGGTCTTTGTTCAAACAGAGAAATACACTACACTTTTCACACCAAATGTGGGAGGCCATCTTGATGCAGATCTTCCAGCATTCTCTTGTATCTTTCCATATTGGCCAGTGCTCGTACTTATTTTTCTGGCAATCAGTAACTGGAAGAATTGTTGTAGCTGCTTTCTTCCTAGATTTTGACACATCGTCTCTGCTAGGTCGTCCTCGCTTTGATTGCCTTTGCCAGCTGAAACAAGGCCACATGCAATTTCAGCCTGAAACTTTCTCAATGGCATGTGTTGCACTTGTAGACTTTTGCGATTCTTCCTGTACTTGATCCAACTATTGACTGCTCCAATGGATATCAAATGCCAAAAGATGTACAGATACCATCTTCAACTCGTTCCAGGGAAACCTGAAAATAATAGCAATTTATTATTGTTATTATTATTATTACCCCATATTTCACTCTATATGGTTGTGATGTTTGGGACATCACTGTATATTTTTAATTATTGAACTATATATTTAATTGATAAGATGTATATATTTAATCACTGATAGGTCATTTTTAAATTAATATGTATATAGGGTTTTTATCATCCATTTCAATCATCATTTCATTTCTTTGTATCGCGGCTACAACGTATTCTGAACGAACAAATTATTGGGTAAAGTATTTCAACATCACGCATATTTATAACTTGCAGTAAATTTTCCAATAGCCGTTGTGAGGTGACCAGAGTCAGCAGGCTAATTTCAGCCCAGTTCCAGGAAAAGTACGTCATCGAGGTTACGAAAGATTACCTTATCCACCTCATAAAGAGACAGTTGATACATTATTAACACCCACTTTTCAAACTCCGCTTCGAGACGCTTTATTTCAGCGGGAAAGTTCAGCCTATGTGAATGAACGTAATGAAGCAACGTGATGGATTCACAGCAATACAAGCGAGAAGGGATGAGACCTCGAATCTTACTGGACCATGTGATATGGCTGATGGAAGGAGACTTTTGAACCGATAAATACCACCGACAAGGGCTGGAGAGGACATTCGGACTTTCTCATTTATATTCTTATTCATACTCTTGCTACGATTCTACGTCTACACATCGGAGAAGATTTTAACTTAGTTCACTTCGCATCTGAGTATATTCTACTCAAAAGTTACTCTCATTGGGACTTGTTATCTCAATGACGAGAGGTAGTCAACGGGAGACCGTCTTTGACTAGTATAGGGCAGGAGAGCTTTTATTATGAATTTAGCTACGCTACTGTTCCGTAATACGGAAGAATACGAATGTATTCTCTCCATGAACATAACCCATGGTGGTTTTGCACTTAAAATTAGGACTCATTACGACTTTATGTAAGGAGTACAGTAGGAAGTGTTAAGGACAGGAAATGTAGAAGTAGGACTGGAATCCAGCAACAGAGAAGGCAGCCGGTACGAGATCCACATATCATCAGCTTCAAGACAACAGAGTCTACATATGGTGAGCTTATGGCATAAGTTACTGCAAGTCTTCGCGCAACAGTTCATTTTTAAAATTAATTTCATTCAATTTTTCTTTTGCTTCCGTAAGTTCAGATGTCGTTAAAACGCCGTTACGTCACGTTTTTCATCTTAATAAATAGCTGTTTTAATTTGTATTTTATGAAATGATTATTAATGATCCTTAAATTCCAAGTTAGTGTACTTAATGATTTGTGTTCCGTTCACCTCACCCCTGGGAGTTTTTGAGTCTCATTACGTATTATTATTATTATTATTATTATTATTATTAATTATCTACTTTTGTTTTCAAGCCATAAGCTTGAAGACTGGCGCCCTTGGGTACTGTTTCTGTAGAAACAATGACATATCATTTATTTATTTTAATATTAAAGTGACCCGCCACGTTATAAATTTGTCATACATCTGTGGGCCAAGTGGGTACGTCACATGGTATACGTGATGATCAATAATCACCCAATTTCAACAGGACAGACAACAAACAACATCAATACATAACACACGCCCTTCATTGGAAACACCCTCCAATGTCCAGTGTTACATATTTGTAACATGAGATTCTGAAATGGCCCTACAGCTACACATATTGAGCTAGTGCATTCCCAAAGAACATTTTCTCTTCAATGAACATTAAACTTTCATAATACAACTTTATATATATGGAAAACACTAAATTATAGGAACAGTAAGAATAACAAACATACCTTGCGTGTCATGTTCCTTCAGAGCAGCGACCGGTTGAGTTCAATAAAATGGCGCGAACTTCGTGGACCACAGTTGAAGAAAATATCCACCAGAGTGTGTTCACGACTGTGTGACAAATGTGCTACGCAGGGCATTAAGAATAAAAGAGATGTGTTATAGCTTTTGATAGCATCTGAAAGTCGTGTGACAAATTTGTCACGCCGGACATTATAGGGTTAGAGTGGTCAGGGTTTCTAATATTTTGTACCTATTACGGAAAGCGAAAAACAAAGCGTCAAGGATGACTGTCATGTCTTCCAGTGTTGTTTTTAAGGGAGCGTTGTAAACTATTGTCTCCAAGAACTTCCGTAAATATTATTAAATTAACGTTTGTGAGACGATGTTTCAAGTAAATCTTTTGCTAGTTACCTTATGTCACACCGACACAGATAGGTCTTACTGCGACGATGGGACACGAAAGGCCTAGGAATGGGAAGGAAGCGGTCATGGCCTTAATTAAGGTACAGCCCCAGCATTTTCCTGGTGTGAAAATGGGAAACCACGGAAAACCATCTTCAGGGCTGCCGACAGTGGGGTTCCAACCCACTGTCTCCCGGATGCGAACTCACAGCTCCTAACCGCACGGACAACTCGCCCGGTTTACAGTAAATCTATATATTAAAAAAGTTTACTGAAATACCTTTGGTCAGTCCGTACGTCCATTCTATTGGGCAGATTTGCTTAATTTTTTCATTTTCTCCGGAATTACCTGCCGGTGAATCATCAGGTATTGATAGGTCTCTTAGTTCAGCCAACTTTGAGTAATCCTTAAAAGATATCTCGAAACAGGGGCTATTCCCAAACTACTGAGGTGACTCGTATAAAAATTACTTTAACACATTGCCGTAGGAAAAACAGAGAAAAACGTAGTCACACCAAACCAAGATGAAGGGGAGCTCGAGAGGGAAATTCACTCTCTATCCCCGATTTACAGTTAAAGATTTAATGAAGGTTTTACATTAGCCGGGTGAAAGTTACATTTTGGAAAAGCTTGTTACATAACTAAAGAGTCGGACCTTTCCCTCGGGTTAAACTGCGGAGGTAGCAAGAAAGAAATACGTTATGTGGCCATTACATTGTAGATGTTCTGTTGACCGATGAAAGAGGCCGCCCGCCTCCTGCTTTGACACACACACTCAGTAAGATGACGATCAATTGGCCAAGAAACGTGAAAAGCCGCAGTTTATAAATCCTCAGGGAAGGTTCGAGATCATTCAAGATGAATCAGGACACGCCCTCTTAATTTTTATTGGCAGGTACAAAGTGAAGAAGATTGGTTGGAAATTAATTACAAAAATTAGGGATTGGCTAGGTTCAGAACTGGTGGAAAGAAAAGGAAGAACTGCCAACCCAAAAATAAATGAACATCAATCAGTTACAAAAACCTAGAAATACAAAATTCTTTAAATTATAAGTTCCTTAACTCGCACCAGGGTGCATGATCACAGTTTTTAGTGGTGTCATCTGTGGAAAAAAGTCTAAACTTCTTGATGAATGGCAAACAAAACAAGGAGAAATTCACTCAGGTTAGGCAACTGCACAATAACAAAATTAAATAATATTTCGGTGGTGATATCTTCTGAGTAAAGTTCTAAGTTGGTGTGGTTTCGGTTTCACTATTTCACCAATAGAGGAGTTCATTTAGGGGCTAGTTTTGAATGCGCGGCGTTAAGGTGTTACTCCCGGTATAGTAATAATAATAATAATAATAATAATAATAATAATAATAATTTCTTTACGTCCCACTAACTACTTTTACGGTGTTTGGAGATGCCAAGGTGCCGGAATTTGGCCCTCAGGACTTATTTTACGTGCCAGTAAATATACCGGCATGGGGGGTGGGCGGGGGAGGGATATACAAAAATAATCGAAAATACTGTCGAATACTTAGATTTTGGGGTCGCTGAGATAAATAGTAACACTCCGGATATTTTTAAAGTCCAAATTCAGCGCCCTTTGGGTTGGGGGGTGAGGGGTTAGTGATATATAAAAATAATCGAAACTAGTGTCGAATCCTTATTTTCCTGTGTTGCTGATATGGATATTTTTGAAGTACAAGTTCGGCCCACTTTGAGGTGGGAAGCGTACAAATATTACCTACTATCTGGACAAAATACTGTTGGGGCAAGGCGCCCCTAGAACCTCTAGGGAGGTTGATGAAGTTTAATCTGTATTAATAAATGGAAGTCGGTTTGGAAAGATCTATATATACTGTACTGTAGATATATAAATTAAGGTAAAATATAAAATAGACGTGAATTAATGAGGCACTTCCAAGCATCTTAGCAAATATAAAACTTGACACCAGTCTAAAATGGTCATAACTTCTGAACCATTCATGCAGATAATGTCCGGACAAGGTTATTGTAATCCTTATGAAATAGTGGAGTAGGTCAAACGATTTATTTCGATGAGGAGTTCGAGGATAATATCGAAATATTTATTTAATCTTAGGGAGTTATTTTTCTTTACCGCGGACTATAACATAAAATAGCCTTTAGAGGGCAACCGGTTCGAAACAAGTATATACCATCCCGGACTTTTTGTAGAGATTTCTATGCTCTACAATTCGTACGCTTACATTTGGGGTCTATCGTTGACGGTTCAGGCAGTATAAGCCAAGAAAGCAAGTGACCGAGCGACATCGAACCTGCCAAATTGGTCTAAGAAGGCCAGCGCTCTACCATGGTGGGTCACTCTAGCTCGCCGCTAGAGGTGCTAGTGTCGCTCCTGCACATCAAAACTGTTTTTATGTTGACAGGCTGGTTTGTCGAATAAAATAATCGGCCGTGTGATTGTGGAATTGAATTCTCGTCTATCGAATTTATTTCGTTTCCCAACATATTGCGCTGCGGCCAAGATTTTATTAGCGACGGTTGTTTTATTCTGAACACAGTAAGCAGTTTATTACTGGACTGTTATAGACATCAATCTAGCCATCATGTCGATCGAACTGGAGAAGAAGTCCCGTGATATTATCACCCAGCAAGACCACAGGGAACTCGAAGTTTTACTGGATGGTGGAGAAAATCTGGATCGTGAGCAAATACGTACGCACATGGATGTGCTTGAATTACGCTTCCAAGAGTTGCAAGATAAGGACGCAATTATTTATGACCAAATGCTCCATGATGATACCTTGTCCGAGAAAGAGCTTGGAGTTGGAGATGGATAAGGTGGAAGAATATTTCGTCAAGTATTTTAGGATGAAATATAATGTCAATAAGATAGATGAAGATGAGGTTAGGTCTACTCATTCGAATCAAATGTTTGGAACTTCATCCCCCGTAAATGTTTCAAGTTGCACTTACAAACTCCCTCAGCTGAAACTTAAGGAATTGAATGGGGAATTAAAGGACTGGTTACCGTTTTGGTCACAGTTTAAGAAGATAGATAACGACCCTACAAGGCTACAGTTCCCGACCCTGTTGCTAGAGAAGTTGTTGAGAGTTACCCTGGAACAGCTGAGATGTATTCAGAGGTGATAAAGGCCCTCAAAGACCGATTTGGAAGGAAAGACTTGCTAACTGAATTCTCTATTAGGGAGCTTTTGAAAATCATCTTGCAGAGTACAAGCTCTGCCCCAAAAAAATGTCTCGGCCTGTTTTGTGTGATAAGTTGCAGTGCCGCCTTAGAAATCCTCACACGTTGGGCGTAACATCAGACAAGCGTGGCCCCATACTTCTGCCTTTAGTATCCTCGTATCTATTACAGTATGTTTTGAAGGTATGGGAAAGAAGTAGCACTCTCTCACAGAGAGCAAATAACCCTGAGTCGTCCTCAAAGGATGTCTTGGAGAATCTTATTCACTTCCTCAGGGCGAAAGTTGAAGGAGAACAGAAAGTGACTCTTGCTTTTTCTGGGTTTGGCTTGTCGGTCCCCTCAAATATTGTCATTGGGTAGAAAAGGGATTCAAAGAGGTTGTACATGTCCCTACTTACCACTACAAAGGGAGGACCTGGATGCATCTTCCATTCATCCAACCACAGGGCTCAGGATTGTATTAAGGCTCAGGGCATGTCTGTGGCAGAGAGACGTCACATCCTGGACAGCAAAAGGGCTTGTGTTTGTTGTCTTAGACAAGGGCATCATGCGAAAAAGTGCAAAAATCGGTCAAACTGTATAGTTTGTGGCAAGTCACATTTTGCCATTGTTTGTGATACTCTACCTCAGGTGCCTGATAGTTCAAAGGAGGGAAAGACGAACATTCAGAATAGTTCTCCAGGGCCTAAAATACAACATGATGAAACACTTGCAGGTCTATCAAACAGTTGTAATGTGCAGATGCAGACGCTTGTAGTCAATATAAGAAAAGGTAGCAATGATCGTCCTGCTATGGCATTGATAGACACTGTTTCTCAGTGTTCGTATATTCTGTCCAGCACAGCAGTAGAAATGGGATACCAATCAAATGCCAAAGTAATAATCCAACATTCACTTTTTAAGGGTTGCAGTACGGGTGTTATCCAACACAATATTTTCAGTGTTCATCTCTCCAGTACAGCCAATAAGTATGGATGTCGTTTTCAAGCATAAATACGTAAAAGACCACGGTAAAGGTCATAAGCAAACATGTCGTTCAACCTGTTAACTTGACAATAGCTGGCACATCACGGGAGCAAGTTCAACGCTTTAAGTATCTCGGCAGCGTAGTTGATCACAATGCTGTTGAAATTAGGTCCCAGACTGAACAGGCAAGGACTACATTCAAGAGAATGAGCAAATCTTCTCTGCAATAGGGACTTTATGATCAATCTCCGACTCCATTTACTTCGGTGCTATGTATTTTCTGTGTTACTTTATGGTGCCGACACTTAAGGACCCTAACAGAGAATACCACCAAAATACTTCGAGATGTGGTGCTGCCGACGCCTACTCAGAATACCATGGGTTGACAGAATACGTAACACTGAAGTACTCCAACGCCTGAACAAAGATCTAGAAAAAAGAAACTTAAGTACTTTGGACATATCATTCGAAATGATAAATATAGACTCCTTCAGCTTATTTTAATAGGGTAAAATTGAAGGAAGAAGAAGAAGAAGTATTGTAGGAGAAAAAGCAGAATATCTTAGCTACGGAATCTACGAGAATGGCATGGGCTCAGTTCCCCCATTCTTTTTCGAGTTGCTGACAACAAGAACAAGATCGCCCTGATGACAGCCGACATCCAGTGAGGATATGGTACAAGAAGAAGAAGAAAAAGAAGAAGAAGAAGAAGAAGAAGAAGAAGAAGAAGAAGAAGAAGAAGAAGAAGAAGAAGAAGAAAGCTTTAACTGCAGCCTTCTAGCCTTTACGGATCTTTTCAAAAGTTTAGATTTGGAAACAGTCTTAAAGGAAGTAGATAAATACTGTTCCTTGGTCAGTAGAATAATTAACGATGGTAGAAGGAGGACGTAAAATCCAGAATAGCAAAAATAAGGAAGTCCTTTCTTAAGAAATGAAATTTGCTCACTCCGAACATTGATATAGGAGTTAGAAAGATGTGTTTGAAGACTTTCGTCTGAAGCGTGGTATTGTATGGAAGTGAAGCACCGACAATAATTAGCTCAGAAAAAAACGGGCCAGTTGGCCGTGCGGTTAGAGGCGCGCGACTGTGAGCTTGCATCCGGGAGATAGTGGGTTCGAATCCCACTGTCGGTAGCCCTGAAGATGGTTTTCCGTGGTTTCCCATTTCCACACCAGGCAAATGCTGGGGCTGTACCTTAATTAAGGCCACGGCCACTTCCTTCCAACTCCTAGATCTTTCCTATCCCATCGTCGCCATAAGACCTATCTGTGTCGGTGCGACGTAAAACCACTAGCAAAAAAAAAGAAAAAAAAAGAAAAAAGAAATATAGATGTTTTTGAAATATGGTGTTACAGAGGAATGCTGAAAGTTATATGGGTATAATATCGAGATACTGAATGAACTGATGAGACGAGAACGATTTGGCGAAATTTGAGCAGAAGAGGAGACAGAATGACAGGACAAATCCCAAGACACCCAGGACTTATTCAGTTGGTTTTTGAGGGAAGTGTAGGAGGTAAGAACGGTAGGGGTAGACCATGGCATGAATGTGACAAACAGATTAGAGTAGATGTAGGATGCAGTAGTTAGTCTACGTAAAAATGAAAAGGTTAACACAGGTTAGTGTGGAATGGACACCTGCATCAAATCGGTATATGGACTGATGACCCAAACAACAACAACAACAACAACAACAACATTTCTTTCTTTCTTTCTTTCTTTCTTCAGTCGTATACTCACTTTTAGGCCTACTTGCAGGCAGTGCTATAGTTGAGAAAAAAATAATAGGGGTTGCTGTTAAAATCGCTAACCATTACGCCAAAAGAGTCTCCAGATTTACTCGTACTGCACTTCTTTTTAGACGATTTTTACTCTTGTTAGACTCATAATAAACTAGCCAATATTTTCAAACTTAAAAAATCGCCAGTGCGAAATTTATAATGGCTAAACGCCCTCATTAACAATGATGAAATCTCCGATTTCAGTGGTTAAATTCACTTTTGAGTCCGCCTCTGTGGTGTAGTGGTTAGTGTGATTAACTGCCACCCCCGAAGGCTCGGGTTCGATTCCCGGCTCTGCCACGAAATTTGAAAAGTGGTACGAGGGCTGGAACGGAGCCAACTCAGCCTCGGGAAGTCAACTGATTAGAGGTGGGTTCGATTCCCATCTCAGCCATCCTCGAAGTGATTTTCCGTGGTTTCCTACTTCTCCTCCAGGCAAATGCCGGGATGGTACCTAACTTAAGGCCACGGCCGCTTCCTTCCCTTTTCCTTGTCTATCCCTTCCAACCTTCCCATTCCCCCCGCAAGGTGTCTGTTCAGCATAGCAGGTGAGGCCACCTGGGCGAGGTACTGGTCATCCTCCCCAGTTGTATCCCATATCGAGAGTCTTAAGCTCCAGGGCACTGCCCTTGAGGCGGTAGAGGTGGGATCCCTCGCTGAGTCCGAGGGAAAAACCGATCCTGGAGGGCAAACAGATAAAGAAGAAGAAAAATATTAAGAAGAAGAAATTCACTTTTGAATATGGCTAAGCAATATATTTTCAATTCAAAGCTAAAGACATTCTATATAAAAACAGATAAATAATTATTGAGAAAGGTTAGATTTAGCCACAAGCTGTTGCATCGGTAGACCTCATAGTGATGTGATGAGTTATTTCCTCCTCAAGCAATATGCCAACTCGGCGCCTTCTTGAAGTACGGTACGTGAATCATTGCAGTGGAATTCTTTAGGCGCCACAGTGTAAGTTTAGTGTTGACTAGCTAACTGGAGAGCAAGCTACGAAATTTAGAAATTAACTTCTGACATCACAGCTACTCTTGAGGGGGCCGTCCATAGTTTCGAAGAAAAACAAACAATGGAAAATGTTTCAACAAAGGGGATAAAAGGCAATATTTTAAAATGAAAGTAGCAGTTGTAATAATTATAAAAGTCTCACCGGGTGAGTTGGCCGCACGGTTAGGGCCGCGCAGCTTTGAGCTTGCATCCGGGAGATAGTGGGTTCGAATCTCACTGTCGGCAACCCTGAAGATGGTTTTCCATGTTTTCCCATTTTCACACTAGGCAAATACTGGGGCTGTACCTTAATTAAAGACACGACCACTTCCTTGTCACTCCTAGCCCTTTCCTATTCCATCGTTGCCATAAGACCTAACTGTGTCGCTGCGACGCACAGTGTGTCGAATCCCAATTCTAGGTGGAAAACATTAAGAACGTGCTGGGATCCTATTACTAGTTGGCAATATACCGTTTTCGATATCGCTGAATTCATGTCTGGCATCGTCTAAAGTGTACGATCTTCGGGAGTAAATATATAGGGGTGAGGGGCAAGGGGAGGTGTAAAAGTGACCGAACAAAGGAATCGTCCATTTATGGAAGTAAAAATCACGATTTGGATGTGTATATTACAGTTTATGACAGTGGTAAACATACTGTTTAAAACTGGATAAAATATAAATAACATTGAGAATTTCAGTCCAGTATTCTTTTTACACCTTATTTGAGGGAAAACGTATTTTAATTTGGTATTAAACATAGAACAACGAAATATGCACACAAATAACATTTATTTTTTAATAATAAAGATATGTTCGTCAAAATCACAACAATATTTCTTTATAACAAAATTTCATTTTCCAGTCCTGTTAATGACGTAGTTTTAGTAAACACACCTTACACACGAAAACATTATCATTATATATATATATTATGTTGTATTTCCAGATTTTAAAAAATCAAGATTACACTCAAGAACATTTCCTTTCAGATGTTTCCTTCTCAAAACGAAATGTTGTTGGGCGGCAATAACACGTTGATGAAGGCCTGCGATTTGTCCAATTGACAGTTTTATTGGTAATCATTCAGGTGCAGTTTTAAAGGAACGAAACAGATTACAAACTAATATTCATCGGTGTTACTTTGGTCCTTAAATCTTTGTACAAACTGTGACCTGAACTTCCGTCACATCCCCATTTGCTGATAAGGGTGGCAGAGAAGTCAGTTCTTTGCACAGGCAAGGTGTCAACTAAGCGTTTTACCGTTAGATCTAATATTGCCTGTAACTTTACAGTAGCCGAAGTATCGCTAATAGTCATATCTTTCTCCGCAGGATAACACGCAGCTTTAGCTTTCTTTAAAGTGTAATCTGAGAGGTAAATAAATCCATGGCACGCTTCCTCATTAATTTATAACCGTACGAGGTAGACTTGGTGTCAACATAGGCTATAACGCAAGCGCTTCCTCCGGTGTATATGGACTCTTGTCCAGCTAATTTTTGTGAACAAATAGAGCTTTCTTAATTTTTATGCCTCTTGTTGGGGAGGAACAAAACTTTTTCACGATGTTTGCTGCATCTCTTTTCCCGTTTGATCGAAAAGAATCTTCAGCATCAAACGCGACTTCCTCCAAACTACGCTATTCGTTAATATCACAAACTTTTTGCTTCTTCGTCTTTACGGAACAGTCCTTAAATTCCTTAGGGTGACGGCCGGCTTTTCTTAAGTACACAACTTGTTTTCGGATCATACGCTGGATCAATGTCGTCTTGTTTACTTAACACGATGAAATCCGTTCCATTTAACCAATCACCGAATTTTCCCGAAATCGTTGTTCTCTTCTTCCTGCACTCTCCCATTTTCTGTTAATATTATGGGATATTATTTTAATTTTGTTTCTTAGCTCCTGAACCTGAGTTTCAGTAAGAATTGTAATAGGCTCAAATTTATTCATAACATATTGAAATTTGACTTCTGAACGTCCCTCTTTACGACACGACCGCCACGCGTTGAAAATTCTTCTCGCAGTAACGCCCACATAGTCACTGAAAATAATGAAATAAAACATCATGCATATATGTGCGCATCTAAACCACTACAGATCACGAATCTGCATTAAATTTCTCATCCAATGACGTTTAAAGTAAAGTGACACTATGAGGCACTTATAAAGTTTTTTTTCGAGCAAAGTATAAAAACAATCTAATTATCTACAACCGCTTTCTTTTACAATGCATTGTAAATTATTTATTTAGTGCAGAACACTTGTATTACGCATAAAAGTGAGAACACATACCTCTTTTCACTTTTCCATGAGCCACAGAAGACAACACCTCGTTGAACTCACTAGAAACACAACGTTCAGTTCACTCCGACACCTCCTATCAACTGAGATGATAACTGCCAGGAAGACGTTTCAGCACCTGTCCCCTCCCTCGTACGCACTAGAAAGCGGAAAGGAAGACCGAAGGTCACCACCATTTGGTTTGTTCACTATTGAATGAGCCAGGTTTCGCTTTGATTTGCGGCAGTGAATTTTTTCCACCTAGATATGGGGTTCGACACACTGCGTGACGTAAGCAAATCGTAAAAAAAAGTCTCAAACAACTAACAACTAACGTAATTTTTTAAAGTAAAGATGAAGGAGGTACTTTTAAATTTTTAATTTTACAGGATGTTCCGAAACATGTGGGAAGTAATGAGGAGGTGGACAGTACATCCGAAACAACACAGAAAGTCTTTATGAACATATGCGCTATGGTCAATTATTTGCTAGCTATGCCTGTTTTAGTTATTAATTAGAATGGTGGGAGGTGATGGTGGTGGTGGTGATGGGGGATAGTTCGCATTTAGAATCAAGTTTGGAGTCAGGCATGGCATTACGAACATTGCAGTACTTTGCCAGTGTGTGGAATAAAAGTTACCTGAAGTGTTCGAACATATCCGACAATCACTAAAAATGAAATGACATGGCGTATGGATTTTAGTGCCGGGAGTGTCCGAGGGCATGTTCGGCTCGCCAGATGCAGGTCTTTTGACTTGACTCCTGTAGGTGACCTGCGGGTCATGATGAGGATGAAATAGAGATGAAGATGACACATGCACCCAGTCCCCGTGCTAGCGGAATTAACCAATGATGGTCTAAATTCCCGACTCTGCCGGAAATCAAACCCGGGACCCCTGTGACCAAAGGCCATCACTCTAACCATTTAGCCATGGAATCCGACAATCACTGAGGCGACGTGTTCAGGCGTGCATTCAGCTGCATGGTGGACACGATGACTTCTTGTATTAGAATGCAGTATCCCTGCTGGTACATCAACACGGAATGTGGAATGTGCTTCCCGTACACATTTAGAAACTATAATTCGTAAGCGATCGACCGTAGAGCATACGTTCATTAGGAGTTTTTGTGTTGTTTGGGAGTGTACTTCCAACTCCCGATTACTGCCCATATATTTGGAAACACCCTGCATACTATTTTTTTTTTTTTTTGCCGATACGCAAACTATGGCGCTGCATATAACCTTGAAAATTGCGCTCTAACCATACCAAGACCAAGTAATACATCAGCAGGCTCACGTTAAACATGCGTTAAGTAACACCTTACCAAAGATCAGGGATAGGTGGTTTGGCCTCTTAACACGGTTGAAAATACACAGAACTGCAAGAGAGCGGCTGGAAACAGTGGTTGAAGGTAAGACACTAAGGGGCAGACCAACGAAAAGAAGGCTTGATCGAACCAAGCAAGATATGGAGAAACCAGGACTTGAGTGGCAGCAGATCCAGTAGGAAGAAACTTACGTAGTCAGAAACAACTAGATGACATTTAAATACCTCACTAGGCAACTGGAGTTGGTCTATGATGATGATGATGATGATGATAATGATTTCTAATCATTACGTTTTTGAATTGGGATTATGGAATTATTCAATTCCTCGGGTAATTTAATGAAATGCAGATATGTTTCATTAGGAGCTAAGATACAAATTTTCAAATAATAATAATAATAATAATAATAATAATAATAATAATAATAATAATAATAATAATAATAATAATAATAATAATAATAATAATAATAATAATAAAAACACATCATGCATCATCCAAAATCAGCCTCAGAAAGACTCACTCTGCTGTGTTATGATGGTGGCCGTGGACTGATAGACCTTGAGAAATTACACCACGTACAAATTGCATCATTAAAGTGCTACTTCAAACATAAATCAGAAACCTCTGCCCTACATAGTGCAATGGTTATATCTAAGCACCCCGGCTTCACTTACAATTTCAGTCTTCATAAAAGGGGAAAAGATCGTTCTATGGAAAAAGAAACCTCTCCCTGGATGGTATCCAAATGAGTTAGATCAGTCATATATCGACAAACAAGCGTCGCATGAATGGCTGACACACTCGGATATATACCAAGAAACTGAGGGCTTCATGTTCGCCATATAAGATCAAGTCATTGGAACCACTTCGAGGATAGCTGATGTTGGTGGTCGTGGTGATTATTGTTTATTGTTTTAAGAGGAAGTACAACTGTGCAACCATCCGCTATATAACAATAATCATAGAGAAAATATGGAAGGGATCCGACACTTCGAAAAATGGAGATATCGGCCAAAGAAAGACAAGGGTCACGAGTGAAAATGAAAGACTCTAGGCCTCGATTGCTCTAATATCGTCGGGGACAGAAAAGAATCAAGAGTTGACCAATGAATGTCGGATAGGATAAACGAAAGTGAGGATCTGGCACAAGTAAGTGGAAGCAATGCCAGGAATCGAACCCGGACCTCTGAGGGTGGGAGCGAATCACGTTAACCACTACACCACAGAGGCGGCCTTTAAAAACGTAATAGTTAAAATTACAATTACTTCACAGAACACCGTTCTTAAGGAAATGGCTGATGTTCCTTTTTTCCGAATGGGGCTAGAACGATAGCAAAGTTTTCAAAGAAAAATATATTCATTTTAGTTATTTTTTATTTTATATTTTAGCATGGAGATAATTAGCGGCTATCATCACTAAGTAAGACCAAACATGATATCTTGGAACTTAAAGCCGTAACTGGTACACCTGGGTCTTGGAATCCTAGGGAAATTAATTATTATCTGTACCAGAATGTGTGTGATAGCTGGAGACGAGAATTATAGGCACTAAAAACAGTTAAAATAAGCAGGCATATAGGCTCTTAAATGAGCCAAAATAGACATTTAAATAGGCACTAACATGTAAAATAGGCAACAAAATTGGCAAAATAGGCATGAAAAATTACTTGTAATTTAATAACACACCACTTACTATAAAAGGAATTTACAAGCAACATTTCAATGTTTTCCGGTAACAATATAGTAACGATTTCGCTGACAGTGGCTGCCTTCCCAGAGGTTCGGTCAAAACTTCCCCTGACTTCTTGAACAGTCGTAAATGACTCCACCAGGGGCATGCCACTCTTCAGCAACTTGGTGATTGCTCCCGGCAGCTTGTTGAAATTTGAAGATGCTCTGGTTTATGCAGGGGCATATTAGCTCCCAACATTGCAGTGCATAGGTCTGAAGAAAACGGTTGTTGGTCGCTGCCCGAAGTGGATTGGTAGAAAGGCTGCGTTGATACACATTTCTGTACTCGTATCAGATCCATCGCAGTGTTTCTAAGTTGATCTATGTGAGTTTTTCTCTCACATTTGTTCTGAAAAATAATAAAATTAACATAAATTACATTGTCCCTATACCTTAAATTTCTACAGTTGGGCTAATTAGTATATATCATGCATTTGTTTCATAAAAAAAGACTATAGAGATGATGTTTCTAGAAGTACAATACTTTAAAGTAGGAACAAGGTAATTGGTAATTTACATGGAAATATTCCCTCAAGTATTTTCAGTTATAATTTGGCAGTATCGTGTCGAGATCGCCGGGTGAAAATATAATAAAATAAGACGTGAAACGATACCGGAGTAGCGTAGAGGAGAGATCCGTCCTTTATGCTTGCCAAGGACCCACCAAGCTGGTCCTAGCAGTATTCCTACTTATATAGAAGAATGAAAACGGAGGCACTGTAAATCTCAGATTTGTGAACATTTTACTTGTTTCTAAACGCCGACTTTGGTCAGCCGGGTCAGCTGTCATGAAGACTATTTTCTCTTGCCTGCAATAGATCCTGCATCATATGTGCCCACAAGGCCGCCACCCTCGTTGGAAATTAAAAACCGCGTGATTTAAAATTGTCGTAACATGAGCCCATAACCTTATTTTTTTGTCACAATTTAGTAAGACTCTAGAGGGGATGCTAGAGACTTGTTAACCTGGGAGCTTACGCCCCTCATACTCCAATTGCTTCCCTCGCCTCAAGCACAACGGTTACTAACCGGACCTCAACAATCCAGACCAACGGTCTTTTCGCTGGCCTGGTCTTGTAAAGATAGTCTTGGCAACCTTGTAAAACACGCTGTGACATCCTCATAGCCGGGCTACATTGGATCTGCAACCTGTGTTTCGCGAAGGCTTCGCGGAAGTGAAATAGAATTCACGATTTTTTAAGGAAGTTTAAAAATTGCATTTCAGTTGTAAATCTCTATTTTCATAGGAAATGAATCACAGTTAAAAATACCGATTTAATTTTCACCCATTCTGTGACAAGAGACCACCGGCGTTCTAACTCCTCGTTCAGTGATTTAATGATTATTTACATTTTAGCAATATAAATTATTGAAACTTCATGACTAATACAGCATTGCAACAAAACAACTTGCCACAATACATACATTAATAGGCCTATATATGCTACAATGAAATGCAAACATAGTTCTCAATCACAAAAAAGATAAAAGGAACAAACGAACTTATCTCCTTCCAGCAAGCTTGACAGATTACCCTTCCATCCGTAGTGAAATTGGGATCCCCTGCGATCCACTGCTTCAACCAGTAGGACATCGACGATTTTTCTTTGGGAATTGCTACAAACTTCTTGTTCTTCATCTTCTTCTTCCACTTCACAATAAATCACAACACGTTCTGAACATAAAGCGTGCGCGTACAACAGTTCGCATCGAATGGAAGGTACAGGGCATATGGGTTGTGCAACACAGTTCGAGGTTGGCTGGTTCTCGCATGTGTCTTAGGAGGTTGGAGGGGTTGAAGGCTTCGAGGTCAAATTGTTCCTTGTTTCTCCTGATATAAATTTCCCTAGAATTATTTCTGGTGTCTTCTGAGAACTTCCATTTTTTGTTCGTAGGGTAAACAGATATTGAGAAAAGAGAAGATAATTCTGTCGAGCACACTAGCTACAATATAATGCACTGGAAGAAAATAGGTTATTAAAAAATACAGTCAAAAGACATCAAATAGGCATTATACTCCAAATAGGCACACACCCTTGGAATAGGCATTTATAGGCACAACAAAACAAACGAAATATAGCTAAAAGACCCTAAAACGAATTTACATCTCAAAATCCTACGTTTCTGAACACAGGAATAAAATAAGCAAATAGGCAAATTTCCGTCTCTAGTGATAGCACTGTGATGCAACTTCCTGTAGTCTCATACCTCTCAGTTACCTTTCAGTTTGGGACACTATTGTGCGGACGGACACGAACTCTGCAATTCAGGAAAGGTCCAGGAGTTGTCCACCAATCCCTCTACCCGAATTCCGCAACTTCCACTTCAGATAGAAAAACAGGCGTGTCCGGCTAGCTTGAACCTGGCGGCAAAGAAGAGCACAGTAGTGGTGAATTTAGTGCCAAGAAGTAAGTTACTGAAAAGTGCTGACAAACGCTTAGATTACTGATACTGAAGATGGAGGACAGTGCAAAAGCAATATATATTGAAAGGGATCAGACACTTCTACTTTTTAAAAACTTGATATTCAGACATTATAGGCAAAATAAATCTATTGGTGATACGGCTGGAGATGCTCGAAGAAGGAGAAATGTAACACTGGGAGGGATCATGTTTTGTCTTCGCGCGTGAGAAATCACTCTAATGATCCATCTTGAGAAGAGTTCAGACTCTTGCGTACATTCGGGTGAATAGTGTCGGCTCTGGGTCCGTAGCAAAAATTGACAAGAAAACTAAAGGACGACATCCAGAAGAAAATTTTGCAATGGAAATTGGCAAAATGGTGAAATGGACAGAAGCCACTTTTTGAAATGTGTTTCGTGAAAAATGAAAATCCACAGCCTGTTTCCAGCTATTCGACCGGGGCAGGAATGGAATGGATGAAGCCCCCATCTAGCGGCGAGGATAGGAATTGTGCCGGCTGCCGAAGCCTGTCGCTCTCCTCTGGGGCAATGATTAGTGAATGGCAGATGAAATGACATGATATTGGAGAGTGTTTGCTGGAATGAAAGATGACAGGGGAAACCGGAGTACCCGGAGAAAAACCTATCTGACATTCGCTTTGTCCAGCACAAATCACACATGGAGTGACCGGGATTTGAACCACAGAACCCAGCGGTGAGAGGCCGGCGCGCTGCCGCCTGACCCACGGAGGCTCTCGAAATGTGTTTCGTACAAAGTTTAAATGTTATCGCTTAAAAATATCTTCTGAATGAAAGTAATTGCAGTTGAAGCCTACATATGTGTTGCGGGGCGTGGCCAAGAGAAAATTACAGTTCTGCCGCTAGTTGCGGAGTTCGAGTGAGCCACATCGAGCGTGCGTTTCTGTTAGTTTTGCTTTAATAGTGGTGGTTGGGTCCCGAGGACCCACGTGTGCCTTTATTGATTTTTTGTATTCACACAACTTTTTTTACTTTTGCTATTGAATTTTCATGACCGCATCGTACATGTAGCCTACTGGTGTTCGGTTGGCCATTTTTGTTCTAACATCTCTTCAACACGTACGCAACACGACCTAGTACGTTGAAAGTCGGTTTCGATTTATTACTTTTGTTTCGTTCCCCTAGTTTGCAGATTAGTGAATAACCAAGGCAATATAGACGCTCTAAATGAACCACTAGACAGTAATACCGATGAAAATGAAATGGCGTATGGCTTTTAGTGCCGGGAGTGTCCGAGGACAAGTTCGGCTCGCCAGATGCAGGTCTTTTTGATTTGACTCCAGTAGGCAACCTGCGCGTCGTGGTGAGGATGAAATGATGAAGACGGCACATACACCCACCCCCGTGCCAGCGAATTTAATCAATTAAGGTTAAAATTCCGGACCCTGCTGGGAATCGAACCCCGGTCCCCTGTGGCCAAAGGCGAGCACGCAAACCACTTAGCCATGGAGCCGGATATAATATAATATAATATAATATAATATAATATAATATAATATAATATAATATAATATAATATAATATAATATTTGATTTTTACAGGTATGCTTATAGTGTTTTAATTTTCATTTGAAATTGTTGTGTGTCTGACAGACTGGAAAGTTTTTGTTACATTTAATAAGTCGACACTGGAAAATATGGTTTCTTAATAAAATAAGTAACCTATTTAAAAATAACTAAATATTTTTCACTTCTATTCACCCCATCTCCCTTAGTGGAATTTCCGAAAACAAAGAAATACGTGTATCTTTATTTTTAAAGGCGATTTCAAATACCAATTTTCATGTCTGTAACATCTTCAGTTTATCACATATAAGAATCCTCATAACAGTAATTAAATATTTTCACTTCCGCCCTCTTAATTGGATTTTCCGAAAACAACAAAGTACGTGTTTGTTTATTTTTAAAGGAGATTCTCGATACCAATTTTCACATCTGTAACTTGTTAAGTTTCTGAGATATACCGCAGATATACTCATTTTAAAAATTCACCCTTTTTTCGCCCCTTAAGTGGATTTTCCGAAAACATAAAATGCATGTTTATTTTTGAAGGAGATTCCAAATATCAATTTCCAAGTCTGTAACATCTTCAGTTTTTGAGATGTAATTATCCTCATAAAATGAATTCAACTGATTTTTCACCTCTTTTCACCCCCCTTAAATGGATTTTCCAAAAACAAAGAAAATGTCTTTTTAAAGGAGACGCCGAATACCAGTGTTTACATCTTAGCGACGGAGTATCCACAAATCCTCCCTTAGTGAGCACCTACCCTGTAATTTCTTTATGTCCAGTATTTTTGGCGATGACGAGTCAGTCTCAGTCAGTCAATCAGTCACTCAGGACATGTACCTTGCGTGTTAGATAATTTAGGTGTACCAGCTGGTGCTTAAAAATGAATTTCTCTCATAATTTTTATTTTAGTGACTTTTGATATTTTAAGTAATTTGTTAGTTTTCTTTCTTTCTTAATCCGTTTACCCTCCAGGTTTGGCTTTTCCCTCGGTCTCAGCGAGTAATCCAACCCCTACCGCCTCAAGGGCAGTGTCCTGGAGCGTGAGATTTTGGGTCGGGAGATTAACTGGAGAGGAGGACCAGTGTCTCGCTCAGGCGGCCTCACCTGCTATGTTGAACAGGGGCTTGTCGGGGATAGGAAGATTGAAAGGGATAGACTAGGAAGAGGGAAGGAAGTGGTCGTGGTGTGAAGTTAGGTACCACCCCGGCATTTGCCTGGAGAAGTGAGAAACCAAGGAAAACCACTTCGAGGATGGCTGAGGTGGGAATTGAAACCCCCTTTACTCAGTTGACCTCCCGAGGCTGAGTGGACCCCGTTCCAGCCCTCGTACCACTTCTCAAATTTCGTGGCAGAGCCTGGAATCGTACCCGGGCCTCCGGGAGTGGCAGCTCAACTGAGTAGAGGTGGGTTCGATTCCCACCTCAGCAATCCTGGAAGTGGTTTTCCGTGGTTTCCCACTTCTCCTCTAGGCAAATGTCGGGATGGTACCTAGCATAAGGCCACGGCCGCTTCCCTCCCTCTTTCTTGCCTATCCCTTCCAATCTTCCCATCCCTCCACAAGTACTGGTCATCCTCCCCAGTTGTATCCCCGACCTAATGTCTCATGCTCCAGGACACTTCCCTTGAGGTGGTAGAGGTGGGATCCTTCGCTGAGTCCGAGGGAAAAACCAACCCTGGAGGGTAAACAGATTAAGAAAGAAAGAAAGAAAGAAAGAAAGAAAGAAAGAATCAAAATTTCACAAAACATGAAACTCAAACAAAAGTTTTGCAAAAAATAACTAAAGTAATGCAAAGCATCTTAGGCTGCGTCCGCCTCTGTGGTGTAGTGGTTAGCGTGATTAGCTGCCACCCCCGGAGGCCCGGGTTCGATTCCCGGGTCTGCCACGAAATTTGAAAAGTGGTATGAGAGCTGGAACGGGGTCCACTCAGCCTCGGGAGGTCAACTGAGTAGAGGTGGGTTCGATTCCCACCTCAGCCATCCTGGAAGTGGTTTTCCGTGGTTTCCCACTTCTCCTCCAGGCGAATGTCGGGATGGTACCTAACATAAGGCCACGGCCGCTTCCTTCCCTCTTCCTTGCCTATCCCTTCCAATCTTTCCATCCCTCCACAAGGCCCCTGTTCAGCATAGCAGGTGAGGCCGCCTGGGCGAGGTACTGGTCATTCTCCCCAGTTGTATCCCCGAGCAAGAGTCTGAAGCTCCAGGACACTGCCCTTGAGGCGGTAGAGTTGGGATCCCTCGCTGTGTCCGAGGGAAAAGCCGACCCTGGAGGGTAAACAGATGATGATGATGATGATCTTAGGCTGCTTTCCATGAGCTGGCCATTTTGTGATTTTTAAACTTTCATTTATTGACTAGCTTTTTACAGCTAATTCTCACAAATTTCCACTTGGTCTTGTAAATACAGGTAGGAAAAATTTGTACCCCTTACGGGATTCGAACCCGTGACCTTTGGATTAGAAGTCCAACGCGCTTTCCTCTGCGCCAAAGGGGCTACTGCTGTATGTTGAGTTTAATATGATTAATTAATCAGACACCTGCTGTTGAGGCTTTGCCATAATTGTTGAAAATGTGAGTTGAATTGTTAGATTATGCGATAAAAAGAACAACAAAGCAAAAAAAAAAAAAACAAAAAACGTGAAAATAGTACTGTAACAGTTTCCGCGGCTTCTGAATTGTCTACTTATAGATATCTAACTGGCTGTTGGCGACTGACCAGTGATTGCTGTTAACTCTCTGACAGCTGTGGTGTGAAATTACTGTTTGAAATTTACTACTGAGAACTGATAAGCAGAGTCCATACAGTGATGATTTGTTGATATGTCCCTCTAGATTGATTAGAATTTCTTTTTCTAGTTCAGAATTCCATTCTTGCACTAGATAATCCTGTTTACTCTGTCCCACCAATCCTGTAAAAATCCCCTTGTTTTTCTCATTTTAGAACGTTGAAATGTAAATTAATGAAAACAGATTTATAATAAACATTGAAATGAAACACGATAATGAGTTACACTTGTAAAATATTTCTATAGTAGTACCACCACCCCCTCCTCCTCCACATCCACCCCACTCCTACTCAGTATTTGTCTTGTGGGCCAGCGTCACGAGGTCGATTTAACCTCAGAAAGTAAAAATGTTATTCAGTTAAGGTTGGTTACAAATATGTCTTTGGACGATCTGACACAACACCGCGCCCTCTTAAAGCAATACCTCTTCTCCATAAGACCTATCTGTGTCGGTGCGACGTAAAAAAAACAACAACAAAAAAAACAACAAAAAAACAAAACAGTGCCACAACTCAAGGCCCTGTCATCGCTATGTAGTGTCCGTCTCTTACAGTTGTTAGCGCCTATAGGGTTTAATTTTATGTTATGAAGAAACAATTTCTCTAGTGTGAAAAGCATCTTGATTGTTACGAACAGATAGATTGCTGTTCTTATAATATACAGTTATAATTTTGTAATATAAACCTCAAAACTGGGTTAAAAATGTTTTCTCTTAGTTTCTATCATTGGTTAATTCCGACGGCTCGGGGACTGGGCGTGTGTGTCGCCGTCTCCAGCATTAGATTTCATCCCATCCTCACAGAGGCGCAGGTCGCTTATAAGGGTCAACCCGCAAATCCAGGTCACGGCAGGGGCGAAAAAACCTAAGCTTTAACAACAGGGAAGGAAAAAGTTAGAAAGAAAATGGGAAGAAGAAGAAGAAGACGAAAATAAAAAAACCATCCGTAGAAGAAGCAGAAGAAATTATTTTGTAAAGCTTGCCGAACAAGAAACAGTATCGAAACTATGGGTTGTTGTGACAGAGTGAGTAATTATAGTAATATACAACACTCTCCCTTTACATAAGGTCTGCAAATCTCCGTCAATGAACTACGCACCTCCATAGTCCTTTATTCGCTGGTTCAACTTCTGTCTCTCGTTATTGACTGCCTTTACCAAAGGATGACCTATCAAATACTGAGTCTGGCCTTGATAAGTTGAGTCCCTCTTTGTTTCTCTTACACTCTACTATTGAGTCCGTTAGTAACCAAGGTAACCTACCCTACCCCATTCGTTTCATGAGTTCCTAATACTATAGCAGCATCATATGCATAGTTTCATTCTTTATATGAATATGTATAATCTACTGCCATTGTTGCCACCTGTTTCAACCAGAAATTACTCTTCTTGCTGTTACGATGATATAATGGATAATGGATGCAGAAATTTTTTCATGGAACTGGAGGGTGTATCGTAGAGATAGGATAGGAATGGTGGGGGGAGTATTAATTCTCGTGAAAGAAGAATTTGTAAGCTACGAAAAAGTTAAAGATGACAAACATGAAATTCTGCGTGTAAGGCTCTTCTCTAAAGATAATAGGCAATTTGATGTCTTTGGAGTGTACAGACCAGGAAAGGGTAGCACTGACGCTGATTCAGAATTATTTCATAAGATAATCATCTATGTTGGAAATGATATGGAAAGCAATGTGATAGTAGTAGGAGATCTCAATTTACCAAATGTCAATTGGGAAGGTAATGCGAACGACAGAAAGCATGACCAACAAATGGCAAATAAGTTAATATGGGAAGGGCACCTGATTCAGAAAGTGATGGAACCAACTAGAGGGAAGAATATTTTGGATGTGGTGCTGGTAAAACCAGATGAGCTCTATAGAGAAACCGACGTAATAGATGGCATTAGTGATCACGAAGCTGTTTTTGTCGTAGTTAAAAATAAATGTGAAAGAAAGGAAGGTCTTAAAAGTAGGACTATTAGGCAGTACCATATGGCTGATAAAACAGGCATGAGGGAGTTTTTAAAAACTAACTATGATCGCTGGAAAATGGTAAATAAAAATGTAAACAGACTCTGGGATTGGTTTAAAGCAATTGTTGAGGAATGTGAAAATAGTTTTCTTCCTTTAAAGGTGGTAAGGAATGGTAAAGATCCACTATATTATGACAGAAAAGTAAAGGACTAAGAAGGAGGTGTAGACTGGAAAGAAATAGAGTTAGAAATGGTTATGGAAGTAAGGAGAAATTGAAGGAACTTACTAGGAAATTGAATCTAGCAAAGAAGTCAGCTAAGGATAACATGATGGCAAGCATAATTGGTGGCCATACTAATTTTAGTGAAAAATGGAAGAGAATGTATAGGTACTTTAAGGCAGAAACAGGTTCCAAGAAGGACATTCAAGGAATCATTAATGAACAAGGGGAGTGTGTATGCGAGGATCTTCAAAAGGCAGGAGTATTCAGCCAGCAGTATGTAAAGATTGTTGGTTACAAGGATAATGTCCAGATAGAGGAGGTGACTAATTTATCAAGGGAGATGTTCAATAAAATTCCAATTTCTTCGCAATCATTTAAGAAAATGCTAAGAAAACAACAGATAGGGAATCTGCCACCTGGGCGACTGCCCTAAATGCAGATCAGTAGTGATTGATTGATTGATTGAATGATTGATTGATTGATTGATTGATTGATTGATTGATTGATTGATTGATTGATTGATTGATTGATTGATTGATGTTTATGTGTATAGTGTAATGGAGTCATTTTTGTAGGTACAGGGGTTCGTAACGCGTAAATAATTCTCTCATTTTTGTGTCAGTAACTTACCGGTGCGGTGTAAATAAAAAGAAACCAACTGCACTAAATTCTAGTTGCTGGTTTTCATAATTCATACCAGTACATATTATGAGTTTATACTGTATGTGTAGACAATATTTACAGTTTGCGATCAGTCCTCACACGTTTTTTAGCACACCACAGTAGTGGAATTGGGGCTACCTTAATGTTATGTTTGTGTAGATTTCTTTCCATCCATCTACTGTTTTATAATGATACACATGTCTATGTTTCCTCGCTTTCCTTTACTAGTAAATTCAGCAGTCTTGTAGATTCCTTCCCATCCACCTACTGTTTAAAATGATACACATTTCTATGATGTTTCCTCGCTTTCCTTCACTAGTAGATTCAGCGGTAGATTACGAAACTTTGCAATAAGTTGCGTAGTTCTGTACCTTCGCGCTCTCTATCAGCTACGTATGTAAATACGTGGTCTATGCGAGGTAGGCGGGAAACAATAGTACATTGTCTTGTACACTTGAGGGTGTTGTGTTCGTTAAGGCCAACCAAGAAAACCGACTATGACAATTTACTAATAGAGTGAGTGGCAAGCTCTCTTGGGCTCACTGGATTTGAGACGCCCCAGTTCACCAAAAAACCGTCCGCCTCCGTAGTGTAACGGTTAGCGCTATTAGCTGCCGTCCTCGGAAGTCCGGGTTCAACTCCCGATACTGTGAAAGATTTAAGAGTGTTAAGAGGGCTGGCTGGTGAATGGTTAAAAATTGGTACATGAAGCTCACCCCCATTGGGGTGTGCCTGAAAAGAGCTGCACCACCTCAGGATGACACGCGTTTACTTTACCACAAAACCAATATAAATGAATCTCTGTTAAAAGCTGATCAGGAGAGCTTAGCGCAATATTTCTCATTCACAAGGCCACGATCCACTACCAGGCCCTGGGATAAGTCTTACCAGGCCGCGAAATATTCTCCTGGAATTCACCATTTTATTTTCCTGAACATTTTCCACAAATACATTATTTTAGTTTAAATATTCTTAGGAGTCCGCCTCTGCGGTGTAGTGGTTAGTGTGATTAGCTGCCACCTCCGGAGGCCCAGCTTCGATTCCCGGCTCTGCCACGAAATTTGAAAAGTGGTCCGAGGACTGGAACGAGGTCCACTCAGCCTCGGAGTTCAACTGAGTAGAGAGGTTTTCAATTCCCTCCTCAACCATCCTGGAAGCGTTTTTCCGTGGTTTCCCACTTTTCCTTCAGGCAAATGCCGGGATGGTACCTACCTGGAGGCCACGGCCGCCTCTTTCCCTCTTCTTTGTCTATCCCTTTCAATCTTCTCATCCCTCCCCCTGCACAAGGTCCCTGTTCAGCATACCAGGTGAGGCCGAGCTACTAGTCCTCCTTCACAGTTGTATCTCTCGACCCAAAGTCTCACGCTCCAGGACACTGCGCTTGTGGCGGTAGCCGTGGGATCCCTCGCTGAGTTCGAGGGAAAAATAACCCTGGAGGGTAAGCAGATTAAGAAAGAAAGAAAATAAGAAGGAATATTCTTAGGGGAATAATTTTCGTGATTGTGTCGAAACTCTTAACTATACAATATCTGTGAAGCAATTGTCTACGACTGACACTTATTTTTGAATAATTGGAGAATTTTTCAACATGGAAGTCATTCAAAATTTAGGAAAGGGAACAAAATCTATCATAAGCAATTTTCGCTTGTCTCAATAAGTTACAGGTTTCTTTTATTACTTTCTTCGTTTGTTTATCTCATCCGTTTACCCTCCAGGGCTGGTTTTTGTCCCTGGACTCCCACTTCTACCGCCTCAAGCCTCAAGGGCAGTATCCTGGAGCATGAGACATTTGGCTGCGGATACACCTGGGAACAGGACCAGTGCCTCACCCAGGCGGCCTTACCTGCATGTGGGGCCTTGTATAGGCAAGGAAGAGGGAAGGAAGCGGCTGTGGCCTTATGTATCATCTACACATTTGCCAGGAGAAGAAGTGGGAAACTACGGAAAACCACTTCGAGGACGGCTGAGGCAGTAATCGGGCTGAGTTGCTGAGTGGCTCAGACGGTTGAGGCGCTGGCTTTCTGATCCCAAGTTGGCAGGTTCAATCCTGGCTCAGCCCGGTGGTATTTGAAGGTCCTGAAATACGTCAGCGTCGTGTTGGTAAATTTACTGGCACGTAAAGGAACTCCCGCAGGACTAAATTACCACACCTCGGCGTCTCCGTAAACCGTAAAAGTAGTTAGTGAGACGTAAGGCAATAACATTATTCATTTCTATGATTGAAGGTAATTGTCAGATAACGAGGAATGCTATAGGCCTATAGTTTAAGAGAAGTACGTCGGTTTACTGATGCGCTGATCAGTGGAATAATAGCTCAACCCATAAAACGGATGGATAGTATAATCCGAAAATTTGTGTAGCATAACGTGACAAAATATGTGACGGAAGTGTAATCATAGCAACCGTGCAATCAGTGATGTAAGGTATGGATGGATGGTCAGACAATGTTACCTAACAACCGTAGAGACTATGTCTTACGGCAGGTTGCAGTAGCGTCCGCCCCTTAAGGACTCTGGGACGGCGTCCTCCCTAGGGAACGAAAAGGGTCTTTTATTTTCTCTAAACATTTGAAGTCAAATATTGGACTCGAATAATGCTAAGAAAATTACATTTCATTGAAAAACTGTAAATTCTCATCAATAAGGACGACTGCTCGGCAATACCAAACTTAGGTGACTGACTTTCAGCGCCAAGTTCACTGGTAAATGTTTTTAAGTTGAAGATAAGGTACGGACTCCCGAGCTTCCGTCCGACGATATAATGTGGGTGAGGGGGTTGAGATGTAAGGGGGAAGCGCGCTGGTGGACGGTTTCAGGGGGGAGGAATGGTGCGGGAAGATGCTTTCACTTGGGCAGAATCCGTAGCAGTGTAGCAGTAAAGATGTCCTCACAAACCCCTATACGAGCATCCAGCATCCAGATCTCCATGGTCGCATGCAATTAAATTAGATAATAATTTATGACCTTGTTTGCCCTATTATTTATATTTTAAGAAGAACAGTAATAAATAATTATAATGAATGCAACATTTGAGACCAGGAAGACTTGAATGACTGAGATGGTACTGGTTAGTAGCAAAGAAAGAGTTCTGGGGAAAAAAAGTACTGTGCTTGTACCTCCCCCCCCCCCCCCCCTTCACCTGAAAGTCCATCGGCCGCCACTGGCCGGTTGTGCCATCTCAAATTGGCACCTGTTGATGGATGGTCATGACGTGGTGATATATTTATGACTAAGGCCCGGATCTTGATGACTTAAAGAATATTAAAAATGCGCTTAAAATGACTATTACATGATGTAAAAGTTAAGTAAATGCACTGCAACATGTAAAAAATTATGTTAAAAAATTAGTTTAAAAACCTTTCAAAAAATAATAGGTTAGGCACAAAGTTACTAAAGTATATACGCCTTTTATTTGGATGCTGCTGGAAGACAAAGAGGACACAATACAATAAATATTGGTTGAAAAAGAAATAGTTTGAAAAGAACTCGAAAAACAATGTGAAATTCAAGTCTACATAAACATTTAAAAAGTTATGAGAAACAACATGAAATATTAACTTCTACAAAATTTGAAATATAAATATGATTCTGAAACAAAGACTCGAAAGAACAAGAATAAGACTACTTAATATTATACCGAAATATTTTATTTCAATATTTGTGTAACTAGTACAGTAGTTAAGGCTTTCAGACATGATTTCGTAAAACAATAACGTAACATGACATAAGGAACAAAATTACCTAAGGAGACAAAATATGACCAAAAATCTCCAAATTCAAAATGCAAAATGCAAATATTTCAAAATATAAAGGATATATTTGCAATCGAGGTGCCATGAACAGAGTGTGTATTCAGGGTGTACCAAAACTCGACGGCAAAACTTTAGGAATGGATTCCTCACATAGAGAGAAGAAAAAGAGTTTATGGCAACATGAGTCCGAAGAAGTATACAGTACTTAGAGATTTATTCAAACTTTTGTACATTTACACAGTACGTCTGTAACGGCATCTCTTTGAGCATGTATCAGAGGAAATGTTCAAAGCGACGACCTTCAGCTTGAATACAAGCCTCCGCCCGTCGTCGCATGGAGCTACGCACGCGATCAAATATGCCTGGTGTAGTGAGTACTGCCTGAGAGGTTGTCACAATGCGCTCACATAAAGTTGCTTCATCAGGAACACGAGTCGCATACACGAGAGAATTAACGTGTCCCCATAGGTAAAAGTCCAGGGGGGTTCAAGTCAGGAGAGCGTGGTGGTGGCCAAGCAATCGGTCCTCTTCTACCTTTCCAGCGCTAAGGAAAATGGGTGTTCAAGTACCTGCGGGCAGTAGACTGAAATGCGCGGGAGCACCATCATGCATGAAAAACATTTGTCGACGGGATGCAATTGGCATGTCTCCCAAGTTATTAGGCAATGTAGTACGCAAGAAATTCGTGTAGTTATGTCCAGTAAGCCTATTCGGAAAAACGTAGGGTCCCAAAAAGGAATCACCAACAATGCCTACCCAGATGTTAATGCCGAACCTCTGTTGATGAGACGATTGGATGATTGCATGAGGACATGTAAATTATAACTAAAATTAATTTGTGTCACAAAGTTTTAATAAATCTGTAAGTATACGTTTCCGGACCCATGTTGTCATAACCTTTTTTCTTCTCTCTATGCGAGGAATCCATTCCTAAATTTTTGCCGTCGAGTTTTGGTACACCCTGTATATTGAAGCATTGAACCTGACCACTCAACTAAACGATGACATGTCATCAACATCCGGGCTCTATTTATGATCATTTGATTTTCGCAGACGGAAAAGTGGTTTTTGAGATGACCTCCAGTCATAAGACATACCGGTATTTATCTCAAACTAGCTGATGTACCCGTGCTTCGCTAAGGAATTCTATATTGTATACAGAATTCTAGGTTAGGTAGTGTACACGTTGTGAGTAAGATTGTAATAAATTGCATAGCTCTTCCAGAGATGGAATGACCAGGCCTCAGACAGCCGTGAGCCGTGAACATTTTTTTGGGGGGGTGGGAGGGGGCGAAGAATAGAGAGTCCCAGGGCAAAATCTATGTCCGTTTACTCTCTGTTTCCTAGGAGTTCCCGATGAGTTGGAAAATCTCAATTCACTACACTGGCGGGAGAAAATCTAACTTGGACTCCAAGCCAGAGGAGAAAACCCCTCTTGGCTGCTAATTTGGAATAAAATGAATGTACATTTAATAAAAGTGAAGAGGAAGAAGCTTTTCTTAAGAAATGGCTCATTTCAGGTTTGAATTTTGAGTTATTTAGTGAATTGCGGTGCTATAGTTTGGAATAGGCCGCAACTGTAATTCTAAACCATGTCATAAGTGAGCCTTTGTCATTATTCCGTTAATTGTGCACACTGATCAATCCAATCAGCGCGTCAGAGTAGGGATCGAATAGCTGGAATACTATGATGAACCAGCGTGTTACGTACCAGCAGTATTAGAAAATGTATGAACCAGAGGAATGGTATGCTAGAGAAGAAAGTTATCTAACTCCCCTGCTATTTCCCGCCAATATTCAGGAAGATTGTTATACTCGGTACGCAGCAGTAATCCCATCTATCGGAGATGAGTGGCAGCATAAGAGACAAAGAACATCACAACAAACAATGTTCAACGTAATGCTATTGTTGATCAATTTTATGAGTTTTTGCGATATTGTAGGTCTCTGAAATACCATTCTTAACATAGTCGGTACGGGAAAACTGTATAAAACATAAATAATCGGAAATTGCATTCTCTATAAATTCTGTTATGTAGTACTTTTCGATAAGACCAATAACATTGGTATTTCAGAATTAAATTTTATGCACCTTCCCCTAAACTACCATTTCATCCAGGGTGAATAAAATTGTTTATTTTAGACTGTAGTTTATTATTCCCTAACTCTATATACCGATTTTCATTGAAGTCTGTTCACCCATTTTCTCGTGGTTCGGCGTTGATATGGACTTAGCAACAAAAATACAAATTCATGAATATCTCTGTTATCATAGCCGGTACGGTAAAAATGTATCAGACATACTGTAAATGATCGGAAATTTAATTCTATATAACTTAAGTTATGCAGTATTTATCGATAGGACCACTTATAATATTGAACCATTCTGTTCATGACTTAATAGGCGATATTTAACGCAATAGTAATATTGGGCAAGAGGACGCCAAGTACAAAGGCGCGATGCAGTAAAGAACGCGGGAGCTTGGAGGTGATTCCTTAGGTAGCGTGTGACCATGCATGAGTGAAACAGAAGATGTGTTGGAGAAGGAAAGAGAGATAATAATTTTGTTTTGGGAAGTTCCATGCCACCTTAACAACGAGAAGAGTCAGGCTCACCACGTCACGGAAATCGAGTGATATCTCGTCTACCTGAGGGTTTTCCAGGATAATAAAATTATCCCCAGAATTTTATGAACATAATGGAATGTCTAACGCCATTAATAAGTGACGAGATCGATAACTCCGCATTAATACACCCACCGTGGGAAGAAGTTTAGTGGCTGCATACCAAACTCAAGTGTGTTTGGCAGGAGTTCACCCGGCGTGGCTTCGCTTTTTGCTCCCATAAGATATGAGAGATTTGCAGGGAGGCATCTCATTCGACGGTAAGATTGCTGCCGGTGTGTGTCGCGGGTCTGTGTGTGTTATTGCGCCACGAACCATTGTCTAAAGCAAAGACTAAGATTACTTTTGGAGTGTTCGCGATAACGTCATTCGAACTGTAGATATGTGAATAATAGTTTTGTTAGTGAGGTTAGATTTGATTCGTCATAGTGTGGTCATGAACATGTAATTAATTGATTTGAAACTTCGCCCGTGGCATAGACTTCTTCACAGACGTGGTACGGGTCAGCTCGTAGTATGATTTAGATCGTCAGTAGACTGTAATCTGCGAACTGAAATTATTTCTGTGTTTCAGAAGAACGCACGTGTGTAGTTGAGTTAGAACAATCAGTTTAACTCAACAAAATAGGCTATGAACTCATGTAAAAATAAGCCATGACACACATTACTGCGTGTTGTTTTTAACAACACACAAAACTGTGTCTTAAATTCAGTACGATTTGAACCTGCCTAGTATACGCCGGAAACGACGTCTGTATGCCGAGTGTGCTGTGCAGATAAATAATTGAATATTTCATTCTAGTAATTCGGGAACCGAGTTTCAAGAGCGTGTGGACAAGAACGTCAAGGCGAAGCCTCAAGATGATGCCGGTAATGGATCAACCCGAAGACAGAGGACCAGCAGCTATGAACAACGTCTCCACCATGATTGGCTGAATGGCATAGCTGAGTCCTGAAGGATGAAGGAGAAGGTCACTGAATATGAGCACCTACTCTGTAATTTCTTTATGTTCAGTAGTTTTGGCGATAATGAGTCAGTCAGTCAGGACATGTACCTTGCGTGTTAGATAATTTAGGTGTACCAGTTGGTGGTTAAAAATGAATTTCTCTCATAATTTTTATTTTAGTTAGTGACTTTTGATATTTCAAAAAATTTGTTATTTTTCTTTCTTTCTTAATCCGTTTACCCTCCAGGTTTGGTTTTCCCTCGGACTCAGCGAGTAATCCAACCCCTACCGCCTCAAGGGCAGTGTCTTGGAGAGTGAGATTTTGGGTTGGGGATACAACTGGAGAGGAGGACCAGTATCTCGCTCAGGTGGCCTCACCTGCTGTGTTGAACAGGGGCCTTGTAGGGGATAGGAAGATTGGAAGGGATAGACTAGGAAGAGGGAAGGAAGTGGTCGTGGCTTGAAGTTAGGTACAATCCCGGTATTTGCCTAAAGAAGTGGGAAACCAAGTAGTGATGGGACATTCGATTCATTTTACTAAATCGATTCATTTGATTCCGTTCACGTTACTGAACCGATTCACGGCACATTAGAGTCACTGCTCCTGCTTCTGCGTAGTATGTACTGGTAAGACAGCAGCAACAGCATTCAGTGCTCTCAGCTGCCATCTGGTCTTCATACTATGAACTCCTTTCTTAGAAAAAAAGTGCTAGTCACTCTAATACATCGAACGTTTCCGGCGATGCAGGATGGGAAAGGTCTGGGATTAGGAAGGTAGCAGCCATGGCCTTAATTAAGGTACAGTCCCAGCATTTCCTGGTGTGAAAATGGGGAAACTACGGAAAACCATCTTAACGGCTGCCGACGGTGGGATTCGAACCCACCATCCCCAGAATGTAAGCGCATAAGTACGCGATACTAAACGCACGTCCAACTCGCTCAGGAATTTTTGAAAATATGTATTTCTCTATCAGCAGAGGATTGTTTAAATCGCCATCATTTGTATAGTCCACCCGAGATGTACAGTAGCCCACTGGTTTTCTGATTCAACATACTGTTGGTTAAGTTATTGCGTCAGTCGGCTCACTTACTGTCCACATATGATTGAAGTCTTGTGCAACGATGTGACATACGAACTGAGAGAATACTGAGCCGTTCTTCCCACTATAAAACAGGTACTTTTGAGTGGTTATGAGCATGACTTATAGTCATAGGGCAGGCTAGAGTCGAGTTAATTAATTGTAAAATGTCAACTAAGTTTTAATATAAAGATTCATTAAACTAATATATTATAACCTAATAGCTTACCTACTTACTAGCTAATTTAGAATTATGTTTTGACTACCGTTTTAACACTACAAATAAATCCATCTATTATTTAAACCTCCCTGTAAGAAGAGGACAGTGAATGCAAGTGGGTGTTATTTTCATATGAGCTGATCTCGAGAGTCCATTATAGTATACGATTCTTTCAGTGTACCGTGGCTTTGTATGTATTGCTTCAGAGGAAGTTCGGCTCCCCGCCAGTGTCCAGCGTGCCGATAAGGAGCCGTGTGTATCTTGTGCCTCACTGAGCCGTGCTTGCGCCCACGATTCTTTCGGTGTGCCAGATTCACTGTACGTCTCGCTGCAGCGGAAGCTCGGCTCTCCGCCAGTGTCCAGTGTGCCGACAAGGAGCCGTATGTATCTTGTGCCTCACTGAGCCGTGCTTGCGCCCACGATTCTTATGTGTCATGATTCACTGTATGTCTAGCTGCAGCGGAAGCTAGGCTCTCCGCCAGTGTCCAGTGTGCCGATAAGGAGTCGTGTGTATCTTGTGTCTCACTGAGCCGTGCTTGCACCTACGATTCTTTCGGTGTGCCATGATTCACTGTCTCGCTGCAGCGGAAGCTCGGCTCCCCGCCAACGTCCAGTGTCCCGCTAGTGAGCCGTGAGCTCGCCGTTCCTGTGAATCGATTCACTCGGACACTTGAATGAATCGATACACTACTTCGAATCATGCATTCAGTAGCCAACACTAAAACCAAGGAAAACCATCGAGGATGGCTGAGGTGGGAATTGAAACCCCCTTTACTCAGTTGACCTCCCGAGGCTGAGTGGACCCCGTTCCAGCCAAGGTACCATTTTTCAAATTCCGTAGCAGAACCGGAAATCGAACCCGAGCCTCCGGGGGTGGCAGCTAATTTCACTAACCACTGCACCACATAGACGGGCAATTTGTTATTTACTTTACAAAATAATTGGTTTTAAAATCTCATTGCTAAGCCTTGACCTCTTCCCTCTTGGGAGAAAATACATATTTACAATTGCTGAAAAGACGCGCTACAGTGGCACTTGACGGAGTACCTGTGTTTAATTTTAAGTCTGTTATTTATATCATGAAATTCTTACTGTTGTATTGCTGATTTCATGCTTCCTAATGAAAAAAAAGAGAGTTATTTCTACGCTGGTGAGCCTACTGGTTCTGCTGTAGGAGAACTGAGATATCAACATCACTTTATTTTCCACGTTTCTGCCTTATAAAGAAGTAACGGTGTTACAGAAGAATGGTGAAGATGAGATGGATAGTTCGAATCACGAATGAAGAGATACTGAATCGAATTGGCGAGAGGCTTCGATTTAGCTAAATTTGACGAGAAGAAGAGAGAGAATGATAGGCCACATCTTAAGACACCCAGGACATGCTCAGTTAGTTCTTGAGGGAAGTGTATGCGATAGGAACGGTAGGGGTAGACCAAGGTATGAACATGACAAGCAGAGTAGAGCAGATGTAGGATGCAGTAGTTACGTAGAAATGAAAATTTGTGCATGGAGAGCTGCATCAAACCAGTCGACGGTTAATTCCTCTAGCTCGAGAACTTGATGTTTATGTTCGTCTTAATACATAGCATGATCTACATGATCTACATACAACACTCCACACTACTAACTACTACAGAAACACACAATTGTGAAAACCCCCTTTCTCAAAGGGCTGGTGTCAGGAAGGGCATGCAGCCACAAAACTGGGCCAAATCTACATCAAATGCACCCCAGTAAATTGGGAATAAGGCCTGAGAGTGAAAGAAGCTTACCCATCATGAAACTATTGTTTTGCATGCCTTTCTAAGCTTCAAACAAATTTTGATGAAGTGATTTGCATAACATTATTATTATTATTCTTAATCTGTTTACCCGCCAGGGTCGGTTTTTCCCTCGGACTCAGCGAGGGATCCCACCTCTACCACCTCAAGGGCAGTGTCCCGGAGTTTCAGACTTTGGGTCGGGGGATACAAATGGGGAGAATGACTAGTACCTCGCCCAGGCGGCCTCACCTGCTATGCTGAACAGGAACCTTGTGGAGGGATGGGAAGATTGGATGGGAAAGGCAAGAAAGAGGGAAGGAAGCGGCCGTGGCCTTAAGGGAGGTACCATCCCGGCATTTGCCTGGAGGAGAAGTGGGAAACCACGGAAAACCGCTCCAGAATGGCTGAGGTGGGAATCGAACCCACCTCTACTCAGTTGACCTCCCGAGGCTGAGTGGACCCCGTTCCAGCCCTCGTACCACTTTCCAAATTTCATGGCACCCGGACCTCCGGGGGTGACAGCTAATCACACTAACCACTACACCACAGAGGCGGACTTTATTATTATTATCACATTATTCACAATAGAACATTTTTAGAAAATACAAACAAAGCTTTGAATGCCACATGAGCAAGCTAGTGTGGAGGATTGTATATATCAGTCATATTGGACCATGGCGATGAGTGTGTATTAAAATGGTGACGGTAGGACTTTCTACATGAGTAAACAGTTTAACAAGGTATACATATCACACCAAGAGATATCATTACTTTTTCCTTGTATGACCTAGGTACTAAGGTTATTACAATGGTAAGAACACTTTTCGACTTGTGGATATTGTAATAGTAAATTAGCCTATAAGAAGACGTTTTCTTTAGTGAAAATTGATTTTATGAGTCAAGTCTGAAACAGGCGTATTAAAAAGAAATTTGGTTCATTGATATTTCTGGGAGTAGGATATATACGATATTATCCGTAAACTGTTTTAAATTCAGAAGGAAGATTCTGAAGTAAGTTTGGCAAGACTGGATCAAGATTTTACAAAATATGAAACTCAAACCAGTTTTGAAAAAAATAACTAAAATAATGCAAAGCATCTTAGGTTGCTTTCTATGAGCTAGCCATTTTGTGATTTTTAAACTTTCATTTTTTGATTAGCTTTTTTACGGCTATTTCTCACAAATTTCCATTCGGTCTTGTAAATACAGGTAGGAAAAATTAGTACCCCTTACGGGATTCGAACCCGTGACCTTTGGATTAGAAGTCCAACGCGCTTTCCTCTGCGCCAAAGGGGCTACTGCTGTATGTTGAGTTTAATATGATTAATTAATCAGACACCTGCTGTTGAGGCTTTGCCATAATTGTTGAAAATGTGAGTTGAGTTGTTAGATTATACGATAAAAAGAACAACAAAACAAAAAAATTGAAAATAGCTCTGTAACAGTTTCCGCGGCTGCTTAATTGTCTTCATATAGATATCTAACTGGCTGTGGCGACTGACAAATGATTGCTGTTAACTCTCTGACAGCTGTGGTGTGAAATTACTGTTTGAAATTTACTACTGAGAACTGATAAGCAGAGTCCACACAGCGATTATTTGTTGATATGTCCCTCTAGATTGATTAGAATTTCTTTTTCTAGTTCAGAATTCCATTTTTGCACTAGATAATCCTGTTTACTCTGTCCCACCAATCCTGTAAAAATCCCTTGTTCTTCTCATTTTAGAATGTTGAAATGTAAATTAATGAAAACAGATTTATAATAAACATTGAAATGAAACACGATAATGAGTTACACTTGTAAAATATTTCTATAGTAGTACCACCACCCCCTCCTCCTCCACATCCACCCCACTCCTACTCAGTATTTGTCTTGTGGACCAACGTCACGAGGTTGATTTAACCTCAGAAAGTAAAAATGTTATTCAATTAAGGTTGGTTACAAATATGTCTTTAGACGATCTGACACAACACCGCGCCCTCTTAAAGCAATACCTCTTCTCCATAAGACCTATCTGTGTCGGTGCGACGTAAAAAAACAAAAAACAAAAAGAAACAACCAGTGCCACAACTCAAGGCCCTGTCATCGCTGTCTAGTGTCCGTCTCTTACAGTTGTTAGCGCCTATAGGGTTTAATTTTAAGTTATGAAGAAACAATTTCTCTAGTGTGAAAAACACCTTGATTGTTACGAACAGGTAGATTGCTGTTCTTATAATATCTTCTTAATCTGTTTACCCTCCACGGTTCATTTTTCCACATCTACCGCCTCAAGGACAGTGTCCTGGAGCTTCAGACTCTGGGTCGGGGATACAACTGGGGAGGATGATCAGTACCTCGCCCAGGCGGCCTCACCTGCTATGCTGGACAGGGACCTGGTGAGGAGCATGGGAAGTTTGGAAGGGATAGACAAGCAAGAGGGAAGGAAGCGTCCGTGGCCTTAAGTTAGGTACCATCCCGGCATTTGCCTGGAGGAGAAGTGGGAAACCACGGAAAACCACTTCCAGGATGGCTGAGGAAGGATTCGAACCCCCCTCTACTCAGTTGACCTCCTGAGGCTGAGTGGACCCCGTTCAAGCCCTCGTAGCACTTTTCAAATTTCGTGGCTGAGCCGGGAATCGAACCCGGGCCTCTGGGGCTGGCAGCTAATCACACTAATCACTATACAACAGAGGCGGACTCTTATAATATACAGTTATAATTTTGTAATATAAACCTCAAAACTGGGTTTAAAATGTTTTCTCTTAGTTTCTATCATTGGTTAATTCCGACGGTTCGGGGACTGGGAGTGTCTGTCGCCGTCTCCAGCATTAAAATTCATCATAGGTACACCCCATCCTCATAGAGGCGCAGGTCGCTTATAAGGAGTCAACCCGAAAACCCAGGTCTCTGCAGAGGCGAAAAACCTAAGCTTTAACAACAGGGAAGGAAACAGTTAAAAAGAAAATGGGACGCAGAAGAAGAAAAGCTAAAAACCAGCCGCAGAAGAAGTAGAGATTTTGTAAATATTGCTGAACAAGAAACACTATCAAATCTATGGGTTGTTATGACAGAGAAAGTAATTATAGTAGTACACAACTCTCTCCCTTTGCATACGGACTGCAAATCTCTATCCAGTAATTGGGAGATAGTGGGTTCGAACCCCACTGTCGGCAGCCCCTGAAAAAAGTTTTCCTTGGTTTCCCATTTTCTCATCAGGAAAATGCTGGGGCTGTACCTTAATTAAGGCCACGGCCGCTTCCTTCCTATTCCTAGGCCTTTCCTATCCCATCGTCGCCATAAGACATATCTGTGTCGGTGCGACGTAAAGCAAATACCAGTAGCAAATCTCTGTCAATGAACTACGCATCTCCATAGTCCTTCATTCGCTGGTTCAACTGCTGTGTCTCGTTATTGACTTCCTTTACTCAGGGATGACCTATTAAATACTGAGTCTCGCCTTAGTAATATGAGTCCCTCTTTGTTTCTCTTACCCTTTACGATTGAGTCCGTTAGTAACCAAGGTAACCTACCCTACTCCATTCGTCTTATGAGTTCCAAATATTAAAGCAGCATCATATGCATAGTTTCATTCTTTATATGAATATGTATTGTTACCATCTGTTTCAACCAGAAATCATTCCACTTACTTTATAGTGTAATGGAATAATTTTGTAGGTACAGGGGTTCGTAACGCGTAAATTTTTGTAACAATAACTTTCCGGTACGGTGTAAATAAAAATATACCAAACAGCACTAAATTCTAGTTGCTGGTTTTCATAATTTATACCACTACATATTATGAGTTTATACTGTATGTGTAGACAATATCTACAGTTTGCGATCAGTCCTCACACGTTATTTAGCACATCACTGTAGTGGAATTGGGGCTACCTGTATGTTATGTTTGTGTAGATTTCTTCCCATCCACCTACTGTTTTTAAAATGATACACATTTCTATGATGTTTCCTCGCTTTCCTTCACTAGTAGATTACGAAACTTTGCAATAAGTTGCGTAGTTCTGTACCTTCGCGCTCTCTATCAGCTACGTATGTAAATACGTGGTCTATGCGAGGCAGGCGGGAAACAATAGTACATTGTCTTGTACACTTGAGGGTGTTGTGTTCGTTAAGGCCAACCAAGAAAACCGACTATGACAATTTACTAATAGAGTGAGTGACAAGCTCTCTTGGGCTCACTGGTTTTGAGACGCCCCAGTTCATCACAAAACCGTCCGCTTCCGTAGTGTAACGGTTAGCGCTGTTAGATGCCGTCCTCAGAGGCTCGGGCTCGAATCTCGATACTGGCAAAGACTTAAGAGTGTTAAGAGGGCTGGTGAATGGTTAAAAATTGGTACATGGAGCTCACTCCCATTGGGGTGTGCCTGAAAAGAGCTGCACCACCTCGGGACGAGGACACGAGTTTACTTTACCACAAAACCAATAAAAGAATCTCTGTTAAAAACTGATCAGGAGAACTTAGTGCAATGTTTCACATTCACAGGACCACAGCCCGCTACCAGGCCCTGGCATAAGTTTTACCAGGCCGCGAAATATTCTCTTGGAATTCACCATTTTATTTTCCTGAACTTTTTCACAAATACTTCATTTTTAGTGGAAATTTTCTTAGGAGTCCGCCTCTGCGGTGTAGTGGTTAGTGTGATTAGCTGCCACCTCTGGAGGGCCGGGTTCGATTCCCGGCTCTGCCACGAAATTTGAAAAGTGGTCACAGGGCTGGAACGGGTCCACTCAGCCTCGGAGGTCAACTGAGTAGAGGGGATTTTAATTCCCTCCTCAGCCATCCTGGAAGCGGTTTTCCGTGGTTTCCCACTTTTCCTTCAGGCAAATGCCGGGATGGTACCTACCTTGAGGCCACGGCCGCTTCCTTCCCTCTTCTTTGTCTATCCCTTTCAATCTTCTCATCCCCACCCGCGCAAATTCCCTGTTCAGCATAGCAGGTGAGGCCGCCTGGTCCTCCTTCTCAGTTGTACCCACAACCCAAAGTCTCACGCTCCAGGATACTGCCCTTGAGGCGGTAGACGTGGGATCCCTCGCTGAGTCCGAAGGAAGAAAACCGCAGGAGAGTAAACAGATTAAGAAAGAAAGAAAACAAGAAAGAATATTCTTAGGAGAATAATTTTCGTGATTGTGTGGAAACTCTAAACTAGACAATATCTGTGAAGCAATTGTCTGCGGCTGACACTTATTTTTGAATAATTGGGGAATTTTCCAACGTGAGAGTCTTTCAGCATTCGGGAAAGGGAATAATATCTATCATAAGCAAAGTTCGCTTGTTTCAATACAGTAAGTTACAGGTTTCTTCTTTTATTTTTTCGTTTGTTTATCTCATCCGTTTACCCTCCAGCGCTGGTTTTTGTCCCCGGACTCCCACCTCACCACCTGAAGCCTCAAGGGAAGTATGCTGTAGCATGAGATATTTGGCCGCGGATACATTTGAGAAGAGGACCAGTACCTCACCCAGGCAACCTTACCTGCTTGTGGGGCCTTGTGTAGGCAAGGAAGAGGGAAGGAAGCGGCCGTGGCCTTAAGTTATGAATCATCTACACATTTGCCTTGAGAAGAAGTGGGAAGCCACGGAAAACCACTCCGAAGATGACTGAGGCAGTAATCGAATCCCCTCTACTGAGTGGACCCCGTTCCAGTCCTCGTACTTCGTTCCAAATTTCATGGCAGAGCTGGGAATAGAATCCTGACTTCCAGGAGTGGCAGATAATCACACTAAACACAACACCACAGAGGCGGACGAGTTACAAGTTTATCGAAAAAAAAAAAAACAGGAACTGGCTAAATGTTTACCATATTTTGTCAGAAAAGGACCAACGTAGGACATTAAAAAGGGGGAGTATGGACTAAAAAGGAAAAAAAAAGGGAATTCAGATCTATGTAATTTGGTCGGTGGAATACAGGTTTGAACACCGTCATTAATTATTTCATGTTTCGTCATCATCATCATCATCATCATCATCATCTGTGTACCCTCCAGGTTCGGTTTTTCCCTCGGACTCAGCGAGGGATCCCACCTCTACCGCCTCAAGGGCAGTGTCCTGGAGCTTCAGACTCGTGGTCGGGGGATACAACTGGGGAGAATGACCAGTAGCTCGCCCAGGCGGCCTCACCTGCCATGATGAACAGGGGCCTTGTGGAGGGATGGGAAGATTGGAAGGGATAGGCAAGGAAGAGGGAAGGAAGGGGGGTGGCCTCTGTATTCAAGGAGTAATATATTAGTTCAATTGATGTAAGGTCCATATTTTTATTAAGTATATTGGTAAAATATGGATCTCTTATTGATGAAATCATTAGAATTAATGTTATAAATAATAAAGTAATGACAAGGGTTTTTATAGAAGTATAAAAGAGTTCATTGGAAGCTAAACTAGTGATGTAGATGAAAAGAACTAATATACCTCCTAGGAAGATTAAGAATAGGACGTAGCAACAATGAATGGTAGAACAAAATGGAAGGTGAAGAATCGAGTGAGGGTAGCATTATCAACTGCGAATCCTCCTCAAACTCATTGCACCAAATCAATACCTAAATAAGGAACAGCTGATAGAAGATTTGTAATTACAGTTGCTCCTCAAAAAGATATTTGACCTCAAGAGGGAAGGAAGCGGCCGTGGCCTTAAGTTAGGTACCATCCCGGCATTGGCCTGGAGGAGAAGTGGGAAACCACAGAAAACCACTTCCAGGATGGCTGAGGTGGGAATCGAACCCACCTCTACTCAGTTGACCTCCCGAGGCTGAGTGGACCCCGTTCCAGCCCTCGTACCACTTTTCAAATTTCGTGGCAGAGCCGGGAATCGAACCCGGACCTCTGGGGGTGGCAGCTAATCACGCTAACCACTACACCACAGAGGCGGACTCATGCTTCGTATTGAAATTAAAAAATACGGATTACCTTTGTAACCCCGGTCTCTAATCGTTGCCTACTTGTGCTTAATTAGAAACACTATTTTATGGTTTAATGCACATAACATGTTAGTTGAGTCCATTGTTAAATTAAGCACAGCATAAATGACCTCGTCTTTAATTCCGATAATTGAATGTAATTGACAGATAACGTAACGCTACAAAATGTGTAATGGAAGTGTAATCATAACAAACATACAGGCAGTGATGTAAGGTATGTATGGATGGTCAGACAATGTTACCTAGCAACCGTACAGGCTATGTCTTATAACAGATTGCAGTCGCGGCCGGCCCTTAAGAAATCCCGGACGGCGTCCTCCCTAGAGAACGAAAGAGTTCTTTTATTTTCTGTAGATCGAGCTCGATAGCTGCAGTCGCTTAAGTGCGGCCAGTATCCAGTATTCGGGAGATAGTGGGTTCGAACCCCACTGTCGGCAGCCCTGAAAATGGTTTTCCGTGGTTTCCCATTTTCACACCAGGCAAATGCTGGGGCTGTACCTTAATTAAGGCCACGGCCGCTTCCTTCCCACTCCTAGCCCTTCCCTGTCCCATCGTCGCCATAAGACCTATCTGTGTCGGTGCGACGTAAAGCAACTAGCAAAATAAATAAATAAATAAATAAATAAATAAATAAATAAATAAATAAATAAATAAATAAATAAAAATAAAATTCTGTAGACATTTTAAGTCAAATATTGGACTCGAATAATGCTAAGAAAATTGCATTTCATTGTAAAACTGGAAATTCTCATTAATAAGGAAGGCGATATCAAATTTAGGTGACTGACTTTCAGTTTTCAAGTTGAAGATAAGGCACGGACTCTCGAGCTTCCGTCCCAGGATATAGTGTGGTTGAGGGGGTTGAGATGTAAGGGGAAAGCGCGCTGGTGGACGGTTTCGTGGGGGGAGGAAGGGTGCTTGAAGATGCTTTCACTTGGGCAGAATCCGTAGCAGAGTAGCGGTAAAGATGTCCTCACAAACCCCTATACAAGCATGCGGCAGCCAAATCTCCACGGTCGCATGCAATTCAATTAGATAATAACTTATGACCTTGTTTGCCCTATTATTTATATTTTAAGAAGAACAGTAATAAATAATGATATTGAAATATTACATTTGAGACCAGGAATAATGATTCAAATTGGACCTCTGCCTTGCATCGCACGTTTTGTAAGGGTTGGCAGCAGTGAATTAGTTTGTTTTCGCGCGGAAGACTCGAATGACTGAGATGGTACTGGTCAGTAGGAAAGAAAGAGTTGTGGGGGAAAAAGTACTGTGCCACTACCAACCGCCCCCCCCCCCTCCCCCGACCAGAGAGTCCACCGGCCGTCAGTGGCAGGTTGCCATCTGAAATTGGCACCTGTTGATGGATGGTCATGACCTGGTAATAAATTTATGAATAAGGCCCGGATGTTGATGACTTAAATAATATTAAAATGCGCTTAAAATGACTATTAAATGACGTAAAAGTTAAGTAAATGCACTACACATGTAAAAAATAATAGGTTAGGCACAAAGTTACTAAAGTACATAATATAAGCCTTTAATATGGAGGCTGCTCGAAGACAAAGAATACACACTACAATGAATATTGGTTGAAAAAGAAATAGTTTGAAAAGAACTCGAAATAACAAAAAAAAATATTTGTGAAATTCAAGTCTACAAAACATTTAAAAAGTTATAAGAAACTACTTGAGATATTAACTTCTACAACATTTGAAATATAAATATGAGACAGAAACAAAGACTCGAAAGGACAAGAATAAGACTACTAAATATTATACCGAAATATTTTATTTCAATATTTATATAACTAGTAGTTAAGGCTTGCAGACATGATTTCGTAAAATAATAACGTAATATGACATAAGGAACAAAATATTATAAAGAGACAAAATATGACCGAAAATCTACAAATTCAGAATGCAAAATTCAAATAATGCAATATATATACTAATATTATAAAGAGGAAAAATTTGTATATTTGTTTGTAACGGATGGACTTAAAAACTATGAACCGATTTAAAAAATTACTTCACCTACAGAAAGCTACATTGCCAATGAGTAACATGGGCTGTATTTTATTTTCAAAACAATTGGAGGTGGGGGGGCACGGGGGGAGGGGGTATAAAAATAATGGCTAATACAGGCAAAATATCAAATTTGTCGTAGATGGACGAGACAAATCTCAATTTAATACCCTTTACGCAAAGAACAAAACTCGGTAAGCCCTACGGGCCCGAAAACCATGTTTTAAGGCCCTAAAACCAACCGTTACGGAGATATAGACACCACACTACACCTGCTCTAGGAATCGGATACAGTTAGTGAACTGCCGTAACCATGGCAACGTCAGCTTCAGGATTCTAAAGAAGAGAAATTATCTACAATATATCACAAAAACCTAACATGTTACAGACATGAAAACTGGTGTTTGGAATCCCCTTTAAAAATAAAGGAACGCTAATGTTCGTTTTCAGAAAATCCACTTGGGGGGGGGGGGGGGAGTAGTGAGGAAGGAGTTGAATTATTTATATGAGGATACATATATTTCAGAAAATGGAGATGTTACAGACGTTAAAATTGGTACTTGGAATCTCCTTTAAAAGTGAACACACTTTCTTTTTGAAAATCCACTTAAGGGGGTTAAAAGAATAAAAAGGCGGGTGAATTTTTTAAAATGAGTATCTTCTTCTACCGCTTTACGCACACCTGCGGGGTTGCGGGTGCGAAGTGTGTCGCACATGTGGATTTGACCCTGTTTACGGCTGGATGCCCTTTCTGACGGCAACCGTATATGTAGGGATGTAATTACTATTGCGTGTTCCTGTTGTGGTTGGTAATGTGGTGTGCTGAGTGAATATGAAGAGGAGAATCTTGGGACAAACACAAACAACCTGTCCCCGAGCCTAAAGAATTAATCACACTCGATTAAAAACCCTGACCTAGCCCGGAATCGAAGCCGGAACCATGTGAATCGAAGACCTCAGCGCTGGCCACTCAGCCAAGGAGTGGAGCAGTTTTTATAATGTGCATATCTACATTATATCTCATAAACGTAACATGTTACAGACGTGAAAATTGGTATTTTTGGTCTCCTTTAAAAACAAAGAAACACGTACTTTTTGTTTTCAGAAAATCAATTTAAGCTGGAGATCGAAAATAAGTGAAGAAGGAGTTGAATTCTCTGTATGAGGATACTTATATCTCAAAAACTAAGATGTTACAGACGTGAAATTTGGTATTTGGAATCTACTTAAGAAATAAAGAAAACTTTTTTTCGACATAAAAGAGGACTGTTTCTCATACATAGATTTCCATGTCCTGTGTTCCAAATTTTAGATCCGTGAGTAGCCTAGTCATCTTAGCCCCAATAACCAATGCCACAAACGTGGTTTACAAAGAGGTTCAGGCGTAAATGAAATGCAATTTTTCGGTGAGTGTTTGCACTTTAGGGATTTACAGATTATGTCTTAGTGCAGTACCGAGGAACAAGTAATTTTTATCAAATTACGAAATTCTCGCGAGCGAAGCCGTGGGTAACAGCTAATATAAAGGATATTTTTGTAATCGAAGTGCCATGAAAAGAGTGTATGTATGTATTGGAGCATTGAACTTGACCACTCAACTAAAAGATGACACGCCATCAATATCCGGGCCCTATTTATGATCATTTGATTTTCGCAGAGGGAAAAGTAGTTTTTGAGATGACCTCCAGCCATAAGACATACCGGTATTTATCTCAAACTAGCTGATGTACCCGTGCTTCACTAAGGAATTCTATATTATATACAGAATTCTAGGTTAGGTAGTGTACACGTTGTGAGTAAGATTGTAATAAATTGCATAGCTCTTAACGTTACCCTAGAAACGCGACGGGGAAGTCACCAAACGTCTGTTTTATGTGAAGACTGGGTTAGGGAATTTTCATTGTAATGGCAGACTCTAACTTTTCACCTGCCTTCTTACATCCTCAGAAAGACTGCCTTAGTGCTTTTTCCAACTGAAATCAACATAGGTCATTAGAATGACGTCAGTAGGAATGTCGCGATTAAAAGCAATGCTATCATATGGAATACTCGATCAAATGAAAAACCACACATTTTCTCACTTGTAACGAACAGTAGTACGTTGTCGATCTAAGAGTAAAAAGTTCCAGAGATGGAATGATCAGGCCGCAGACAGCTGTGAGCCATGAACATTCTTTTATTTTTTGGGAGGGGGGAGACGGGGGGCGAAGAGTAGAGAGTCCCAGGGCAAAATCTATGTTTTTTTACTCTCTGTTTCCTAGGAGTAGCCTATGAGTTGGAAAATCTCAATTCACTACATTGGCGGGGGAAAATATATCTGACTTGGAGGTAAATATTTCCTCCAAGCCAGGGGAGAAGACCCCTCTTGGCTGCTAATTTGGTATAAAATGAATGTAAATTCAATAAAAGTGAAGAGGAAGAAGCTTTTCTTAAGAAACGGCTCATTTCAGGGTTGAATGCTATAGTTTGGAATAGGCCGCAATTGTAATTCTAGATCAGGTCATAAGTGAGGCTCTGCCATTATTCCGTTAATTGTGCACACTGATCAATCCAATCAGCATTACTATGATGAACCAGCGTGTTACGTACCAGCAGTATTAGAAAATGTATGAACCAGAAGAATGGTATGCTAGAGAAGAGAGTTATCTAACTCCCCTGCTATTTCCCACCAATATTCAGGAAGACTGTTGTACTCGGTACGCAGCAGTAATCCCATCTATCGGAGATGAGTGGCAGCATAAGAGACAAAGAACATCACAACAAACAATGTTCAACGTAATGCTATTGTTGATCAATTTTATGAGTTTTTGCGATATTGTAGGTCTTCACATTTAGTTTTCTTCCGACTCTGAAATACCATTCTTAACATAGTCGGTACGGTAAAACTGTATAAAACATAAATAATCGGAAATTGTATTCGCTATAAATTCTGTTATGTAGTACTTTTCGATAAGACCAATAACATAGGTATTACAGAATTAAATTTTAGGCACTTTCCCCTAAACTACCATTTCATCCAGGGTGAATAAAATTGTTTATTTTAGACTGTAGTTTATTATTCCCTAACTGTATATACCGATTTTTATTAAATTCTGTTCACCCATTTTCTCGTGGCTCGGCGTTGATATGGACTTAGCAACAAAAATACAAATTCATGAATATGTCTGTTATCATGGCTGGTACGGTAAAAATGTATCAGACATAAATGATCGGAAATTTAATTCTATATAACTTTAGTTATGCAGTATTTAGCGACAGGACCACTAATAATGTAGATATTTGAGAATTTAATTTTAGGCCTTCCCTTAAACTACCATTTCGCTCAGTGTGGAGAATATTATTTATAACCTAGATCAGGGCCTCTCAGGGTGCATGCGCCTGGTGCATGCACTGTGCACGGTGCAAAAGACGACTTCGCTTGGTTCACCAGAGTGCAGACCCCCACTCCTCGATTTGGAGCAATAGCGCTGTCTCTCTCTTTCCCCACGCCTGTTTCGCCAGCTCCTCCTGTCTCCCTCTTCCTCACTTGCTCCATCGCGCTCCAAATCCGAGCCGAGTTGAGCCGAGTAGCCCATAGACGAAGTGTTGATCCGAGCCGAGCCGGACGGGACTGATGCACAGTGCACGGGGCTCTTGCACTTCGATTTGCACGAGTGAGATTTTGGGCGTTTCAGGGGCCCTGGCCTAGATTGTAGTGGCTCATTCCCCGACTTTAAGTTAAATATAGATTTTCATTAAATTCTCTTGAGGCGTTTTCTCGTGATGCGTGTACAGACAGACAGACAGACAGACAGACAGACAGACAGACAGACAGACAGACAGACAGACAGACAGACAGACAGACAGACAGACAGACAGACAGACAGACAGACAGACAGACAGACAGACAGACAGACAGACAGACAGACAGACAGACAGACAGACAGACAGACAGACAGACAGACAGACAGACATTACGGAAAAGTAAAAAGTGCATTTCCTTGTTACTGTGGACACGACCGATACAGAAATATCTTCTTTTAACATTCTGAGCAATGTATACAGACGAAACTCTTATTATATATATGTTATTTTACAAAAATTAATTCACTTGAAAAAGTATTCAATGTTCTTTTGTTTAAATTAAGCCTTCTTGTTTTTGTGGGCCAGGCTGAGTGGCTCAGACGGTTGGGGCGCTGGCGTTCTGACCCCAACTTGGTAGGTTCGATCCTGGCTCAGTCTGGTGGTATTTGAAGGTGCTCAAATACGCCACCTCGTGTCGGCAGATTTACTGGCACGTAAAAGAACTCCTGCGGGACAAAATTCCGGCACCTTGGCGTCTCCGAAAACCAAAAAAGAGTAGTTAGAGGGACATGAAGCAAATTACATCAATTACTGTTTTTGTGGATGCATCCCTCCATTTCTATGTCCACAACACGGCCATAGTGATTGCCGTTGGATGCTGTTCTATGTATCAATCAATCAATCAATCAATCAATCAATCAATCAATCAATCAATCAATCAATCAATCAATCAATCAATCAATCAATCAATCAATCAATCAATCAATCAATCAATCAATCAATCAATCAATCAATCAATCAATCAATCAATCAATCAATCAATCAATCAATCAATCAATCAATCAATCAATCAATCAATCAATACCGATCTGCATTTAGGGCAGTCGCCCAGGTGGCAGATTCCCTATCTGTTGTTTTCCTAGCTTTTTCTTAAATGATTGCAAAGAAATTGGAAATTTATTGAACATCTCCCTTGGTAAGTTATTCTAATCCCTAACTCCCCTTCCTACAAACGAATATTAGCCCCAATTTGGCCTCTTGTATTCCAACTTTATTTTCATATTGTGATCTTTCCTACTTTTAAAGACACCACTTAAACTTATTCGTCTACTGATGTCCTCCCACGCCTACCTCCACTGACAGCTCGGAGCATACCACTTAGTCGAGCAGCTCGTCTCATTTCTCCCAAGTCTTCCCAGCCCAAACTTTGCAACATTTTGTAACGCTACTCTTCTGTCGGAAATCGCCCAGAACAAATCGAGCTGCTTTCCTTTGGATATTTTCCAGTTCCTGAATCAAGTAATCCCGGTGAGGATCCCGTACACTAGAACCATACTCTAGTTGGGGTCTCACCAGAAACATATATGCTCTCTCATTTACATCCTTACTACAACCTCTAAATACCCTCATAACCATGTGCAGAGATCTGTACCCTTTATTTACAATCATATTTATGTGATTACCCCAATGAAGATCTTTCCTTATATCAATACCTAGGTACTTACAATGATCTCCAAAGGGAACTTTCATCCCATCAACGCGGTAATTAAAACTGAGAGGACTTTTCCTATTTGTGAAATTCACAATCTGACTTTTAACCCCGTTTATCATCATACCATTGCCTACTGTCCATCTCACAACATTATCTAGGTCATTTTGCAGTTGCTCACATACTTGTAACTTATTTATTACTCTGTACAGAATAACATCATCTGCGAAAAGCCTTATCTCTGATTCCACTTCTTTACACATATCATTGATATATATAAGAAAACATAAATGTCCAATAATACTGCCTTGAGGAATTCCCCTCCTTAATTTTTACAGGGACAGATAAAGCTTCACCTACTCTAATTCTCTGAGATACAGTCCCATTGACCTCCTGAATCCAGGATATCTGCTATATCTTACTGGAATCCTACAAGTTGGGCTTCAGTGGAATAACCTGTCCTAAACCCAAACTGCCTTCTATCAAACCAGTTATTAATTTCGCAAGCATGTCTTATAAAACCAGAAAAAATACTTTCCCAAAGCTTACATACAATCCATGTCAAACTGACTGGCCTGTAATTTTCAGCTTTATGTCTATCACCCTTTCCTTTATATAGAGGTTCTACTATAGCAACTCTCCATTCATTTGCTAAAGTTCCTTCATGTAAACAATAATCAAACAAGTACTTCAGGTATGGTACTAGATCCCAACCCATTTTCTTTAGTATATCCCCCGAAACATTATCAATTCCAGCTGCTTTTGTAGTTTTCAACTTTTTTATCTTACTGTAAATGTCATTGCTGTCATAGATAAATGTTAATACTTCTTTAGTGTTAGTCACTTCCTCTATCTGGACATTATCCTTGTAACCAACAATCTTTACATACTGCTGACTGAATACTTCTGCCTTTTGGAGATCCTCGCATACACACTCCCCTTGTTCATTAATGATTCCTGGAATGTCCTTCTTGGAACCTGTTTCTACCTTAAAGTACCTTTCCGTACTCTTCAATTTTTCACTAAAACTTGTATGGCCGCCAATTATGCTTGCCATCATGTTATCCTTAGCTGACTTCTTGCCAGATTCAATTTCCTAGTAAGTTCCTTCAATTTCTTCATACTTCCGCAGCTATTTCTAACTCTATTTCTTTCCAGTCTACACCTCCTTCTTAGTCTCTTTACTTCTCTGTTATAATATAGTGGATCTTTACCATTCCTTACCACCTTTAAAGGAAGAAACCTATTTTCACATTCCTCAATAATTGCCTATTTTCACATTCCTCAACAATTGCTTTAAGCCCATCCCAGAGTCTGTTTATATTTTTATTTACCGTTTTCCACCGATCATAGTTGCTTACTCCCTCATGTCTGTTTTATCAGCCATATGGTACTGCCTAATAGTCCTAATTTTAATATCTTCCTTTCTTTCACATTTTTAAAATTACCACAAAAACAGCTTCGTTTCATTAATACCAGCTATTACTTCGGTTTCTCTATAGAGCTCATCTGGTTTTACCAGCACCACATCCAGAATATTCTTCCCTCTAGTTGGTTCCATCACTTTCTGAATCAGGTGCCCTTACTATATTACCTTTTTGCCATTTGTTGGTCATGCGTCCAGTCGTTCGCATTACCTTCCTAATTGACATTTGGTAAATTGAGATCACCCGCTACAATCATGTTCCTTTCCTTATCATTTCCCACACAGCTGATTATCTTATCAAATAATTCTGAATCAGCATCTGCACTAACCCTTCTTGGTCTTTACACTCCAAAGACATCAAGTTTTCTATTATCTTTAGAGATGAGTCTTACCCCTAGAATTTCGTGTTTGCCGTCTTTAACTTTTTCGTAGCTTACAAATTCTTCTTTCACCGGGATGAATACCCCCCTCCCACCATTCCTATCCTAGCTCTACGACACACCCTCCGGTACCGTGAGAAAATTTCTGCATCCATTATATCATTTCTTAGCCATGATTCAACTCCTATTACAATATCTGGTAAGTATATATCTTTTAAATTACTTTTCTATTCCTTTCTTGACAATACTTCTACAGCTGAGCACTAACATTTTTATGTCATCCCTACTTGATTTCCATTTCCCTGTTCCGCTCCCTAGGCCACCCTGTTTCCCTGAATGTACCTCCCTATAACCCTTCTAAACAAATTTCCTAACTTATACGTACCACTGCGGTTTAAGTGAAGGCCATCTGAGTGCAGATCCCTATCTCCTACCCACCCATTAGGATCTAGAAATCTCACTCCCAGTTTCCCACATATCCACTCCATAGTCTCATATAAATCCCCAATCACCTTCCAGTCAGTATCCCTCCTACACAGTATTCCACTGATAACAATCTCCGTTTCCTTAAACTTACCCCGTGCTGCATTTACCAGGTTCCACACATCCCCCACTATGTCGGTACTTACACCTGCTTGACCAACGTGAAACACTACCACCTTCTCCTTTCCCTCCTCCTTCTCTTCTACTTTCCTCAACATCTGTGCGCCTCGAACGTATCCTTGGTCGTAGAGTGACTAATCTTTTCCTTGCCTTCTTTATCATTATCTTCATCATCCGTATTACCTTCAGTAACATCAGTATGAAGAACAGCGGTAATGATTTGATCAACGTTAGCTCTTCGATGGTAACCTTGGTGACGGTCGGATTTGAGAGGGTCCACTGTATTTATATTTTCGTATCATACACATAACATTGTAGACTCATCGGACGTTCAGGTAGGGTCCAACGTGCATATGTATCTTTTTCTAGGGCTCATTCTTCTTCTTCGCCACAATACTTGTGTGTCCTGACTCAATATAACAATCCTTCTCTGCCTCCTTATTTGTTACGAGAAGTTATTAAAATTCAGTCATTGGTAACTTGAGAAAATCAAATAAGGGATTCCCTTTTCTGGCATTTTACATACTGATGTAGATGTCCATGATTAAAGTTTTACTTGTGTTTCATAGGAACGTAGAGGACAAGGGCGAAGGATTACAAAAGCAGTTCATTCGAAATTCAAACTGCGCATGGCCTAGCAGAAGAAGGCGAATTTGACGTCGCGGCATTGTAAGCCATACGTTAAATAAATAAATAAATAAATAAATAAATAAATTAAATAAATAAATAAATAAATAAATAAATAAATAAATAAATAAATAAATAAATAAATAAATAAATAAATAAATAAATAAATAAATAACCGATTCAAGTCATTGTTAAGAGCTGTAAAATGCAAAAAATATTTCTTCCGTTCAATAATAATAATAATAATAATAATAATAATAATAATAATAATAATAATAATAATAATAATAATAATAATAATAATAATAATAACCTTTCTACACTACGCAGCATACCAAGGAACATTCCTAAGATAAGAGTAAACTCGGCAACATCTACAGGACTACATGTGGCCCTATAAAGGCGAGAGTCCCGCAGGGCAGTGTGATGTCACCTGTAATTTTCAACCTATTTATGAGTGACATGCCTAAACTTACGCACGGGAAATGGTATTTGTACGCGAACGAACAGCGATATTCTCTGTCTTGTGGCCCGAACTTAAAGCGAAGGACTACCTTTTCTATACACTAAGAAATTGTCCGGCTCCATGGCTAAATGGTTAGCGTGCTGGATGTGTCGTCTTCATCATCATTTCATCCTCATCACGACGCGCAGGTCGCCTACGGGAATCAAATCAAAAGACCTGCACCTGGCGAGCCGAACTTGTCCTCGGAAACTCCCGGCACTAAAAGCCATACGCCAATTCATTTATTTATTTTTTTGACTAAGCAATTGCCAGACTGACGAATGCGCGCGGCAAGCGGGTGAAGCATACCTCAGTGTCTATGACCTTGCTAATAAACGTATACCCCTACTACCCTTCCTCGCAGCACATGCAATGTCTCCAGTAATTGTTATGACGCTATACAAATCGGTTAGCCGCGACGAACGACATTTTGTGCATATTTCTCCTTATAATTTTGTTAATAATTAAAGAAAATAAAGGAGAGAATTATCTAATAAGACAACAGTACTTTGTTTAATAATTCCTGTAATTTTCTACTTTCAGCCGGCTGAAATATAATACATTTTTTAATTTAATCATAAAGTGGCCGGGGGGGGGGCGTCAATAGCTTTCTCTCCCCCAATCGCCGTTACTGCAGGAAGGAATGATAAAAATATCTTTCTTTAGTAAAATATCACGACATAAGGGCAAAAATAGCTTCAGAACGATCAAAAATGCATTCGATAGAATAGGTCGGCTTTTCATAATTCCCAAATGTCCCAAATCACTATTGTAAGCGACAAGATGCTTATATGGGTCGTCTCAAAATGAAGGCGGTCGAGCCTCGTGAGGCGAGTTCCGCGTTGCTGGAGTATCAGCTAGCACATCTAATGCCCCAGTGGAGAAGAACTATTTGGAACTCGTGATCATGAAGATGTGAAAATGTGTTTAGAATTAGTAAATAATATGTTAGTAATAAAATTTCAAACCCATATTAACTACTGTAAAGCCTCCGTGGCTCAGACGGCAGCGCGTCGGCCTCTCATCGCTGGATACCGTGGTTCAAATCCCGGTCACTCCATGTGAGATTTGTGCTGAATAAAGCGGAGGCGGGATAGGTTTTTCTCCGGGTACTCCGGTTTTCCCTGTCATCTTTCATTCCAGCAACACTCTCCGTATTCATTTCATAGCATCTGTCACTCATTTATATAAATCACTGTGCGAGTGGCGACCCCATCGTAATAACAGCCTATATCTGATTCATTCATTACATCCCTGACCCGGCCAAAGACTGCAAAACAGGTTGTAGGTTTTCACTGTCTGTTAGGTCATCAGCCCAGAGGCTGGTTGGATTCCCAAATAGCACCACCAAAGGCTATGCAGTTATAGGGAAACTGAAAAAACCAATAGCAGAGCGCAAATGAGGTGTACTAGGCAAGATGAGGAGTGAGGTATTTTGCCATTGCTTTCCTCACTGGACCAGAAGGTGCTATTGCAGCACAACTGATCCTATGAGCAACACCTTTCGTAACACTCAGACACTAGTTGTGCTCCAAATGTCATTACTCAGCACCACCCATACCCCAGCAGCTTCCATATTGTCACAGCCATGGATGAGACTGGGACTTCGGTGGAAGCTACACTTTGCTCTGGCCTGTGCCAAGAGATGGATACGAAAATACTGCATCCATCAAAAAATGGCAACAGACGGCAGGTTTTCACTAACTACTGTAAATACAGTATGTACTTTATTTCTACAATACTCATCAGAGGCTCATCACATCGAAGTTGCGGCCCTGACCCAGCCATAGAATCATTCGATATTTTAAATACCATATTTTCATCTGGCACTGTACATTAAGGCTACTGCGGTTTCCCTGCCAATCCTACACTTGCCCTTATCTCAACGACGCTGAAAATCTATATGTGTTAGTGCGACATTGAACGGCTAGCAAAAGAAAATCCCTAAGAGAAGGTAAGCTCAAACGTAACGGAGTCTAGAAAAGGATTGCTTATACGGTGGAAGGATTCTTGTAGTTATACCAGGTCTTTCACATTCATACTCCGCAGTATGTTGGATTGCCGCATTGGCAGGCGCAAAGTGAAAGGAAAATCACAACATGTATGAATAGTGTTCCACGTTTCATCACAACACATGTTCAAAATTACCTCCACTCTGTTCCGCACACACAACTACTCTTCTCTTCACTTACAATTTGTTTTACATAGCACCGACACTGATAGATCTTATGGTGACGATGGGATAGGAAAGGGCTAGGAATAGGAAGGAATCGGCTGTGGCCTTAATTAAAGTACAGCTATAGCATTTGACTGGCGTGCAAATGAAAAATCACAGAAAACCATCTTAGGGATACCAACGGTGGGATTCGAATCCACCATCTCCCGAATGCAAGCTCACAGCTGCGCGACCATTAAGGTGGATAAATACTGAACCCATGACCTTTGTGCCCTAAGAATATTATGTATTAAATTGTCAATTGGAATAAGAAGTTCGATCTCTTGATAGCATGGAGTTGACACGTGGCATGGGGGGTGGCTACCTTCTGTCCCACGCTCTGAGAGGTGACGTCATTCGCACGTGTCGACAGCGGAAGGATCTAAGTCATTTCGGTGGATTATTTCAGAAGGACGCGAGTGTCTGGCGTGCCCACGCCAAGTCGACAAAATATAGTGCCTATCAAATGAGGTCATTTACCCAGCTAATTGAATATGTATAAATTTTAAATGTCCATGAACACTACCGCCGGCAATGTAGCAAGTATGTGGTTACCTTCAAAACTCTTGTAATTACAATTCAGTTAAGTCAGAAAAGTTACGGAAATTTTCTTGGCGGCAAAGAAAAATGCCCGGAGAGAGGGGGTAGTTTCTATAAATAAGAAGGGACGCCATGATGAAGCCTTCGCATTTTGTATCACGAGGCTGAAGACAGAGGGTTGAACTGCTCTGTAAAATCGAACGACAAAAGTAGACTAAGTCCAATCAACAGATTTTGAGCAGAGAATGTGCTGGGGTCTTGACTCCATGTGGAGATAGTTTTCTTGAGTGGAAGTAATTGTACAAAAGGGACGGTCAAGGTACCGAAGAAATTGATATTAATTGTTTGTGGTAAAGAAAGTAATTCGTGTGCGGGGAATAATTACAATACGTCGTGAGCGATCAACAAGGACGACAAGTGAAGGGCATTTTTTAATGCTTTATTTCCAGGAAACCGGAAGACAAAAATGATCTGTACAGCTAGAAATGTAAAAATGGCTAAATAAAAATGCCAGGGTCACAGCTGAGCCCTATTATGAATGCTGGCGAGACTTAAGGTATGTGAATTACCATCTTACCACCTACTATATCTTGTTTCATGATGTCTAACTTAATGTATTTGTAGGGGTATATACGACGCAGTTGGTCGCCCCTATGTGGTTTTTGTAAATGTCAGGATACGACGAAAACGGGTAATTTGTTTTATTTTCACTTGGATAAATTTTTGAAGTCTTGCGAGTGCCGTATGATGTTGTAAAAGTTATTAAATAGGGTTTCGAGGTGATATCACGTCCTATGTAGATCGTCATTTCCGTGTAATTATTGCCTATATTTTGTGATGCCAAATTAAGATGTTCATTCGATGTAAAATTTTCAGTTGGAATTTTGATGGAGTTGGTGCAAAAGGGATCCGTGGTTACCCATTTTCAATCGGATGGAAGCGCTGTACGTAGTGTTGAGTAACGCATCTCGGTGAATTTGTCATGAGTGTAATGTATTCTATGTCCGTTTAAACCGTGTCTGAGTGACAATAATATCAGGAAACTTGTAAGTCATTTTCGTGAAAATCCAGTTATTAAAATACGATATCATTTTATGCGAAGTTATTCATTATTAAAGCACTGTGCGTAATTAGACGTCGTGGATTCTAGTAAGGATTTTTATTCCAGTTCTTTTGTCAGTGACAGTCGTTGAGTTTGGGAAACAGAGGTTAGTTTTGTCGTGTGAGTCGAGGTAGGATTTGTAAATCAGGTGTTTGGAAACCTGTCAATGAAGCCGGGACTTGTGGGTGCCCGAGGAAGGTTTTATATTATTGGGAATGGAAAGCAGATACGAAAATCCGCGCCGGTATTAATTTGCGATGTGTACAATTATTGTGGGACTTTTAAAAGTAAATCTATGTGCATATTTGGTTGGTCAGAATATATCGTATTTTGTAATTAGTCTTTTTGCGAAGTTAAATGTTTCATTCTTTGAGGTCAGTCAGGCATGATGAACAGATGTTTCATATCGAGACTGACAGACAGAGTAGGGTCGTTGTATCGAGACCGCCAGCTGATCGAGGGGGAACAGTTTGTATAACGGAACGTGTAGTGGTTTACGTGTAGGATTGAGATTGCATTCGTGGCAACGGGGATAAATAATTATGGAATCTAGTTGAAATCTCCGTCCGGGAATAACGTGCGAGTTGTTGGATATTGGGAATTTGTTTAATTGAGATTGTAACGAACATTTGAGACCACGAACTTAGAGTATAACGAGTAAGGTTAGCCAAATTCAGGGTTGTCCAAAATATAGAGCGGTGGTAGTGATGATTGTTTGTCTGTGAGGGGTGCGCAAACTTTATGAAATGTTATGACGAGATATGACATCGTAATTGGCTTACATTATACGGTGAATTACTTTGGTTTGTACGTAATTATTAGGGTTATCCAAGTGTTAATAATGGCTAGGGTTAGATTAGATTTAAAGTGTGAAGTCATGAAACAAGATATAAACTGGACATGAATGATGTAATATTTCTTTTCCAGCAACAGGAATCAACCGATAAACATCAGACAAAGTTAAAAAGAATTGTGTAGGAACTTGTGAAGAAACCATTCGTCCGTGGAAATAGAATTTGTTGTTCTTTAAGATTTCATTAAATCATTTAAATTTATTTAATTATTAAATTCAGTGAAAACCGTATTTTGAAATAACTTTAAATCAAGCGAATAACTTGAAGATGCATTCTGGAAATCGTAGTTTATTTTCTGGGATATATGTAAATTTTAACGTAACGATAAAAGGGACATATCCGAAGGAAATGGATTTTACTGCCACAAAGTATTGTGTGCATTGGTGTTGTTTCATTATTTGACTTTGAGTGATTGAGCAGTAAAGATGCTGGGGATAGTAAAGTGGAAACTTTGGTCATCAACCGATGTAACTTAATTGTGTTTAGCCTTCAGCTTAGAAACTTGGATGGTCAGGGGGTCATCAACCTCAGTGACTTAGATTAGGGCCATATGCCACTGTAGCATCATTTTCCTTGTGGTCATCATCCACAATGACTTTAAAGTAACTTAGAAGTTTAGATGTCAGTCTATGATATAGTCGCAGGTCACATCGATTCAATTAAGGGTCCATGCCGCATAAACACTGTGTGGCACACACCGATTGGACTGCCTTAATTATACCCAGAGTCCAAAGTTCATGTTACGAGGGCTGGACCATAAAGAATCACTATAAAATCACTATGATGGTACCTGTAGTCTCACATGGAAGCCGAATTTAAGGATTTTCAGACTTTATTTTCTTTAATTAATAATTGAGACAATGGTTTCTAGTAAGGATGCCCGTCAGGCAGTTACGTCAAAGGCTCACACTAGTGTTCCGACCTTCTATGTAAAATGATTGTGGTGTCCAGTAGACACTATTGAGTTCAATGATACCGTTGATAAAACATAAATGCTTCAGGAATTACTTGAAAAAATAGAAACATTTTTTAAACAAGCCTTTCATTTGAGTAGATAGATTAGAATTACTGAACTCTACCTTTACCTCAGCAAGTGACGAAGAACCCGATACGACCCAAGAGACAGATCTCATGAACTTTTGCTGATAGGTAAGGAAGGTAGGTATACTTCAGTATGGACCAAAGGGTTCAATACATACATAGTGTACATCTCCGAGCTTCTCGTGAGCACTGCTTGAGCCATTTGCTCGCGAGCATGAGCACTTTGTGTGTTGTTTTCTCGTAAAGATGTCTTCTGAACAAGAAACTCTGATTGCTGTGATAGTAGCAAGTGGCGCAGCTATGATAATGGCTTATTTATAAAGAGAAAGAAACCCCGTTGGTGTTGGTGCATTGAGCTGTACAAGAAACGGAGTGGTTTTGAATTAATGTCGGACATGAAGCTCTAGAGCGTTAGTGGTCAGTATTAAAATTTTACAAGGATAATGTCTACAGATTTTGATAATTTTCTGAGCAGAATAGATCACAACATTTCAAGACAGGAAACGTATCTTCGCTCCCCGATTTTGCTCAAGAAAGGCTCGTACTTTTTATTTTCTTTAACGTCCTAACAAGGACTACTTTTTAATTTAATTTTGGTAGCTCGTATATTTTGAGCCACGTTCAAGTTTTGTATATAAAATGGAAAATAGTTTCTCCTTTAATAGTACCTATTTATAATTCTCTCATGTTTTCATTCAGGGATCTGGTCAATTTCTGAATTATGTGTGTACTTAACATTTCAGATTAGCAGTAACTACGTTTCCTTGCCAGAGTAGATTCATACACTAGCCTGCAGTACATCCTCTTCCACATCATTTTAAAGTGATCCTCATTTTTCTGTTCCCGTAAAATAGAATCTGTTCGATGTGTCGATTAGCGTAAGAATATCTTCCTCCGTCCAGGTCAACATACTTCAGCTCACAGAATCACGTGCAGGCTCGAGAGCACGTTCCTTTGCCGTATACGCTGACGCTGAGCATCCCTTTGTGCTCGTCTAGAAAACGGACTCCAGCCAGCTCAGAGTGAGCGGCTCAAGGCCGGCTTGAACTACGCTCAGAACCCTATTCGCACTGACGGGTCTGGTTGTATGAGTGACCCATCGAAATATACGCGAGTACTCCGCGCGCTACGCGACGGTCGCTTCCCGTCATAGTTTCAAGGTCGTGAATCAAACCTGGTCATCGCTGAGGTAGGCAACTCATTCTACTGCAGTATTAAATCATATTAATTAGGTAGTTTAGTAATGTTTTCTTTTCTTTCTTAATCTGCTTACCCTCCAGGGTTGGCTTTTGCCTTGGCCTCAGCGAGGGATCCCACCTCTACCGCCTCAAGGGCAGTGTCCTGGAGCGTGAGATATTGGGTTGGGGATACAACTGGGGAGGATTACCAGTACCTCGCCCAGGTGGCCTCACCTGCTATGCTGAACAGGGGCCTTGCGGGGGGTGGGAAGAGTGGAAGGGATAGATAAGGAAGAGGGAAGGAAACGGCCGTGGCGTTAAGTTAGGTACCATCCTGGCATTTGCCTGGAGGAGAAGTGGGAAACCACGGAAAACCACTTCGATGATGGCTGAGATGGGAATCGAACCCACCTCTACTCAATTGACCTCCCGAGGCTAAGTGGACCCCGTTCCAGCCCTCGTATCACTTTTCAAATTTCGTGGCAGAGCCGGGAATCGAACCCGGACCTCCGGGGGTGGCAGCTAATCACACTAACCACTACACCACAGAGGCGGACAATGTTTTATTTTACCTGGCAAGATTAAGACCTTCAGTCCTTTCCTTCCTTCTAACCAGGCACTGAAATATACGTATATTACATTGTGCTACTTTACAATAATTAGATTAAATACAAATTAAATTAATAATACAAAAATAATGAGTGATTAAATTAAATTAAGTTAAAATGAATGAAATATAACAAAAGGAAAGATTCTTGAAACTAATATCCTACATATAAAAAAGAGGTAGTACATAAAATGTAATAACATTTGAACAAAAGAAAGATTAAGAATTTTTAACTTATCCGCTACCAGGGCATCCATGACAATAGAATGGTTGTGAATAGCAGCATTGAGTTCATGTATGTTCCTTATTGGTGCATAAAATGTCTCCGAATTGCTTCTTTGAAAGTGTGAATAGCGCTAAACCCTCTGATACTTTCGTGAAGGAAATTCCACTGAAGGCAGGCAATTACTGTGAATGAATTATCGTAAATGACAGTCCTATGGGCAGGTCAAGCAAGGATGGAATTGTTAGTAGATCTAGTATTAAGACGGTGATAGTATGAGAGGTATTTGAAATATTAAGTAAGGTAAAATGGCTGTGAAGCATGAAGGATTTTCCGGAAAAGGCATAACATTGTACCACCTGGTACAATGCAGTGGCGTTTCCTGGGCCAGAAGTTCAGGTGTTGTTATAGATTAAATTAATGTATTAAATATAAGCCTGCACATTTGCCCCCACCCCCCATATATTTTTCCAGATTATTCAGATTACGAAATGAATGTAATAGAAAGACATGGAGAATTTGGCAATTTCAGTCACTTCACCATTGTATTTTATATACGCTACTGTGATAATATAGCGTTGAAAAACTGAAGTACAGAAAATTAACAAACCATCGGCAGCCCTGAAAATGACTGGGCATGGTCGGCCACTGCCAATCACTTGTTTCTTTTCTCTATAAGAAAGTGATGAAAACCTAGTGTTTGACAATTGTTTTACTATGCTTTCTCAACCCATATTAAAACATTTAAACCTTCGACTTTATTGCGTAAGCAATAATACACTCGCGCGGAACTCGGAAACAAAAATGTACCCAAAGCGTTGGAAAGTGAAACAACACCTTGGCAGTTTTAGCAAGCTCGACGCAAGGGAAATAGGAGCGTATACGTGCATACACGATTCGGGCTGCATTTACAAAATACGACTGCGAGTAAAATAGAGTATCGCGGAATAAGGTTAACTATGAGTAACGGTACTGGAGTGAATAGAGAGTAACAGAACATGCCTAATCAACTAAGGAAGGTTATTCGTTTTACCATAACCTCATTTGAGAGGAATTTAATGAATACCGGTAATTTGCAAGTGAGTTTCTTCATAGCAATGTGCTATATGAGTTGTTACTACTTTCCTCGCGGAGTTGTGTCTTAAAACAGAGTCCGTTATTCTTTTTCTCGTAGGAAGAATCTGATGACGATGATGACAAATACCAATATATCTGCTCTGCACTGGTGCACGATAAGCCAATTAGAATAACTGGATATGTAGATTATGTTGCTAATAACTACGACGAAATTGAATTTAAACCACATTTCCGATTGCCGAAAATAGCATTCGAACATCTGCTGAGAGTCATTGGCCCTAAACTTTCTAAGTTCAAAATTGGGGAACGAGGAAGACCATTGCAAGACCCATGAAAGCAACTTCTGGCTACATTTTGGCTCTTAGGAATGCCTGATTCATACAGATCTGTTGGGGAAAGTTTGACATGGCCATGTCAACTCTTTCCGTCTGTTTCGTGAGAGTTATAAATGCATTGCGTGGTATTTCTGATAATATATTTAAATGGCCGCAGGTTAGTAAGATTCTGGAGTCTTCCAAATATTATCATACATACCTAATGTCATTAGGGTTATTGATGGCTCATATTTTCCCATTACAGTCCCAAAGAAAGATCCTGAATTTTATACAAATAGGAAATGTTCTCACGCAATAGCAATACAAGGAATCTGTGACTCAAATTTGAAGTTCATTGACTGTTTTGTGGGATACCCGAGCTCTGTCAGTCATGTAAGATTTCTTCGAAAATCTGACATTTACGCAGATATCGCATCGAATCATAACAAATTCTTTCCAAATGGCGAATTTTTATTGAGTGTATTGAATTGGCTCATTCCACCGTACATTGATATAGGTGACCTCAATAGAACTGAAGAAAATTTCAACTTAACACTTTCCAAAACCAGGCAAATGATAGATAAAGCCCTGCACGGATGCGGATACCCGCAGACACACACCACACACACATCACTACGAAAGGGGCTTCGGTGACACGTCCTCTTCGCATCTCCACGCTCTTTTTTCGGCTGGGTGGCGCTCTTCTCTGCTGCAGCTCAGTCGGCCCAAGGACAATCAAACGGGCAGACGCCTAGTTGGCTGTTGCCCATCCCTCACCATGTACGCCTGTCTCATCAAAGGCGGGGACACATCCTTCACGGACTGGTTCATTTGTAATGAAGTTGATGGACACGGCCACTCGATCTGGGAAGTTGCACGGCTGCAGGACAGATCTTCTGGACAGCCTTCGCCGGACGTCCTCGCCTTCTTTCGGGAACAAGCCCAAGTGGAGAACTTCATCACCGCTGGCGCCATCATCTCCGGTCGCCGGCACGAGGTGGTTCCGAATCCCGAGTATATCATCCGTGACCTGCGCTCCATTATGGACCCCCCTCTTACTGTTCAACCACGTTCCTCTCGCCCGACGACATCCCCACCACCCCCAACCTCCATTACGTTTACCAGCACCACTCCCACCTTCACCTCTTCTGCCTCCACTCCTTTAACTACTTCGCCCGTCTTTACCACGACTAGCCACTCCTCTCCTATCATGTCTACTTCACGTATCTCCCTACCTGTCTCTCTCCCGAGTCCATTGCTACCCCCTGTCCCCGTTTCGGCTGCCACCTCTGCGGCTCCGCATGCTCGCCAAGGATCCACACCCGACGCAGCAACGCTACCTCTCCCACCGTCTCTGAGCTGCGTCATCCGTGGCATCGACCTGGCCATCCCAGAACAGGATATCCAGACCGAACTTCAACTGGCTGGTGTGGAGGCCCGTCGAGCGTTCCGCATCTTCAACGATCACGGCCCAACGTTCATGGTCCGTCTTCAGCTCTCGTCTACCGCCGCCGTTGACCGACTGATCACCACTGGCGTCCGTCTCCGCGGAAGAACTTATCGAGTAGAACCTTCCCTTTCCCCACCCCGTCCTGTCCGTTCTTCTTCTCCAAACCCTTCTTATCGCCCATCACCAGTCCCGCCGCCCACTCCCCCGCCCCCACCACTTAACGTCCCCGCTCCGCCGCCCATTCATTTTCTCCCGCCCCTCGCGATATTGGACCTTCTCCGTTTACTCGCTACTTCCGTCACCACCAACATGACCACAACCCTGTCCTACCTTCTCTCACAATATTACCCTCCTCCTGTCTCCAACTTCCTACCGCACCCGCTCATTACTCCAGCTCAATATATATAATGTAACTATCTGTACTATTCTTTATATTCCTTCATCCATTTGTTATCCTCTTCTGTACCTATCTGTATAACAGTGTATCCTCATTTGTTCTTCTCCTACTTTCCCCTTAAGTATTGCACCCGCTCTTGCAACGGTCAGTGCAAGATTATCCCGGTAGCTCATTAATTCTTCTCAGGGTATCCTTTTTCCGCCCATAAAATCTGAGATTTTATATGTAATTATTTAACGTGGTTTCGGAAGAGAAATTGGCCGCTGGGGTGCTCGTGATGGGAATATCAATATCCACGTGAATGACGACCGATATCTAGAAATCATCTCGCATTTCGTTTGTAAGAACTTGTCGATTGCTTACATCTAGAAAACTTAACAACTAACTTAACTCTAAACGTTACCAGAACAGAAATCATAACTCAGTCACATACTAAAGAAAATATATAAGATTATTTATTGACAAAAATTAATGTTCGAGATATAGTGAAATCTGGGTAGTATTAATTCCGTGTTATCTCATCATTTGAAAATAAGTTAGAGTCAGCGCTGGCTCATTTAAGATAAAATAGTGGAACTAAAAAAAAAATGCTAACATTCTCTCATTTATAAGTTCAAATTCCAATAAATACACATGTGAACCTTCGTAGCCATGTTCCGAAAGTATTACATTTTTTTTATAATATTTGCGATCATTGAGCATTCAAGGAATCAAATAAAATTTTCATATTGTAAATACTGCTCTGTTAATTATTAAAGTTATCCTCACAACATATGAGACATGTTTCCCAAGTATACACTTTCGCGTGTATTAAATTGTGGCAATGTTCACCGACCTTCCATTCATAAGTTAAAGTCTTTCATAGGTTTGAACTCCGAGTGTTAGGTAATATCTTTCTAGTGTGAACAAGTAACGACTTACGAGCTAAAGCAATACCACCCTCGTGCCTACGATATCTGGCTCCTAACTAACCATTGTAATATTCTTCATTTTTATATACTGAGTTAAAATCATATTTATCTGAGTAGAAATAAAAAAAAACTAACTCTTCGAATAGTTTCTAATCTACACACTCATCTATTAGTGGCTCAATGTACTCTTATGATCTGCACTGTCTCAATATTTCATTTATATACGTGCTACTGAACGTGTATGGATAGTATAGAATGCAGGTATTTCATATCAACCTGTAAGATCACCGCTCCATGAAATACTAGATATATAATCAATCATGAGTCTATTACATCATATATAAGAACACTCTCTCATACGCAGTACCTGTTATTCACCCAAGTCAAACACAATATCACTGTCACGATACACAATTCTACATAATTCATGTTTACCTTACCTTGAAATGGTCATCTGCGCGGAATTCTCTTCTTGACGTATATTTTCAAACATGGCATAGAAACTCACCTTATATTACTAATAAATCATTAACACGTCAAATAGCAATTCTTACACTTCCCGTAGAACATAACTAAATCTCTTCACTTAAACCATTCATCTATATATAATCACATTTCAATACACTACCGTCGATACTTTAACATCCTATCGGCTTCCATTTAGGCGCATGCATATAGCCATAACTCCGAAACCATATGCTAAATATTCAAGAATTGCTTAGCAAAATACGCAGTCAATAACCTCTATTTTTTAATAACAGTAATATGAATTCATATGCCCTCTTTCTCTGACGAAAGGGATACTTAATTTGTCAATGATCATCGTATTGCGCAGGTAATTCGTGACGTAAACTATACTCAGGTGAAACGAGATTAATCGAACCTTTACTAGTAACTTAGACTCATTGATTCTTGCTCTACTCAAGTAACATACCTTTCTCTTATCGGATATTATTTCCACTGTCGATGTGCTAGTGCAGTATCCAGTATATGTTATATCGTCATTCTAATTCATCACTTCCATCTAATTTTAAAATCTTAAGTATTTCACACATTACTTATATTACACACGCGTTCTTAATTACTTCATAAATCACCAAATTCTCAGCACATGCCAAAATAGATTGAGGGTGCAGATTGCAAGAAACTACTCTACTATAGAAAAGTATGGACTTAGCTCGTCAGTTGCTACATCTGGTCTGGTGGTTGCTCCGTCCTTCACTTGCTGCTAGACCCTCAGATTGGGACTGGATCTCTGTCTGAACTGGACATTCGCGGTCATCTGCTGGTTACATAGCTCGTCAGACCACTTCGTATCATCCGGTCTTTCGGCTGGCCGATGCTCATCCAACGTCATCATCTCCACTGGTTGGTCTGTCCAATAATCTCCGCCTGGTCATCTGATTCGACGGTACATATCCCCAGTTCGGTCCATCTTGATGAATTAGCAGACAGTCATCATCATGTATCTGTTGACAATGAAAAGAATTCCCTGTGCGCAGTAATTAGTCATGATATTCTGCATTTTCTGTTATTTAAAATAATCGTTACAGTTTTTCTTTCTGTAAAAAGTTTTCTCCGTAAATAATTATTATTTTTTACTGCTACGGTAGTTATACTCTTCTCGTGTGTAGTTATTAAATATTTCACAATGGTGAATTCCGATTCTTTCGATCGTTACGTTGCGTCCAAGACCCATAATTGTGAAGTTTGTTTCGTACCGGAAAAGAAATGCGATGTTTATAAACAAAAAGAAACTCAAGGGTACAAATAAAACAATTAGAGAGGACCTAACTCCAGAGAGACTGCGGCTTCTACAGGTCGCTATAAGTAAGTTCAGTGTGCGGAACGTGTGGTCGAAGGATGGCATAATCTATGTTAAGCAGGGAACTCGTAAAATACCTGTGTCAAACCGCGAAGATCTCGATCGTATTTGCTAACCATGAGCCGACATTCTGTAAACTAAATACCACTGTATAGAATTTTAATCATAATTTCAACTCTAGCTATAGCCTACATTTTTATCATTAATTTCAGTTTTTAGTTTCTTAATTTTATCTAGTGTAGTTTTTCCTTTTATAACCACAGTTAAATTTTAAGTTGGCAGCAACAAGTAACCAGGAAACAAATGCCTCTAGTTTCAGCCTCTCCAACCCACAGTCCCAAGCAGGTCACTACCTGTATCGCCCAGCCCCCACCCTAAGTACCCTAAGTACCGCTAATCACCTTCAAGACATTCTTTCGCCTTACCCTACCTCCTTACAAATAGCTCACGTAAACACTCAGAGCATTCTCCCGCATTTCCCGGAATTCTCTGAAATATTCTCAACCTGCAACTTGCATGCCATACTATTCTCCGAGTCGTGGTTGCGTCAGTCTATCCCTTCATCTCTTGTTAGTATGAATGGTTATTCATTAGTTAGGAATGACAGGAGCGGTAAGCTCGGTGGAGGAGTCGGTATGTACATACGGGATGATGTGAAGTATAAGGTGATATTAAAATCCCCCAGTGAGTTCTCCAGTAGCCCCGAATTCTTGTTCGTTGAGCTCATAGTTCGCGGTACGAAGTGCTTGCTTGGTGTGGTGTATCGTCCACCGAAGACTGGTAACATCACAAATCTAGAGGAAGCCCTACATGATCTAACACCCAGGTATGAGCATTTGATTTTAATGGGAGATTTTAATACAGATTTGACAAACAAATCTACCGAAACAAAACGATTGACTGAGATGTTTTCATCCATTAATTTGACAATACTACCCCTAAACCCTACACACCATGTTGCCAACTCACGCACGCTCCTCGATCTAATAATTACTAATAATACCAACCGAATCCTAACTCATGGACAAATGCCCGTTCCCGGTCTCTCCCGACATGACATGGTTTACGCTGCATATTCCTTGAAGTGCCCTAAATTCAAGCCGAAATTAATTACATATAGAGATTTTAAACACCTTAATGAAGACGCATTTTTTGAAGATGCTCTTAACACACCATGGCACAACATTCAATTCATAAATGACATTGACAGAAAAGTAAATCATTTTAACGAACTACTTCTGACTCTGTATGACAGACATGCACCACTACGCACTGTTAGGGTAAAGAGACCTTCAAACCCATGGCTGTCCCAAGAAATACGTGACCAGATGAAAATAAGAGACGCAGCCTATAATTATTACGTGAAATATCCTACATCTGACAATTTCGGAAAATATAAAAAACTCCGAAACAGAACAACACAGTTAATTAGAAATGCTAAAATACGTCACTCTTATGATATTTTGAACACTCAAAATTCTACTCAGATTTGGAAATCTCTTCGCGAAATGGGATTATGCAAAAACAAGACAAATGACAACAACTGTAATGTACCACTAGCTGACCTAAACACATACTTTAGCTCACGATCCTCTCAGATTGACGAACAGACCAAAGCAGTAGTAATTAACAGAATATCCTCAAAAACAAGACATAATGGCGAGCAGTTCTACTTTTCCCATGTGACCCCCAGTGACGTTAGGGAAGTCTTCAGTGAAATAAAGTCAGGGTCCACTGGCCATGATGGAATCAACCTGTCTCTTTTAAAAAGAATCATAAACATCATACTTCCAGCGGTCACGCATATCATTAATAACTCACTCATGACTGGAGTATATCCTTCTAAGTGGAAACATGCAATCATCCGACCTTTCCCTAAAAACAACAACCCCAACAGTCCCGAAGATTATCGTCCTGTAAGTATCCTTCCTATATTAGGAAAATTGTTGGAGAAAATAGTACATAAACAAATGACTGAATATCTTATACAGTACAACTTACTTGACAAATATCAATCGGGATTCAGACAAAACCACAGTACTGCCACTGCATTAGTTAAAGTGACAAATGACATGCAACTAGCGATAGATAAAGGACAAATGACTATACTTGTTCTCTTGGACTTAAGCAAAGCCTTCGATTGTGTAGATAGAGACATATTACTCGCTAAACTTAAGGCGCTGAAATTTTCTTACAGCACTTTAACCTGGGTACACTCCTATCTTAGTGATCGTCAGCAGCGCGTATCAGTGGGAAACGATACATCTTCGTGGCAAACCACTAAGATGGGCGTGGCTCAGGGAGGAGTATTGTCACCACTTTTGTTCTCATTGTACTTGAACGACTTATCTGAGACGCTGACCAATTGTAAATATCACCTGTATGCAGATGATATACAGTTATATATTCACACAAAGCCTAATGACTTAAACAATTCAATCACTAAGTTAAACGAAGACCTGGCAAATGTTAATGACTGGACTAGCAGACATGGCCTGAAAGTGAACCCATCAAAATCACAGGCCATCATAATTGGCACGTATAAATCTCATGCTAAAATACAAAACATGTATATACCCAGTGTTATGCTCGGTGGAATACCAGTAACATTTAGCGATCATGTAAAGAATCTTGGAGTAGTATTCGATAAATATTTAAGTTGGTCGGAACACGTCACAAAAATTTGTCAAAGAGTATTCTACTCATTACACTCTGCAAAAAGGATGAGGGACTTCCTTCCAAGAAACACAAGAAAATTATTAGTACAGAGTCTAATATTTCCAATATTTGACTACGGAGATGTAGTTTATAATAGTATGAGCAACACACTTTCATGTCGACTACAGCGAGCCTACAATGCTTGTGCTCGATTCGTATTAAATATCCCAATACAAACTCATATTAGCCCTTTCCTCTCTCAGCTGTCGTGGCTAAGATTGACTGAACGACGTAAATACCACGCTGTTTCCCTTCTCCACAGCATTCTGCAAACGAGCAAACCAGACTATCTTAGAACAGACTTTAAATACCTCTCCCCTTCCGATAGAGCTCCCTCAAGGTCATCCACACGTTCCCTCTTGTCCATTCCCATTCACCACAGTAACTCGTACAACAACTCATTCATACCTGCTACCATACGTTCCTGGAACTCAATCCCAGCTGAAATTAGAGGCATAGGCAATCCGAGGCTATTTAAAAGGAAATGTTTAATGTGGTACTCAAATATGTAAAAAGTAGATTTCACCAACGTAAAATTTAATAATTAGCTCTTAATTATCAATAAGGATAGAAATTTTAGAGGTTAAGTAAATTACTTTTAGTGATTTTTAGAAATATATGTAAAAATGATTTTATAAAGCTGTTGTATAATATGGTTTGGCATAATAGCAGGCTTCATAGCCTGAGCCCCGCCATATAAGAAAGGCAATAAACTAAACTAAACTAAACTACTTGATATTCCAAATCCGTCGTATATCACCAAAATTTATATATTTATATTTTTTTTCTCGGCTCAATTACTGGCATACAGCGATGAATACTTTAATTATATGCTGTCGCGAATATATATAATTAATATTCTTCTTCAGTAGGCAAATCTATTCTTGGAATATGTAGATCTGCTCGCATCTGCGTCTTGTCTACATGAAAGTAATTTTTTAGAGTCTCGTTAAACAATTCACCCGCTGCTATATATTTTTTAAAACAATTCAAATGAGCCTCTACTGTTCTCCAGTGTCTTCGAAACCTATCCTTTCCGTGACGTACATAGCCTCCTATACGTTGCATTGATACGAAGTTCATTGCCTTAGTAGATCGCATGGGCCATACCTTCCTACGCCGCCATTTTGTTGTTGGTCTCCGAGATGCGAACGGGCACAGTATGTATATACATACCACTAAATATATTGGATTTTCTTTCATATATGTATATTGTACACGGCCTAAGAGCTACTTTGTATAGCTGACGGCCCGCCTACCCATAGGGTAGGAATGAAATAACCTTGTGAAAAAAATAACCGCAGATTTCCGCGAAGTTGGTGTCTTGGCGGATACAAACTGTATGCCAGTGCGGATAATTTTGCTGATAATTTCTGAATAATGACGTTTATTGATTTTCACTTAGGTATACTCTTACGTTTGCTTGTAGTTAGGCGACCCGTGGCATTGATATGGGAGAATGATGATATATAAAGAGCCTTGAGATCATAAAGGCGTAAACCTGACCTAAGCCTAACTGGCTTCTACCCTCAATTGGGAACATGCATCATTTTCAAAAATATTTTTTTTGAAAAGTTCACCAATGAAATAGTACGTAAACGTATTACATTGTGGTATGTTGCCTTGTTTTCTACCATTAAAAAAATATTTAATAGTGCCTTTCCGCAAGGCGAGTGAAACGGCTTCTGACGTAAGCGGCGCGCTGTGACGTCACGATCCAGTACCGCATGGAGCTCTATCAGCCGTTGTGCATCAGCCGTTGCTAAAAGCCGATTGTTTATTATTCACGATCGCGAATAACTTCGAAATGACAGAAGAAAGGTTCGAAACAGCACAGTCAGACAATCTACCATGTGTAGATGTCATCATTCTTGAAAAATGTGACTTTTGTGGCCGCAGAAATTCGCGGATAACAAGCAAGTTTGTAAGTGGCGTCTTTTATATACGTGCAATGTACTGTAACCCATAGTATTAGGATAACAACGAACCTGGATAGATATCACATCACTTTCAACATTTCCTTCTAGACTGATTCCCCTATTAAAGAAGAACATTACATTTTCGGGCTTTCAGCATTAGTAAAGTAAGAAATCGGATTTCAGCACTAACATAAACATATAGGTAGCATTATAGTACTAGTCCGCTTCTGTGATGTAGTGGTTAATGTGTGCCACTCCCGGAGGCCCGGTTTCGATTCCCGGCTCTGCCATGAAAGTTGAAAACAAATAGTACGAGGACTGGAACGGGGTCTACTCAGCCTCGGGAGGTCAACTGAGTAGAAGGGTTTCGAATCCCACCTCAGCCATCCTCGAAGTGGTTTTTCGTATTTTCCTACTTCTCCTCCAGGCACCTAAGGCCACGGCCGTTTCCTTCCCTCTTCCTTGTCTATCCCTTCCGATCCTTCCAACCTCCAACAAGGCCCCTGTTGAGCATAACAGGTGAGGCCGCCTGGGCGAGGTAATGGCCCTCCTCACCAATTTCATCCCATACTCAAAGTCTCACGTTCCAGGACACTGCCCTTGAAGTGGTAGAGGTGAAATCCCTCGCTGAGTCCGAGAGAAAACCAACCCTGAAGGATACACTGCTTAAGAAAGAAAGAAAGAAAGAAAGAAAGAAAGAAGGAAAGAAAGATCATAGTACTATAGGGCTATAATCTATCATTCCCAAAAAAATATATATTTATGGTTGGGACAACTGGCCTACCCACTTCCAGGGCCCATGAAAGAGAATTAAATATCTTTGTGGAGGGAAAAAGTTAAACATGATAAAGATAAATATGACTTCATCTAGTTTTCACTAGTCGGGCTGAGTAGTTCAGACTGTTGAGGTGCTGGCCTTCTGACCCCAACTTGGCAGGTTCGATCCTGGTTCAGTCCGGTGGTAGTTGAAGGTGCTCAAATACGTCAGCCTCGTGTCGGTAGATTTACTGGCACGTAAAAGAACTCCTGCAGGACTAAATTCCTGCACATCGGCGTCTCCGAAAATCGTAGAAGTAGTTAGCGGGGCGTGAAGCCAATAACATTAATTACATTTGGCTTTTAACAAGCTGAGCATATCAGGAAAGAAAAGTGTCCCGGTGACATTTTAGTCGCTCAATACAGGAATGTCTTTGGGTGCTGTGACTTTTACTTTTTTTTTAACGTCACACCGTCACATATAGGTCTTATGGCGACGATGGGACAGGAAAGGCCTAGGAATGGGAACAAAGCGGCCGTGGCCTTAGGTACAGCCTCAGCACTTGCCTGGTGTGAAAATGGGAAACCACGGAAAACCATCTTCAGGGCTGCCGGCAGTGGGGTTCAAAACCCACTATCTCCCGGATGCGAGCTCACAGCTGCGCGCTCCTAACCGCACGGCCAACTCGCGCGGTATTTTTACCCTTCGGTTTATTGACTTGGTTTGTATAACCTAAAACTTAGGCTAAGTTGGATAATATGTTAAACACCTACATCACTATTTTCACCTGTGTGCAATTATGTTATTTATTTCATTAATATTATGATAATTATTATAATTGAGCATTGTTAACTAATAAGACCCCAACAGACAAGCATTGGTTTTGTGTAGAGTTATACATTTGTTAAATTCACGTTGTTTCCTTTCATGATATACACGCCTATTCTTTGTTACATTATAGAGTATTTAGATATAGCCTAAATTTCTTTACCAATTAAGCTCTTCAATAAAGACATACATAACTGTCCCATGCCAAGATATATTGGTAGAATTAGAGCTGTCAAAATGGTTCATAACCCCTTTGATTTATTATCTTGACATGGATCACCCAAAACATAGGTTAGGTTTGGAGAATACTTTAATAATAAGCATTATTTAATGCACTGTTTTTTACTTTCATATTCCAAGATGTAATTGAAGCATTTAAATAAAGCATCATACATTAAAATTTAAAGTTTTACCACTAGAACAGCTGACATGGAAAAGTGATTTGAACATTCAAACAAATTCATCTTACGTTAAAATCTTCAAAAAAAATAAACTGTAGACTTTTCCGATATATCACCAGCATTTCTCCGGCTCGCCAAAATCCATTTCTCCCTAGTTTTAGCGTCTTTGGAACATTTATAAACAATTTGTTTGGTATGGTATGCGATGTGCTATTGCACATCGGAACTCTACACCATTTATAAGTTTTCTGCCTCACTGTCTGCACAGGATTCATTTTAAGTCTAAAATATACCACTCAGATTATTATCCAATGTATAGACCTCGAATTTAACCATACTAGACACTAACGTAAATAGAAATACGCGAGGTGTATCCTGCTTCTCACAGCACACTATGTGTTACTTCGTCTGCTAATTCAGTCAACCTGTACGATGACGTCAGACCAATGAGATCGCGTGCTTGCGTGACGTGACATTTTCGTAGATTTTTATCACGTTTGGAGTTATTATTTGTACATTCTGATCACATTTTTGAATTCTGCATGAAATTTTGAATCAGATCAGCATATTTTTAATTAAAACCCCGGATCATGCATGTTCCCTATTAGTGGAAGAAAGGAACAAAGGTCAATACGTCGCTAGTTGTCGAAAGAGAAAATCCCTCATAAACCTGCGACTGTAGGGGTTGTGGTGCCAGGTCTCAGGCCTATTGCATTACGTTAACAGATCTGTCCGTTTCAATATCTTGGGTGTAATATACTGTAGGTAAATATTTATAATATCCGCGGATAACAATTTGCGGATGCGGATGTTATTTTGTACGTCCGCGCAGGGCTCTAGTGATAGAAAGAGCATTCGCCCTGCTGAAAGGTAGATCCTTCGGACATTAAATAAGTGGCTATTCTATTCCAGACGAAGTCATTTCGCACAGCAGAGGATGCGAACGATTCCATGTCATTACCGTATCCATCCAACAGCAAAAAGACCGAATTGTGTGACCAACGACTATGATCTGCTTTAAGGTCTTCAGTCACTTCAGTTACTTCAGACGAAGTCTCATTCAGAAGGTCGTCTAAAATGAACAAAGTTACATATTCATTTACCAAACAAACCTTAGAAATTTGAGGTTAATAAATCAACTGGTCATTCATAACTTGGATATCCTTATAAAAATTCAATCATGTTATTTCCGCCGATTATCAAATTGATATCTACTTCCTGTTTTGGACGCAAATATCTCCTTCTTTATTCAATACATAACGTCCTCCTTTGTTGGCAACTAGAAAATAACTTGAATTCATTGCCATGTCAATATATTCGTACTTGTGTTTTAATGTTTTTCACCGCCACCAATGAATACATTACTGCGCATGTTGACATAAATCTACCCACCTATTTACGAGGAGTAAAAAGAGTATACTCTGAGTTAACTCGAATGAATTTTCTGAACACCTTGTAGAGTTAACACTTTGCTTTTATGAACGCACATAGAGTGAACTCTGAATTTACTCGGAGTTGGAGAGTAGTGAAGTATTTTGTGTACGCAACCCAGGGAGTGAAGCTGCCGAGTCGTTGGAAACAGCCAATAAACAATTGGCGGCGTGGTAGACGATTCCAGGCGGTGCCGAGAGTAACTTCAGTATATGAGCGGGACAACGAACAATTTAATGAAAGAAAAACACACTATAATGTAACATTACATTTAAACAAATATTTTTATTTTTCTTTCCATTTTATTTGGGCGTTAACAGACAACTTATACGCCCTGAGAAAACGCCACTGGTACAATGCACAGCACGCCAAAAACGTTCGGACATCCCCTTTGCCGCACAGCGAACGGGTGGTAGAGTACATCCACGATTTCTCCTGCTCGTCGTAGGAAGCCACACCAAAACGGCAATGGCGATCCCTAGCTGAGTCTGGGGGTGCTTCCACCTACTTGTGTCATACACCTCAGTTTCATCTTTCCTGACCGATCTACTTGGTCAACCTTTTTTTTTCTCTGTCGACCGCAACAGTTGTAGGTTTGCGAGGCTAGGGTGTCTTCCATTTTCACACCTTTCGTGACCGTTCCCTTTCTTTTGCCGATACCGCAATTCTTCGAAGGATCAGAACTCTTTTCATTTTTTCTCTCATTAGTGAAAAAAATCCACAGCCTGTTTCGAGTCATTCGACCGGGTCAGGAATTGTGCCGGCTGCCGAAGCCTGTCGCACTCCTCTGGGGCAATGATTAATGACTGGCAGATGAAATAATATTGGAGAGTGTTGCTGGAATGAACGATGACAGGGAAAACCGGAGTAAGAGGAGAAAATCCTGTCCCGCCTCCGCTTTGTCCAGCGCAAATCTCACATGGAGTGACCGGGGTTTGAACTACGGGACCCAACGGTGAGAGGCCGGAGCACTGCCGCCTGAGCCACGGAGGCTTTTTTTTCTAATTAGGCCTAGTATTTTGCGATAATTAATACCCAGTTGTACTTCCTCTTACCACTACCACTCTCATTTTTGTGTCAGATAATACTGTATATGTTTGCTCGTTATTACTCATCCCCGTTATAAACTAATGAAGTAGTCTGTTAATGAGCGGGTGTGGACAAGCTTGAGTGTCGCTCGCACAGGAAGTTTACTTCCGAACTGGTCATCCGATTATTTATTTGAGGAGATTTTGATTCAATAACTCGATGCCTATGTCTAGACGTGTTCCTGGAAGTAATGTATTAACAATGACAGCTACGGAAGAAGATCCTTAGCAGCGCGGA